>NC_058086.1:169008765-169329711 GCF_014858855.1 Bufo gargarizans | reverse complement strand
TGCAAAGCAGTAATCAAAGCAAAGGGTGGCTACTTTGAAGAACCTAGAATATGACATATTTTCAGTTGTTTCACACTTTTTTGTTATGTATATAATTCCACATGTGTTAATTCATAGTTTTGATGCCTTCAGTGTGAATCTACAATTTTCATAGTCATGAAAATAAAGAAAACTCTTTGAATGAGAAGGTGCGTCCAAACTTTTGGTCTGTACTGTACGTCAGATCGCCGAAATACGAGGGAAGGAACCTGCTGCTATTGTCACGCTCGATACAGAGGAAGCGTTTGACAGTATTGGATGGAGGTGGCTGGATCGGGTCTGAGATGGTGTGCGTTTTACTTGTCTTTTTCAATCAGCTCTTAAAGGGATCTACTCCAATCCGAAAGCTAGGGTGTATGCTATAGGCTTCATGTCTACCTGCTTTACCTTTGTTGTAGAAATATTAATAGTTGTAATCCGCTCGCATCAAACTTTGTGTAAGGAAATGTAAACCCCTATTCCCTCAACCGCAGTCAGAGTCAGACACAGGTGTTACTATCTTGAATTCTGAGCCCCTGCCCAGTCTGTTTATTTTATTTACTCACAAAAGGTGTAAAAGGGGCTGGCCCAAGACAAGGATACAGGAAGTGATGACATACAGGAAGTGATGACATACAGGAAGTGATGACATGTCAAGGGACAGGGGAGGGGCTGAACGTGGCTGGACAGACAATGCACACACCCCATCCCTGTATAAGGAAGGATGAGTCATGTCCATTGTCTGATCAGCCAGGTGGCCGCCCATCCCCCATATCTGTCAGCATGGATCTCATTCAATACTGCTCAAAGTGACCAGTAACTAATGAAAAACAGTACAATAAAAGTCAGTCCTGTGTCCCAGTAAGGACAGGTACTTGCGCTGCTGCAGGCTCCGTGGTAGTGTGGTAGGTATTCACACTCAAAGCAGTCAATAGAAGGGGGGTTGGAGCCGCGCTGCTCTAGATTAGGTTCCCCGGTCAGTGATGAATGGTATTGGGCTCCACACGCCTTTTCTCTGTCACCCTAACAGGGTCCGATCTTCCAAACACAGTGGCCTCTATGAGGTTCAAAGGACAGACAAAATAGTGAAGTACCCTTTACCAGATGGTATAAAAAGGTTTTAATCTACTCACAACAAAGTTGTTCAACAAAGGCATATAGTAATTCCACTTTACAGCGTCTCGTTCCTACCCGACCCGGGTTTCGCTACCTTGCTTCTTCAGGGGCGAACTGCGCATATGCGCAATCAGGCTCCTTAAGTAGCCCAGCTGCCTCATTACATTGAATGTTACACCGGATCATATCCGGGAAGTGCAGATCACACTTTCATATTATACACTCACAAAACAGCATTACTTTCATCTTAATTACTCTCATCAATTTCGTCATAAATCATGACCGCATATCTCTTATATTACAATATCATTTTAGTCAGCCTAATCATAATCCGTTATTGCATTTATCTAATACATCAATCCCCGCTAATAGCCGCACTTTAAACACATTTTCTAAGAATGGTTACATATTCTCCTTCTCGTAGTTTTATCCCTCATCTCCTTTCATCTATCAGTCATCATGACATCGTCATTTCGCCCCACCCTCTCCTAGAGCGTCATTCGGATCTGTCCAATCCCGCCTCTCCGGTTACCTCCAGCTACGTCACTCCATGACGCTGCCCTACCAAAATAGTCCAACCTCCTGACGTCACCCGAAGGTCCTCAAGAGGCGAGATGGGGAAGAGTCGAATATCGCACCAGGTAAGGTATTTCACAAAAGGCACGGTTTCAAGTCAAACTCGATATTTAATCCACCTGGCTGCAGAGTCCCCAACTGGTAGATCCACTCGACCTCTTTCTTATTTATTTGTGTCAGTGAATCCCCTCCTCGCCAATGTGGTCTAACTGTCTCGACTCCAGCAAATTTCAAACCCCAAGGATTCTTCCCATGTACAAGTTTGAAATGAGCCGACACACTATGAGTGATAAGACCTTTTTTAATGTTTCGTATATGTTCTTGTATTCGAACTTTAAGCTTCCTTATTGTCCTACCCACGTACTGGAGCCCACATGGGCACTCCAGTACGTATATGACATTCTCGTTTTCACATGAACAATTCCCTCTGATACGAAATTCCATTCCATTTTTGCTAGATATAATGCTATTACTATTCCTCTTGCGTTCCTTTGTGTTCCGGTTTCTGCAACCTACGCAGAAACCACACCAAGTGAACTTTCCTCCCTCTCTATTTATTTTAATATTCGCAGGTGGAATGGCACTATGCACAAGCTTGGTTTTAATATTAGCCGCTCTTTTGAAAATGAAGGAAGGATTTTCGGGTATGATTTTTCCTAAAACAGGGTCATTTTTAAGTGTCCCCCAGTTCTTTTTTACCATTTTCTTAATATTATCGGACATGGAACAATACTTTGTTACAAATGAGAACTTATAATCCTTACTCTCTTTTTTCTTCACTATTCTCTTTGTATTATCGCTTTCTTCCTTTTTCTCTTTTTCTACCATATTTATGCATACGTCCAGATCCGCCTCATTGTAACCCCTTTCGACAAACCTATTCTTTAGTATATTACTCTGTACTCTATATTCTTCCGTTTTCGTGCAATTACGGGCCATCCTCTTGAACTGTCCCTTTGGGATATTCTTGAGCCAAGGTCCGTAATGGCAACTAGTCACATCAATATAGGAGTTAACATCTGTTTCCTTAAAGTATGAACTGGTCAGGAATTGGCCGTCTTCTATCCGTATGCATAAATCGAGGAAATTTACTGAACTGTTACTAATTTCCCCCACAAATTTCAAATTCCAATGGTTACTATTTAGTTGACCAATAAAGGACTCAAGGCCTTTTTTCTCTCCTTCCCACACTAGGAGACAGTCATCGATATACCTCCTCCAGAAGGTCAATCTTCCTCCTGGGGTATCTGCTCCTAGTGTGGGAAGGATGGTGGCCTCTTCCCATGCTCCCATAAAGATGTTGGCAAAACTTGGGGCGAATTTCGCCCCCATCGCTGTACCAATACACTGCACATAGTGTGAATCAATACACCAGAAATAGTTGTGATCAAGGCAGTAGCTGAGGCATTCCATAATAAAAGCTCCCTGTATTTCCCCTATTTTTTCATCTTTTTTTAATCTGTTTTCCACAGCTTCCATCCCTAGATTTTTTGGGATGACAGTGTATAAGGATGCCACATCAATTGTGGCCATCCAGGTGTTGGTAGTAGGGGGATTTAGTTCTTTAATCAATTGCAATACTGCGCCAGTGTCCTTCAGGTGCGAGGGATTCTGTACCACATATCCCTGCAGATGGAAATCTATATATTCAGTAACCCTGCATGTCAAAGAATTAAGCCCCGAAATTATGGGTCTTCCCGGGGGGTCAATCAGGCTCTTATGTACCTTTGGCAAGTGGTATATCACTGGTACCACCGGGAAAGGAACAGTAAGATATTCATATTCTTTTTTATCTAATATCCCCTTTTTATAACCCTCATACAAAATGTTATCAAGAATCATTTTGTAGTTTTGAGTGGGATTACTTTTCAATTTCCTATATGTTGTTACATCCGATACCAGTGGTATCGGATGTAACAACATATAGGAAATTGAAAAGTAATCCCACTCAAAACTACAAAATGATTCTTGATAACATTTTGTATGAGGGTTATAAAAAGGGGATATTAGATAAAAAAGAATATGAATATCTTACTGTTCCTTTCCCGGTGGTACCAGTGATATACCACTTGCCAAAGGTACATAAGAGCCTGATTGACCCCCCGGGAAGACCCATAATTTCGGGGCTTAATTCTTTGACATGCAGGGTTACTGAATATATAGATTTCCATCTGCAGGGATATGTGGTACAGAATCCCTCGCACCTGAAGGACACTGGCGCAGTATTGCAATTGATTAAAGAACTAAATCCCCCTACTACCAACACCTGGATGGCCACAATTGATGTGGCATCCTTATACACTGTCATCCCAAAAAATCTAGGGATGGAAGCTGTGGAAAACAGATTAAAAAAAGATGAAAAAATAGGGGAAATACAGGGAGCTTTTATTATGGAATGCCTCAGCTACTGCCTTGATCACAACTATTTCTGGTGTATTGATTCACACTATGTGCAGTGTATTGGTACAGCGATGGGGGCGAAATTCGCCCCAAGTTTTGCCAACATCTTTATGGGAGCATGGGAAGAGGCCACCATCCTTCCCACACTAGGAGCAGATACCCCAGGAGGAAGATTGACCTTCTGGAGGAGGTATATCGATGACTGTCTCCTAGTGTGGGAAGGAGAGAAAAAAGGCCTTGAGTCCTTTATTGGTCAACTAAATAGTAACCATTGGAATTTGAAATTTGTGGGGGAAATTAGTAACAGTTCAGTAAATTTCCTCGATTTATGCATACGGATAGAAGACGGCCAATTCCTGACCAGTTCATACTTTAAGGAAACAGATGTTAACTCCTATATTGATGTGACTAGTTGCCATTACGGACCTTGGCTCAAGAATATCCCAAAGGGACAGTTCAAGAGGATGGCCCGTAATTGCACGAAAACGGAAGAATATAGAGTACAGAGTAATATACTAAAGAATAGGTTTGTCGAAAGGGGTTACAATGAGGCGGATCTGGACGTATGCATAAATATGGTAGAAAAAGAGAAAAAGGAAGAAAGCGATAATACAAAGAGAATAGTGAAGAAAAAAGAGAGTAAGGATTATAAGTTCTCATTTGTAACAAAGTATTGTTCCATGTCCGATAATATTAAGAAAATGGTAAAAAAGAACTGGGGGACACTTAAAAATGACCCTGTTTTAGGAAAAATCATACCCGAAAATCCTTCCTTCATTTTCAAAAGAGCGGCTAATATTAAAACCAAGCTTGTGCATAGTGCCATTCCACCTGCGAATATTAAAATAAATAGAGAGGGAGGAAAGTTCACTTGGTGTGGTTTCTGCGTAGGTTGCAGAAACCGGAACACAAAGGAACGCAAGAGGAATAGTAATAGCATTATATCTAGCAAAAATGGAATGGAATTTCGTATCAGAGGGAATTGTTCATGTGAAAACGAGAATGTCATATACGTACTGGAGTGCCCATGTGGGCTCCAGTACGTGGGTAAGACAATAAGGAAGCTTAAAGTTCGAATACAAGAACATATACGAAACATTAAAAAAGGTCTTATCACTCATAGTGTGTCGGCTCATTTCAAACTTGTACATGGGAAGAATCCTTGGGGTTTGAAATTTGCTGGAGTCGAGACAGTTAGACCACATTGGCGAGGAGGGGATTCACTGACACAAATAAATAAGAAAGAGGTCGAGTGGATCTACCAGTTGGGGACTCTGCAGCCAGGTGGATTAAATATCGAGTTTGACTTGAAACCGTGCCTTTTGTGAAATACCTTACCTGGTGCGATATTCGACTCTTCCCCATCTCGCCTCTTGAGGACCTTCGGGTGACGTCAGGAGGTTGGACTATTTTGGTAGGGCAGCGTCATGGAGTGACGTAGCTGGAGGTAACCGGAGAGGCGGGATTGGACAGATCCGAATGACGCTCTAGGAGAGGGTGGGGCGAAATGACGATGTCATGATGACTGATAGATGAAAGGAGATGAGGGATAAAACTACGAGAAGGAGAATATGTAACCATTCTTAGAAAATGTGTTTAAAGTGCGGCTATTAGCGGGGATTGATGTATTAGATAAATGCAATAACGGATTATGATTAGGCTGACTAAAATGATATTGTAATATAAGAGATATGCGGTCATGATTTATGACGAAATTGATGAGAGTAATTAAGATGAAAGTAATGCTGTTTTGTGAGTGTATAATATGAAAGTGTGATCTGCACTTCCCGGATATGATCCGGTGTAACATTCAATGTAATGAGGCAGCTGGGCTACTTAAGGAGCCTGATTGCGCATATGCGCAGTTCGCCCCTGAAGAAGCAAGGTAGCGAAACCCGGGTCGGGCAGGAACGAGACGCTGTAAAGTGGAATTACTATATGCCTTTGTTGAACAACTTTGTTGTGAGTAGATTAAAACCTTTTTATACCATCTGGTAAAGGGTACTTCACTATTTTGTCTGTCCTTTGAACCTCATAGAGGCCACTGTGTTTGGAAGATCGGACCCTGTTAGGGTGACAGAGAAAAGGCGTGTGGAGCCCAATACCATTCATCACTGACCGGGGAACCTAATCTAGAGCAGCGCGGCTCCAACCCCCCTTCTAGTAACTAATGAAGATCGTTCTACTGGTGCTTATAGGTTTGAGATTATCTGTGAGCCATTGCTACGGCTATTGTCAGTATACGGTACGAGTATACCGACAAGGCAGATATGCATGTCTTAAAAGCAGATATGTATCCAGAAAGGGATAGCGAAGCCGCAGCAGAGGTATAATATGTATCTCTCGTTATGCAGACTTCACTTCTCTAATCTGTATAGACATTTGAAGGGAAGAAGCCCAGTGCATTGCACTTAGTGCTCACAAACCGGCAAACGCCCCCCTACACACTGAGAACACGTCTCCAAGCCCATGAGAAGGTTTTCATACTGACGGTTTTACCACTGGTCCCGATTCAACCCAAGTACCCTCTGCTAGAGCGTTCTCTGGCTAAATCCGACACAGGGAGACAGATGACAATCTATAAAAACACACACACATCCTAAGATAAAATGTCCGCATAATAACATTTCCACAACACCTTACAGAGAGGTACTAGACAGGGGTGCCCTCGGTCCCCTCTGCTTTCCGATCTGGCGATAGAGCCATTGGCCAGATACTTGGATTCGCCCACAATATTCGAAGGCTTGGCGGTAGGCCCTCATAACATGCGATTGCCGTTATTCGCGGACGACATAGTGTTGTTCATGGCTGACCCCGTCACTGACATGGGCAGAGTGATGCGAGTGCTGACGGCCTTTGGTTCTTTCTGGACTTAGAGTAAATTACTCAAAGAGCAATATTCTTTTCATGAAAAATGATGCTTCAGGGGGTCACAGAGCAACAGCGGACGGCGCTTACCGGCGGCTGAGTCATTCATAACTTATCTAGGTATTAAAATAGGTAAAACTCTGGAGTCAATTTATGGACTGAACTATGTCCCACTGATCGATAAGATCACGAGAGAACTACAGCACTGGCGTAATCTCCCATTGTCTTTAATGGGACGTAATCATCTTATTAATATGATGTCCAAACAGTTGTACCCATTGCAGACAATTCCTCTGCTACTAAAGCGCGAAGATGTCAATACATTGACAAAAGCCTTCACGGTATTTCTTTGGCATGGTAAACGCCCGGGAACAAGTCTACGTAAATTAATGTGGTTGTCCGGGTTCAGAGCTGAACCCAGACATACCCTTATTGTCACCCCGGCAGCCCCCCTGACTTGAGCATCGGAGCATCTCATGCTCCGATGTTCTCCTTTGCTCTGCGCTAAATCACGCAGGGCAAGGTCTCTTTTGTTTTCAATAACACATTGCCGGGCGGAAACTTCCGCCCGGCAGTGTGTTCGGTGACGTCACCAGTTCTGATGGGCAGGCTTTAGCGCTGCCCTAGCCGTTTCACTGGCTAGGGCAGCGCTAAATCCCGCCCATCACTGCCGGTGGCATCACCGGGCTTCCTGGCAGCCCCATGGAGAGCCCCGATACGTCACCGGATCTCCTGAAAATGCCTTTGCCCTGCGCGATTTAGCACAGAGCAAAGGAGAGCATCGGAGCAGGAACTGCTCCGATGCCAACATCAGGGGGGCTGCCTGGGTGAAAATGGAGGTATGTCCGGGTTCAGCTCTGAACCTGGAAAACCCCTTTAAGGGCACCCAAGGAGCAATGTGGCATAGCTTTCCCAGATGTTAGAGGATATAATTTAGCGTGTATGGCCAGGCACATTGCGGATCGGATTAATGGCACTGGCTTCTATTCAGCTCTGCGCTCCCCGCTCTCTGGCGGCGGCGCTGCAGGCGAGATTGCTGTGCATTCCTGAATGGATTAAAAAATGTGTACTTTTGAAAGACACTATAGCAACTTGGAGAATTCTGAGGAGAAGGTATTGGTTGTCCTATAGAATATCTAAGCACCTTCCATTGTGGAACAACTCGGAGTTCACACAAACCTGCACCTATGGCTTGTTTATAGGGGTGACTCAGGTTAGGCACTTCCTACAGGATTCGGAACCCCGATGGCTTCAGGAGAAAGAAGTAGTCAACAAATTCTCTGTACGTCCCTTTCAGACAATTCCGTATGCTCCAATCAAAGCGGCCATAAACTCAAACTTATTCATGGTACATAAGGAAATAAAGCAAAATGTACTAAACAAAATATTTGATTTGGGAGGAGGGAAAACCTCAGTCTATGGCATCTACTATAGAATGCAAACAGAAGACTCAGGGAGGGATAGGGTAGGAGGTTTTAACCAATCGGAAGAGCAGTTGGGGTAGAAAACATATCGCCCAAATGCTGCACAAAGGGTGGATGCGAGTGAGAAATCATATTATCAATGAGGTAGGGAGAGACACGCAATTGAGAATAATACACATGGTTTTAACATACCTCCTCACCCAGACAGACCCGGCCGTATAGCAAACTGTCCTAAATGTGGGGTAGGTTACACGGATCTATTTCATGGACTTTGGACGTGTCCGAAAAGCAAAAAGCTCTGGTCAGAGGTTGGAGAAATACGGGGGAGGAGGATGGACGTAACTCCACAGCGCTTTCTGTTTCATTTTGAGGAAGGGGGGTGGTGGGGGGACCTTCCTGATTTGTTTGATACAATATGTACGGTGGTCAAACGTAGTATTGCAACAGTGGCTACAAGCTGCCGTGCCAACGATACATATCATTAAGAACCAGCTAAAAAAGTTATTCCATTTGGAACGTTTGGCTATATTGAACTCAAAAGCATACACATAAGCTTTTATAAAAAATGGAGAAGCTTTATTATTACGTATATGTCTGATGCAGAGATACAAAACATAATGCAACCTGTATCTTTGATGGAATGGTATCTATTAGAACAAATGAGAGGAAGATTGGGCAGGTTGTTACTACGTGCAGCGGATAATGAGGGTTCACTGGTGTCCTAACAGGGCGGTGCTCGTTGCTTTTAAATAAAACAATATAGATATACAAAACTTTGATTTCCTGGGTTGATGAACCGCTGATGTGCTGAGCTTTACCCTGATGTTTGGAGTAATTGTTTGACGTCTGATAGATCTTGTTTGTTTGTGACTTAGTTTCGGGGTCTGCGTACCCCCTCAAAGAACAAAGAATTTTATTATTTGCTTTAATGTAAATGTGAATTGTTTACCCTGTTGTTGTTATGAAACAATAAAATAAAAATATATAAAAAAATAAAATAAAATGAAAATGGTGATGTTACCCCAACTCCTCTATATCCTTAGGAATTCCCCAGTATGGATTGAGGATAAGTTTTTTTAAATTAATTGAGAGAATTATTAATGATACTTTAAATGGAAAATCTCTGTAAGCCGACGGAAGGGGGAGGATTAAACCTTCCCTATTTCAAGGACTACTTTATTGCCTCACAATTATGGTTATATTGCGAGTGGGAGAACAGCCCTGGTGAGGAGATTTGGATATGATAATATGTCTTACTTAAGTAACGCCCAACAGGATTATCGAGAATTTGGAAAGCATGGGTCACCAGGATGGATGGGAATAAGAGGATCACTTTGCCGCACGCCCTTCGGGCATAATTATTATCCACGGGAACTCGATGAATTAGTGAGGGATCAATACTAGCAAAAAAAAAATATCCTTTATCTTGCACAAGTGGTGAGAAATGGAGATATACGTTCTCTTTTGCAGTTAGCACGAGGGGAGAATATACAGAATTTATCTTGGTTCAGATATTTTCGGCACTTTCTAGTGTAAAATAAAAAGTGGTTGTTTGACATAGAGACATCTACACCTCCGAATGACTTGTTGGGGAATTTTGGGCAGAAGGTTAAGATTGTTCAACTTTATAAATTATTAATCAAAGCACTATTTAATAATACGCGCTCCCCCGGGCAAAGGGCTTGGGGGGCAGAGTGTTTCATGACTCAAATGGATGATTGGGAAAATATATTAGCAAATTTAAGATTAGTCTGACATAATTTTAATCACGTTGTGGTGCAATTTAATATTTTACGTAGAACATATGTTACGCCAGTATGGCTTGAGAAATGTGGTCCACGGTGTGATTCACCGGGGGCTGAACATTTATATATGTTTTGGTCCTGTAGTAGAGAATATAATAATATTGGGGAGGCAATTGATTTGGGGGGCCTTATTACTCAAAAATTGAAAGTAGCGCTCCCATCCAGGGTAGAATGTTGGATATTGGGCGATCTCTCCAAAGCAAAGTGTGATAAGTATAAAAGGATTCTCTCGATTAAAATAAAGTTTGTGGCAAGACCTTTGATTGCACGAGCTCGGTTTTTACTAGATCTCCAAGTGTGAATTGGCTAGACCAGGCATGGCCAACCTCCGGCTCTCCAGCTGTTGTAAAACTATAACTCCCACCATGCCCTGCTGTAGGCTGCTATCTGTAGGCAGTCTGGGCATTCTGGGAGTTGTAGTTTTGCAACAGCTGGAGAGCCTCAGGTTGGCCATCCCTGGGCTAGATGGATCAAAGGATATGAAAAGATCCTCTAAAAGGAAATAAATGTTGAGGAGAAATGGAATAGGATATGGGGGATTTCCTTGCTCTTAGGCCTCATGCACACGGGCGTTCCATTTTTTGCGGTCCGCAAAAAACGGAAGCCGCCCGTGTGCCTTCCGCAATTTGCAGAATGGAAAGGGCGGCCCATTGTAGAAATGCCTATTCTTGTCCGCAAAACAGACAAGAATAGGACATGTTATATTTTTTTTGCGGGGCCATGGAACGGAGCAAAGGATGCGGACAGCACGCGGAGTGCTGTCCGCATCTTTTGAGGCCCCATTGAAGTAAATGGGTCCGCACCCGAGCCGCAAAAACTGCGGCTCGAATGCAGACCTAAACTACGGTCGTGTGCATGAGGCCTTAGGCTACATGCACACGAACGTTGTTTGTTTCCGTGTCCGTTCTGGGGTTTTTTGCGGATAGGATGCGGACCCATTCATTTCAATGGGTCTGCAAAAAACGCAGACAGCACACCGTGTGCTGTCCGCATCAGTATGTCCATTCCGTTGCCCCGCGGAAAAAAATAGTGCATGTCCTATTTTTTTCTAGTTCGCGGACAAGGATAGGCATCATTACAATGGATCAGCAAAAAAAACGGGTCCACAAAAAAAGCGGATGCTAAACGGAACATCATCCGTTTTTTTTTGTGGACCGCAAAACACATACGGTCGTGTGCATGTAGCCTTACCCCTTTATTTATCCCCTTGTTCCGGATTTTGGGATGGAGGGGATATGAGACACATCACAAGGGAAGGGGGGGAGGGATACAGGGGGAAAATTTAAAATTATTAATGTGTATGATACATTTTTTTGTATGTCAAAATTAATGCTTTAATAAATAATAGTTAAACTTAAAATTAGTAGCTTGTTGGGTCTCTGGTGTTTTTATGCTGAAGCTTTTGCTATTTATCAGAAAAAAAATAGTTCACACAGTCATTTAGGAAAAATCATCACTAAAAAAAGTACCTTAAAAACCACAAGCCTCAATAATTTTGCCACTTCCTAAAAAGTTTTGGGTACCAGAAAATTAAATCCACGTCAACACGGGAGCAGGTGTAGATTTCTGGTGTGATGTGCACACTCCCGCAACTTGCATACTTTTTTGTAAAAATGTCAAAAAGTTGCAAATTTGGTAACAAAGTTGCAATAGATGTCAATTTTGTGGCATAGAAAATTAATACATTCCCCGAAAAGTGTTATACAATGCATAAATACTACTCGGAGAAAACAATACTATTGAATGATTTAAAACTATCAGGAGACAGTTAGGGGACATGTTCCGTGTCTATCTGAAGTGGTCTCTGTCACTAGGCTAGTCACTGTTTGAAGGGTAGGTGGCCTACCAAATACTCTATAGCTATTGCTACCAGTGTATTGATTAACAGGTGCTAAATACTGTGGATCTACTAGAAAGATAATGGCACTACTCCCCAAATCGGTTGTGTAATAGCGCCGCAGCTTACTATGCGTCAGACTCTATGGTATGGCCCCTGATGCGGAATCAGTGATTTCCCGCTGTCAAGAAGTTGGGAAAAAAGTTGCAATAGATGTCAATTTTGTGGCATAGAAAATTGATACATTCCCCGAAAAGTGTTACACAATGCATAAATAAGGCTACTTTCACACTGGCGTTTTGAATTCCGTTTGTGAGATCGGTTTCAGGGCTCTCACAAACGATTCAAAACGGATCAGTTCAGCCCCAATGCATTCTGAATGGATAAGGATCCGTTCAGAATGCATCAGTTTGGCTCCGTTCCGCCTCCTGCTTGCAGCGTTTTGGTGTCTGCCTGGCAATGCGAAGCCAAACGGATCCGTCCTGACTTACAATGTAAGTCAATGGGAACGGATCCGTTTTCACTGACACAATATGGTGCAATTGAAAACGGATCCGCCTCCCATTGACTTTCAATGTCAGTCAGGACGGATCCGTTTTGACTTAGACTTTTCTTTTTTTTTTAAGAATAATGCAAACGGATCCGTTCTGAACTGATACAAGCGTTTGCATTATAGGTGCGGATCCGTCTGTGCAGATACCAGATGGATCCACACCTAACGCAGGTGTGAAAGTAGCCTAAGACCAGATACAGAACCAAATAACAGCGCCATACAGGGCAGATGTATATAGTGGGTGCGATGTACTCTGTTATATGGCGCATGATGATGCCACCATGCAGTCCCACACGAAGTAGATATAATATTGCTATAAACCCTATATAGTCCATAAATAATCGCATACAGAGGCAAATACCAGCGCCATACAGGGCAAACCTAATGCTGCTATACAGTGTATAACTGTTATAGAATGCATAATGACTAGAGATGAGCGAATTTCATATTTTGAAATTCGTTCACACTTCGTTTGGTAGTAAAAGGAGTCATCCCCCCCCTGCATAACGGAAACGGGACGGATCCGTTTTGCAGACCGTAGACTTCTATTATGACGGAATTAATAATGAAATACCTCTAAAGGCATTCAGTCATAGAATTGTGTTATGATCCGTGGTAACAGAATCCATAACGCAATTCACCTTTTACCAGCAAAGTGTGAACGAATTTCATAAGCAGAAATTCGCTCATCTCTAATAGGACTCACCATGCAGCAGTCATACCATCAAAATACTGTAGTATTCACTAAATGGAATCACTGCTGACGCTGCCATCCAGTGTTATCTACTACATAATTAATACCACCATGCAATGGCACATACCAGTGCCACCCAGGGTCCCCATCACAATGAGCACCCTGCCACCCAGGATAGAAAGGTCTAATGCCAATTACAGTCCCATAGTTGCCAACTGTCCACATTTTGATGGAACAATCCCAAGAACCAAACTGCAAGAGTGACCATGACCCTTTCTGCGAATTCGCCATCTGCTTCTTTGCTTTGCTACTAGCAAAAGGGATGGAACCAAAAAGAGCAGTATCCTATCGGTCCAAGGACCCCATAGTAGCCCCATGGTTTACCTCTATTGAAAGTATGAGGGGAAACCACTGGAACGAATGATCACCCACTGATTTCAATGAACGCTGCCAGTCCTCCCAGTACCATCCCAGCTCAGTGTTCTCTGACCTGCGGTCCTCCTGTGAAACTACAACTCCCAGCATGGCCTGGCTCAGAGGCTTCACTCTGAATCTCAGTCCCATTTACTGCACATGGGAAGTCCCATTATTTCTTTGGCTATGAGATGACAATGTCAAGAACGAGAAGTGAAAATAAAAATGGATAAAACATGGAAATTTCATCATTAAATGTTTTTTTTTCAGGTCCTTTTTTATGTATTCCTGCTATAGCACTACAAAAAGTGTCCGAACCTGCAATAACCCATTTTGTAACCCCATGTATGTTACTGTAAAGTGCTGGAGAGTTGCAGAACCTGGACCACAAATCTGCAGCCAGTCCAGGGCTTCCCATCCAGCAAAAAGGGTGCCAGGTCTTCTCCAGGAAATTATAGACCAGTAAGCTTAACATCCATAGTTGGAAAAATGTTTGAGGACCTTCTACGGGACGACACGCGGGATTATGTAACTGACAGTAATATAATAAGTGATAACCAACATGGTGTTACTAAGAACAGAAGCTGTGGGACTAACCGAGGGGGACACAGGGGCAGCCGTGGATGTAGTGTTTCTGGACTTTGCAAAGGCGTTTGATACTGTCCCTCATGGACGACTAATGGGTAAATTGAGGTCTATTGGTTTAGAAAATATTATTTGTAACTGGATTGAAAATTGGCTTCACGATCGTATCCAAAGAGTTGTGGCCAATGATTCCTTATATATTACTAGCGTATATGAGTCCAGCCTCCTGGAGCATAGACATAAAGAATCACTAATTCAATTGTTTCACTTTCTATGATCCCGCAGATTGTATTTTCGGCCTTTTTTTTATGTACGTTTTAGGACTGATATACGCTAGTTCAGAGTCTTTGGATTCAATAGCAAAGGATGATTAGGATGTTACTACTCCTTAAGCCTCTTTCACACGGGCGAGATTTCCAGCATGTGCGATTTTCACGCACGGTTGCTAGGAGTTGATCGGGATGGGGATCCGATCATTAATTTTTTCCCTTATAACATGGTTATAAGGGAAAATAATAGCATTCTGAATACAGAATGCATAGTACAATAGCGCTCTACAGAGGCAGCCTGGGGGCCCCCAGTTATTATAGTGAGGACGTGATTCCTGTTTTCTCAGCCCCTGTCATAACATTGTAACCTTCCTGTTTCATCTTGTGAAACGCCACGAGCCAGTCCTGAAATCCTGCGTTAGTACAATAGCGCTGGAGGGGTTAAAAAAATAAAATAAATTTTAACTCACCTTAATCCACTTGTTCGCGCAGCCGGCATCTCTTCTGTCTTCTTCTTTGCTGTGCAGGAGGAAAATGACCTGTGGGGACATCACTGCGCTCATCACATGGTCCGTCACAGTGGTGATGGATTATGTGATGGACCATGTGATGAGCGCAGTGATGTCATCAAAGGTCCTTTACCCAGATCCTGAAGAAAGAAGACAGAAGAGATGCCGGGCTGCGCGAACAAGTGGATTAAGGTGAGTTAAATTATTATTATATTTTTTTAACCCCTCCAGCCCTATTGTACTAAGCATTCTGTAATAAGAATGCTATTATTTTCCCTTATAACCATGATATTATGGAAAATAATACAATCTACACAACACCTTTGGGTACCAAACATGCCAATTTCTCTTATGGGCGTGCAAAACGCATTAAAATGTTTTGCACTCGCGCGGAAAAAGTGCATTTTCCCGCGACGTACCCGCATCTTATCCGGCCCAAATCCATGACGCCCGTGTGAAAGAGGCCTTAGTCTCCTCTCTATATTTTGTACTTGAACTTTATAATTAGGCTGCAGGGAATATGTGCAATCAATTATAGAATTCAATGTCACAGTCTTCTCTCCTGTATTGAATGTTGGCGATGGCGTCATATATTTGAAGCCCTGCTAAAATCATGATAAAGTGTTCATTTTTTAGTTCATTATTTTAAAAGGAACATAGTTGTACTTGTTTATTCAATCTATAAATTAACTATGTAACTATGTATCCTGCTCTGTACTGACGAGGGGCCACTGTACTAACGAGGGATCATTGTCTGAATATTAGGCTCTTCGATGAGAACGTGTTACCCTTCCCTCCCCCCTATACAATAAGCAGACAAACCAGTTCAGTGCCAGACTCCCCCAACCAGTCGTATGCCTGCCCTATATACGTCACTGATTATATACCGTCCCCAGTCTTTGTAGTTGCTTTCCTGCACTAAGGCTTCAACCTGTGACCCCACAACAATAATGAAGCTGCAACTCACAACTGGGGTGGAACTACAACTCCCAGCCACCTCTACAGAGGCAGCCTGGGGCCCCCCAGTTATTATAGTGAGGACGTGATTCCTGTTTTCTCAGCCCCTGTTGTAACATTGTAACCTTCCTGTTTCATCTTGTGAAACGCCACGAGCCAGTCCTGAAATCCTGCGTTACACAAGATCTTCGCAGACGTGGCGCGGCTCTTCATACAATTCCTGAATGCCGCAATCCTAAAACTCGCTGACTATTGATTACTACGGCTGTTAACATGCACTGAAGAAAATGCGATAAACTAGAGGACGTGGACACTTCCAGCCAAGTATATAGCAAAAGTCCATTAATCCAAAATCCAATGGTCTGGCAATTGCTACAGTAATAGGTGTTCAAAGGGGTTCTCTCAATTTGGCAAATTGCATTTATCATGTAGAGAAAGTGAATACAAGGCACTTCCTAATGTATTGTGATTATCCAAATTGCCTCCTTTGCTGGCTGGATTCATTTTTTCATCACATTATACACTGCTTGTTTCCATGGTTACGGCCACCCTGCAATCAAGCAGTGGTGGCCGTGCTTGCACACTATAGGAAAAAGCACCAGCCTATGTGCAGTGCCATGGTCCTGTCCACCAGAAAGGCTGGTGCTTTTTCCTATAGTGTACAAGCACGGCCACCACTGCTTGATTGCAGGGTGGCCGTAACCATGGAAACAAGCAGTGTATAATGTGATGAAAAAATGAATTCAGCCAGCAAAGGAGGCAATATGGTTAATCACAATACATTAGGAAGTGCCTTGTATTAACCTCCTCTACATAATTAATGTTTTATGCTGAAGTGAGAGGACCCCTTTAACCACTTCAGCCCCGCTAGGTGAAACCCCCTTCATGACCAGAGCACTTTTTACACTTCGGCACTACACTCCTTTCACCGTTTATCGCTCGGTCATGCAACTTACCACCCAAATGAATTTTACCTCCTTTTCTTCTCACTAATGGAGCTTTCATTTGGTGGTATTTCATTGCTGCTGACATTTTTACTTTTTTTGTTATTAATCAAAATGTAACGATTTTTTTGCAAAAAAATGACATTTTTCACTTTCAGCTGTAAAATTTTGCAAAAAAAAACGACATCCATATATAAATTTTTCGCCAAATTTATTGTTCTACATGTCTTTGATAAAAAAAAAATGTTTGGGCAAAAAAAAAAATGGTTTGGGTAAAAGTTATAGCATTTACAAACTATGGTACAAAAATGTGAATTTCCGCTTTTTGAAACAGCTCTGACTTTCTGAGCACCTGTCATGATTCCTGAGGTTCTACAATGCCCAAACAGTAGAAAACCCCCACAAATGACCCCATTTCGGAAAGTAGACACCCTAAGGTATTCGCTGATGGGCATAGTGAGTTCATAGAACTTTTTATTTTTTGTCACAAGTTAGCGGAAAATGATGATGATTTATTTATTTATTTTTTTCTTACAAAGTCTCATATTCCACTAACTTGCGACAAAAAATAAAAAATTCTAGGAACTCACCATGCCCCTCACAGAATACCTTGGGGTGTCTTCTTTCCAAAATGGGGTCACTTGTGGGGTAGTTATACTGCCCTGGCAATTTAGGGGCCCAAATGTGTGAGAAGAACTTTGCAATCAAAATGTGTAAAAAATGACCGGTGAAATCCAAAAGGTGCACTTTGGAATATGCGCCCCTTTGCCCACCTTGGCAGCAAAAAAGTGTGACACATCTGGTATCGCCGTACTCAGGAGAAGTTGGGGAATGTGTTTTGGGGTGTCATTTTACATATACCCATGCTGGGTGAGAAAAATATCTTGGTCAAATGCCAACTTTGTATAAAAAAATGGGAAAAGTTGTCTTTTGCCAAGATATTTCTCTCACCCAGCATGGGTATATGTAAAATGACACCCCAAAACACATTCCCCAACTTCTCCTGAGTACGGCGATACCAGATGTGTCACACTTTTTTGCTGCCAAGGTGGGCAAAGGGGCACATATTCCAAAGTGCACCTTTCGGATTTTGCAGGGCATTTTTTACACATTTTGATTGCAAAGTTCTTCTCACACATTTGGGCCCCTAAATTGCCAGGGCAGTATAACTACCCCACAAGTGACCCCATTTTGGAAAGAAGACACCCCAAGGTATTCCGTGAGGGGCATGGCGAGTTCCTAGAATTTTTTATTTTTTGTCGCAAGTTAGTGGAATATGAGACTTTGTAAGGAAAAAAGAAAAAAAAAGAAAAATCATCATTTTCCGCTAAATTGTGACAAAAAATAAAAAATTCTAGGAACTCGCCGTGCCCCCCACGGAATACCTTGGGGTGTCTTCTTTCCAAAATGGGGTCACTTGTGGCGTAGTTATACTGCCCTGGCAATTTAGGGGCCCAAATGTGTAAGAAGTACCTTGCAATCAAAATGTGTAAAAAATGGCCTGCGAAATCCGAAAGGTTGCCCCTTTGCCCACCTTGGCTGCAAAAAAGTGTCACACATGTGGTATCGCCGTACTCAGGAGAAGTT
The DNA here is from genome assembly GCF_014858855.1 of Bufo gargarizans. Taxonomy (NCBI): domain Eukaryota; kingdom Metazoa; phylum Chordata; class Amphibia; order Anura; family Bufonidae; genus Bufo; species Bufo gargarizans. Next base: position 169,311,155 of record NC_058086.1, on the reverse strand, counting down.
GGGCAATGTGTTTTGGGGGGTCATTTTACATATACCCATGCTGGGTGAGAGAAATATCTTGGCAAAAGACAACTTTTCCCATTTTTTTATACAAAGTTGGCATTTGACCAAGATATTTTTCTCACCCAGCATGGGTATATGTAAAATGACACCCCAAAACACATTCCCCAACTTCTCCTGAGTACGGCGATACCACATGTGTGACACTTTTTTGCAGCCTAGATGCGCAAAGGGGCCCAAATTCCTTTTAGGAGGGCATTTTTAGACATTTGGATCCCAGACTTCTTCTCACACTTTCGGGCCCCTAAAAAGCCAGGGCAGTATAAATACCCCACATGTGACCCCACTTTGGAAAGAAGACACCCCAAGGTATTCAATGAGGGGCCTGGCGAGTTCCTAGAATTTTTTTTTTTTTGCATAAGTTAGCGGATATTGATTTTTTTTTGTTTTTTTCTCACAAAGTCTCACTTTCCGCTAACTTAGGACAAAAATTTCAATCTTTCATGGACTCAATATGCCCCTCACGGAATACCTTGGGGTGTCTTCTTTCCGAAATGGGGTCACATGTGGGGTATTTATACTGCCCTGGCTTTTTAGGGGCCCTAAAGCGTGAGAAGAAGTCTGGAATATAAATGTCTAAAAATGTTTACGCATTTGGATTCCGTGAGGGGTATGGTGCGTCCATGTGAGATTTTATTTTTTGACACAAGTTAGTGGAATATGAGACTTAGTAAGAAAAAACAAAAACAAAAACAAACAAAAAATTTCCGCTAACTTGTGCCAAAAAAAATGTCTGAATGGAGCCTTACAGGGGGGGGGGGTGATCAATGACAGGGGGGTGATCAATGACAGGGGGGTGATCAATGACAGGGGGGTGATCACCCATATAGACTCCCTGATCACCCCCCTGTCATTGATCACCCCCCCTGTAAGGCTCCATTCAGACATCCGCATGATTTTTTACGGATCCATGGATACATGGATCGGATCCACAAAACGCATGCGGACGTCTGAATGGAGCCTTACAGGGGGGTTATCAATGACAGGGGTGATCAGGGTAATCAGGGTGATCACCCCCCTGTCACTGATCACCCCCCCTGTAAGGCTCCATTCAGACATCCGCATGATTTTTTACGGATCCATGGATACATGGATCGGATCCACAGAACGCATGCGGACGTCTGAATGGAGCCTTACAGGGGGGTTATCAATGACAGGGGGTGATCAGGGTAATCAGGGTGATCACCCCCCTGTCACTGATCACCCCCCCTGTAAGGCTCCATTCAGACGTCCGCATGATTTTTACGGATCCATGGATACATGGATCGGATCCGTAAAAATCATGCGGACGTCTGAATGGAGCCTGACAGGGGGGTGATCAATGACAGGGGGTGATCAGGGAGTGTATATGGGTGATCACCCGCCTGTCATTGATCACCCCCCTGTAAGGCTCCATTTAGACGTCCGTATGCGTTTTGCGGATCCGATCCATGTATCCATGGATCCGTAAAAATCATGCGGACGTCTGAATGGAGCCTTACAGGGGGGTGATCAATGACAGGGGTGTGATCAATGACAGGGGGTGATCAGGGAGTGTATATGGGTGATCACCCGCCTGTCATTGATCACCCCCCTGTAAGGCTCCATTAGACGTCCGTATGCGTTTTGCGGATCCGATCCATGTATCCGTGGATCCGTAAAAATCATACGGACGTCTGAACGGAGCCTGACAGGGGGGTGATCAATGACAGGGCGGTGATCAATGACAGGGGGGTGATCAGGGAGTTTATATGGGGTGATCATGGGTGATCAGGGGTTTATAAGGGGTTAATAAGTGACGGGGGGGGGGGGGGTGTAGTGTAGTGTAGTGTTTGGTGGGACTGTACTGACCTACCTGAGTCCTCTGGTGGTCGATCCTAACAAAAGGGACCACCAGAGGACCAGGTAGGAGGTATATTAGACGCTGTTATGAAAACAGCGTCTAATATACCTGTTAGGGGTTAAAAAATTCGGATCTCCAGCCTGCCAGCGAACGATCGCCGCTGGCAGGCTGGAGATCCACTCGCTTACCTTCCGTTCCTGTGAGCGCGCGCGCCTGTGCGCGCGCGTTCACAGGAAATCTCGCGTCTCGCGAGAAGACGCGTATATGCGTCCAGGAGGAATAAAGCAACCACCTCCCGGACGCATATACGCGTACAGCGGTCGGGAGGTGGTTAAGACTCCTGACCTAACGCCGATCAGATGTTCTTAAAAATATCTTTATTGAATGTTACATTTACCAAGAATAGCAATGATACAACAAAGTTACACTGTATCATACAGACTACAATAAGGTAAAATAGAAGAAAGTTTCAGTTTTTTCGTCTGCATTTATCATGGGATTTAAAGGGAACCTGTCACCGGGATTTTGTGTATAGAGCTGAGGACATGGGCTGCTAGATGGCCGCTAGCACATCCGCAATACCCAGTCCCCATAGCTCTGTGTGCTTTTATTGTGTAAAAAAAACGATTTGATACATATGCAAATTACCCCGAGATGAGTCCTGTATGTGAGATGAGTCAGGGACAGGACTCATTTCAGGTTAATTTACATATGTATCAAATCGTTTTTTTTTACACAATAAAAGCACACAGAGCTATGGGGACTGGGTATTGCGGATGTGCTAGCGGCCATCTAGCAACCCATGTCCTCAGCTCTATACACAAAATCCCGGTGACAGGTTCCCTTTAAATTATATGGATGACAGAAAATAGAGAAAACGGGTTCCAGTCAGTGGTGCAAAACACTCCACTGCTATAGTGCCTGTGACCTGCGGCTGCTGCTTCCTCCTCCTCCTTCTGTTTTCCAACAGAGATCTATGGCATTTTCCTGCAGTCACTACTAGGAGGAACTTGCATATAATTTTTTTACAGCTTCCATTGCTTTTGATGGTAATTATATAAATTCCTTTGCACTGAGCTCCACCTAGTGGTAGCTGCAGGAGGACAGTTTTATAACTAGAGAGACCTAGAGCTGTGTGTGGGGGGGATTTATATTATGCATTTATACCAGTTGTCCATACATACATTGAAGAAAAAAACCAAAACACTCCCAGATAGAAATGTCATATTGCTGCAAAACTCACCCTGCAGTTATGTATTTAGGGAGGTGCACCTCTTGATGAGAGACCACTGACTGCTGGACATTACTCTTTACTCAAAGACATTTTGCCCAGAGGGGGTGCATTAACCACCTCCGGACCGCCTAACGCACATGTGTGTTCCGGAGGTGGCAGCCCTGCGCACAGTCACGCATATATGCGTCATCTTGCGAGACGCGAGATTTCCTGTGAACAGGAACGGAAGGTAAGCGAGTGGATCTCCACCATGCCAGCGGCGATCGTTCGCTGGCAGGCTGGAGATCCGAATTTTTTAACCCCTAACAGGTATATTAGACGCTGTTTTCATAACAGCGTCTAATATACCTCCTACCTGGTCCTCTGGTGGTCCCTTTGTTAGGATCGACCACCAGAGGACTCAGGTAGGTCAGTACAGTCGCACCAAACACCACACTACACTCAACCCCCCCCCCGTCACTTATTAACCCCTTATAACCCCCTGATCACCCATGATCACCCCATATAAACTCCCTGATCACCCCCCTGTCATTGATCACCGCCCTGTCATTGATCACCCCCCTGTCAGGCTCCGTTCAGACGTCCGTATGATTTTTACGGATCCACGGATACATGGATCGGATCCGCAAAACGCATACGGACGTCTAATGGAGCCTTACAGGGGGGTGATCAATGACAGGCGGGTGATCACCCATATACACTCCCTGATCACCCCCTGTCATTGATCACCCCCCTGTCATTGATCACCCCCCTGTAAGGCTCCATTCAGACGTCCGCATGATTTTTACGGATCCATGGATACATGGATCGGATCCGCAAAACACATGCGGACGTCTGAATGGAGCCTTACAGGGGGGTGATCAATGACAGGCGGGTGATACACTCCTGATCACCCCCTGTCATTGATCACCCCCCTGTCATTGATCACCCCCCTGTAAGGCTCCATTCAGACGTCCGCATGATTTTTACGGATACATGGATCGGATCCGCAAAACACATGCGGACGTCTGAATGGAGCCTTACAGGGGGTGATCAATGACAGGCGGGTGATCACCCATATACACTCCCTGATCACCCCCCTGTAAGGCTCCATTCAGACGTCCGCATGTGTTTTGTGGATCCGATCCATGGATCCGTAAAAAATCATGCGGATGTCTGAATGGAGCCTTACAGGGGGGGTGATCAGTGACAGGGGTGTGATCACCCTGATCACCCCCTGTCATTGATAACCCCCCTTGTAAGGCTCCATTCAGACGTCCGCATGTGTTTTGTGGATCCGATCCATGTATCCATGGATCCGTAAAAAATCATGCGGATGTCTGAATGGAGCCTTACAGGGGGGGTGATCAGTGACAGGGGGGTGATCACCCTGATCACCCTGATCACCCCCTGTCATTGATAACCCCCCTGTAAGGCTCCATTCAGACGTCCGCATGTGTTTTGTGGATCCGATCCATGTATCCATGGATCCGTAAAAAATCATGCGGATGTCTGAATGGAGCCTTACAGGGGGGGTGATCAGTGACAGGGGGGTGATCACCCTGATCACCCCCTGTCATTGATAACCCCCCTGTAAGGCTCCATTCAGACGTCCGCATGTGTTTTGCGGATCCGATCCATGGATCCGTAAAAATTATACGGACGTCTGAATGGAGCCTTACAGGGGGGTGATCAATGACAGGGGGGTGATCAGGGAGTCTATATGGGTGATCACCCCCCTGTCATTGATCACCCCCCTGTCATTGATCACCCCCCTGTCATTGATCACCCCCCTGTCATTGATCACCCCCCCCCTGTAAGGCTCCATTCAGACATTTTTTTTGGCACAAGTTAGCGGAAATTTTTTGTTTGTTTTTGTTTTAGTTTTTTCTTACTAAGTCTCATATTCTACTAACTTGTGTCAAAAAATAAATCTCACATGAACTCACCATACCCCTCACGGAATCCAAATGCGTAAACATTTTTAGACATTTATATTCCAGACTTCTTCTCACGCTTTAGGGCCCCTAAAAAGCCAGGGCAGTATAAATACCCCACATGTGACCCCATTTCGGAAAGAAGACACCCCAAGGTATTCCGTGAGGGGCATATTGAGTCCATGAAAGATTGAAATTTTTGTCCTAAGTTAGCGGAAAGTGAGACTTTGTGAGAAAAAAAACAAAAAAAATCAATTTCCGCTAACTTATGCAAAAAATAAAAAATTTCTAGGAACTCGCCAGGCCCCTCATTGAATACCTTGGGGTGTCTTCTTTCCAAAGTGGGGTCACATGTGGGGTATTTATACTGCCCTGGCTTTTTAGGGGCCCGAAAGTGTGAGAAGAAGTCTGGGATCCAAATGTCTAAAAATGCCCTCCTAAAAGGAATTTGGGCCCCTTTGCGCATCTAGGCTGCAAAAAAGTGTCACACATGTGGTATCGCCGTACTCAGGAGAAGTTGGGGAATGTGTTTTGGGGTGTCATTTTACATATACCCATGCTGGGTGAGATAAATATCTTGGTCAAATGCCAACTTTGTATAAAAAAATAGGAAAAGTTGTCTTTTGCCAAGATATTTCTCTCACCCAGCATGGTTATATGTAAAATGGCACCCCAAAACACATTCCCCAACTTCTCCTGAGTACGGCGATACCAGATGTGTGACACTTTTTTGCAGCCAAGGTGGGCAAAGGGGCACACATTCCAAAGTGCACCTTTCGGATTTCACCGGCCATTTTTTACAGATTTTGATTGCAAGGTACTTCTCACACATTTGGGCCCCTAAATTGCCAGGGCAGTATAACTACGCCACAAGTGACCCCATTTTGGAAAGAAGACACCCCAAGGTATTCCGTGAGGGGCATGGCGAGTTCCTAGAATTTTTTATTTTTTGTCACAAGTTAGCGGAAAATGATGATTTTTCTTTTTTTTTCTTTTTTCCTTACAAAGTCTCATATTCCACTAACTTGCGACAAAAAAAAAAAAATTCTAGGAACTCGCCAGTGCCCCTCACGGAATACCTTGGGGTGTCTTCTTTCCAAAATGGGGTCACTTGTGGCGTAGTTATACTGCCCTGGCAATTTAGGGGCCCAAATGTGTGAGAAGAACTTTGCAATCAAAATGTGTAAAAAATGACCGGTGAAATCCGAAAGGTGCACTTTGGAATATGTGCCCCTTTGCCCACCTTGGCAGCAAAAAAGTGTGACACATCTGGTATCGCCGTACTCAGGAGAAGTTGGGGAATGTGTTTTGGGGTGTCATTTTACATATACCCATGCTGGGTGAGAGAAATATCTTGGTCAAATGCCAACTTTGTATAAAAAAATGGGAAAAGTTGTCTTTTGCCAAGATATTTCTCTCACCCAGCATGGGTATATGTAAAATGACACCCCAAAACACATTCCCCAACTTCTCCTGAGTACGGCGATACCAGATGTGTGACACTTTTTTGCAGCCAAGGTGGGCAAAGGGGCGCATATTCCAAAGTGCACCTTTCAGATTTCACCGGCCATTTTTTACAGATTTTGATTGCAAAGTTCTTCTCACACATTTGGGCCCCTAAATTGCCAGGGCAGTATAACTACGCCACAAGTGACCCCATTTTGGAAAGAAGACACCCCAAGGTATTCCGTGAGGGGCATGGCGAGTTCCTAGAATTTTTTATTTTTTGTCGCAAGTTAGTGGAATATGAGACTTTGTAAGAAAAAAATAAATAAATAAAATCATCATCATTTTCCGCTAACTTGTGACAAAAAATAAAAAGTTCTATGAACTCACTATGCCCATCAGCGAATACCTTAGGGTGTCTACTTTCCGAAATGGGGTCATTTGTGGGGGTTTTCTACTGTCTGGGCATTGTAGAACCTCAGGAATCATGACAGGTGCTCAGAAAGTCAGAGCTGTTTCAAAAAGCGGAAATTCACATTTTTGTACCATAGTTTGTAAATGCTATAACTTTTACCCAAACCATTTTTTTTTTTGCCCAAACATTTTTTTTTTATCAAAGACATGTAGAACAATAAATTTGGCGAAAAATTTATATATGGATGTCGTTTTTTTTGCAAAATTTTACAGCTGAAAGTGAAAAATGTCATTTTTTTGCAAAAAAATCGTTACATTTTGATTAATAACAAAAAAAGTAAAAATGTCAGCAGCAATGAAATACCACCAAATGAAAGCTCTATTAGTGAGAAGAAAAGGAGGTAAAATTCATTTGGGTGGTAAGTTGCATGACCGAGCGATAAACGGTGAAAGGAGTGTAGTGCCGAAGTGTAAAAAGTGCTCTGGTCATGAAGGGGGTTTCACCTAGCGGGGCTGAAGTGGTTAATGGACTGAGAGAAGCAGGATGGCGGTTTTAAAAAACTGCCCACCCTTCTGACCGGGCTGTTAGGAGGTGTTGGGGGCAGCAGTTACTTGACGGCACACACACAGTTAACAGGTTTTGGACGGCCCAGTACAGAGGATTGTTTGATCCGCTGATGAGCATGAGCAGGACCCAAAGTTTTGTTGTCCACCATCCAGATACAGGCGACCCCTTTGTTACACCTGTGTCACCATTTCCAGGCACTTAGCAGAAGGAAATATAGTGTCACGATAACCATTACGTGTCCTGCCACTGACACCTTCCTTTGCAGTGATCCTGACTGGAAGCGTATCGTCTTTACCGATGAATCCAGGTTCTGTTTGTGATCCGGTGACAGCCCGTTTGGAGTATGAAGGCCTGGTGTTGAGCTCTTCAGTCCTGCCTTTACTGTGGAGCGACGACTGCTGGTATGAGGATCGGGGGAGTCGGCACAAACGCCGGTCGGTCACCGCTAGTAGTGATATGAGGACACTAACAGCGCAGCGATACGTGCAGGACATCCCGCGGACACGTGTGCTCCTCTCATGGCAGGATACTGCTCGCCTGCACACAGGAATGTCTCCTCCAGATTACAGCAATGGGCTGCCGGTCACCAGATTTATCACCAATCCAGCATTTATGAGACAGGCTGGGGCCTCGGCTTCACCAACACACGAGTGCAGGATCTACAGACCCAGCTGCAGCATCTGTGGGCAAATGTGCCGCAGGATATAATACAGAACCCGTATGCCTCCATACCCAACAGATCTCATCTCGTATACAGGTTACAGGCCGTATCTCATCTTGTATTCAGGCTAGAGGCTGTATCTCATCTTGTATCCAGGCTAGAGGCCGTATCTCATCTTGTATCCAGGCTAGAGGCTGTATCTCATCCTGTATCCAGGCTAGAGGCCGTATCTCATCCTGTATCCAGGCTAGAGGCCGTATCTCATCTTGTATCCATGCTAGAGGCCGTATCTCATCTTGTATTCAGGCTAGAGGCTGTATCTCATCTTGTATCCAGGCTAGAGGCCGTATCTCATCTTGTATCCAGGCTAGAGGCTGTATCTCATCCTGTATCCAGGCTAGAGGCCGTATCTCATCCTGTATCCAGGCTAGAGGCCGTATCTCATCTTGTATCCATGCTAGAGGCCGTATCTCATCTTGTGTCCAGGCTAGAGGCTGTATCTCATCTTGTGACCAGGCTAGAGGCTGTATCTCATCTTGTGTCCAGGCTAGAGGCCGTATCTCATTTTGTATCCAGGCTAGAGGCTGTATCTCATCTTGTATCCAGGCTAGAGGCCGTATCGCATTTTGTATCCAGGCTAGAGGACGTATTTCATCTTGTATCCAGGCTAGAGGCCGTATCTCATCTTGTATCCAGGCTAGAAGCTGTATCTCATCTTGTATCCAGGCTAGAGGCTGTATCTCATCTTGTATCCAGGCTAGAGGCTGTATCTCATCTTGTATCCAGGCTAGAGGCCGTATCTCATTTTGTATCCAGGCTAGAGGCTGTATCTCATCTTGTATCCAGGCTAGAGGCTGTATCTCATCTTGTATCCAGGCTAGAGGCCGTATCTCATCTTGTATCCAGGCTAGAGGCCGTATCTCATCTTGTATCCAGGCTAGAGGCCGAATCTCATCTTGTATCCAGGCTAGAGGCCTAATCTCATCTTGTATCCATGCTAGAGGCTGTATCTCATCTTATATCCAGGCTAGAGGCCGTATCTCATCTTGTAACCAGGCTAGAGGCTGTATCTCATCTTGTAACCAGGCTAGAGGCCGTTATCTTATCTTGTATCCAGGCTAGAGGCCGTATCTCATCTTGTATCCAGGCTAGAGGCCGTATCTCATCTTGTATCCAGGCTAGAGGCCATATCTCATCTTGTATCCAGGCTAGAGGCCGTATCTCATCTTGTATCCAGGCTAGAGGCCGTATCTCATCTTGTATCCAGGCTAGAGGCCGAATCTCATCTTGTATCCATGCTAGAGGCTGTATCTCATCTTATATCCAGGCTAGAGGCCGTATCTCATCTTGTAACCAGGCTAGAGGCCATATCGCATCTTGTATCCAGGCTAGAGGCCGTATCTCATCTTGTATCCAGGCTAGAGGCCGTATCTCATCTTGTATCCAGGCTAGAGGCCGTATCTCATCTTGTATCCAGGCTAGAGGCCGTATCTCATCTTGTATCCAGGCTAGAGGCCGTATCTCATCTTGTATCCAGGCTAGAGGCCGAATCTCATCTTGTATCCATGCTAGAGGCTGTATCTCATCTTATATCCAGGCTAGAGGCTGTATCTCATCTTGTAACCAGGCTAGAGGCCGTTATCTTATCTTGTATCCAGGCTAGAGGCCGTATCTCATCTTGTATCCAGGCAAGAGGCCGTATCTCATCTTGTATCCAGGCTAGAGGCCGTATCTCATCTTGTATCCAGGCTAGAGGCCGTATCTCATCTTGTATCCAGGCTAGAGGCCGTATCTCATCTTGTATCCAGGCTAGAGGCCGTATCTCATCTTGTATCCATGCTAGAGGCTGTATCTCATCTTATATCCAGGCTAGAGGCCGTATCTCATCTTGTAACCAGGCTAGAGGCCGTTATCTTATCTTGTATCCAGGCTAGAGGCCGTATCTCATCTTGGTTCCAGGCTAGAGGCCGTATCTCATCTTGTATCCAAGCTAGAGGCCGTTATCTTATCTTGTATCCAGGCTAGAGGTCGTATCTCATCTTGTATCCAAGCTAGAGGCCGTTATCAAATCTTGTATCTAGGCTAGAGGCCGTATCTCATCTTGGTTCCAGGCTAGAGGCCGTATCTCATCTTGTATCCAAGCTAGAGGCCGTTATCAAATCTTGTATCCAGGCTAGAGGCCGTATCTCATCTTGGTTCCAGGCTAGAGGCCGTATCTTATCTTGTATCCAAGCTAGAGGCTGTATCTCATATTGTATCCAGGCTAGAGGCTGTATCTCATCTTGTGTCCAGGCTAGAGGCCGTATCTCATCTTGTATCTAGGCTAGAGGCTGTATCTCATCTTGTGTCCAGGCTAGAGGCCGTTATCTCATCTTGTATCCAGGCTAGAGGCCGTATCTCATCTTGTGTCCAGGCTAGAGGCTGTATCTCATTTTGTATCCAGGCTAGAGGCTGTATCTCATTTTGTATCCAGGCTAGAGGCCGTATCTCATCTTGTGTCCAGGCTAGAGGCTGTATCTCATCTTGTATCCAGGCTAGAGACTGTATCTCATCTTGTATCCAGGCTAGAGGCCGTATCTCATCTTGTGTCCAGGCTAGAGGCCGTATCTCATCTTGTGTCCAGGCTAGAGGCCGTATCTCATCTTGTGTCCAGGCTAGAGGCTGTATCTCATCTTGTATCCAGGCTAGAGGCTGCATCTCATCTTGTGTCCAGGCTAGAGGCCGTATCTCATCTTGTGTCCAGGCTAGAGGCCGTATCTCATCTTGTGTCCAGGCTAGAGGCCGTATCTCATCTTGTGTCCAGGCTAGAGGCCGTATCTCATCTTGTGTCCAGGCTAGAGGCTGCCCAACAGGGTCCTAGAGCCTCTTTTCCATTGTACAGATTTCCCCAATACACTTCTCCTTTCCTCTAATACTGTAATCACATTTATCATCATTACATTCACACAGAAAAACTCATTCTAAGGGTCCATTCACACGTCGTTTGTGTGTTTTGTGGATCCACGGATCCGGGGATCCGCAAAACATGGACATCGGCTATGTGCGTTCCGAATTTTGCGGACCGCACATCGCCGGAACTAATAGAATATGCCTACTTTTGTCCGCAATTGTGGAGCCGGGCCTCACATCGTGAAGCCCCATAGAAATGAATGGGTCCGCAATTCTGTTCCGCAAATTGCGGAACAAAATTGCGGACGTGTGAATGGAGCCTTACTCCTTCTTGGTGGGATTTTTTTCTGACAATGAGTGTACATTGAGAAATAAGGTCTTCAGAATGCGCGCCATATTTTTAAAGCAGCAAATTCAATTTCTGAAATAAAACTTGTGTAAAGTTGTAAACACTTTTTTATTAAATGTTTCCTCTACAAATTAAAAAAAAATCTAAACTCTCCCTGTGGAGCCCAGTGATCGTTGTATGTCCCCGGCTTAAAGTATGACTGATAAAAGACGTTATAGTAATGTGTAGTAGAACATATCTATATAACTTCAGTTCTTTGGAAGCCAGAGAACAGGATTCCCCATTGGGGAAACATTCATAATAACTATTCGATAGAATCTCCGCTCTTCACACCTGCAGCCAGTGAAAGTGAAACACTGAACCAAGGCATTTACTACAGAATAACTATTTTAGGGCGAGAACATTGAATGGTCCCAGGAATCCGGTCCATTAAACATTGGGATGATCTGTTATTGTGAGACGGATACATTTGTTGCAATTTGAATGCACCTGAAACTTTGCCAGCGCTATTGTGGCAGCTAAAATGATATGACTAGTGATTATCTAATGTTTCGGGGCTTACTGAGAAATTGTAGAGGCAGGGCCAACATGGGAACCCTAAGGCTAGGTCTACACGACGACATGTGTCGCGGGACAATAAGTTGCGCGACACATAGGGCACAACTACACTGCAACATTAAAGGGAACCTGTCACCTGGATTTTGGGTATAGAGCTGAGGACATGGGTTGCTAGATGGCTGCTAGCACATGCGCAATACCCAGTCCCCATAGCTCTGTGTGCTTTTATTGTGTATAAAAAACGATTTGATACATATGCAAATTAACCTGAGATGAGTCAGAGCTTGAAAATATGACTCTTCTCCGGTCACACAAGCAAGATATGACTCTTTTATGTTAATTTGCATATGTATCAAATCGGTTTTTTTACAGAATAAAAGCACACAGAGCTATGGGGACTGGGTATTGCGGGTGTGCTAGCGGCCATCTAGCAACCCATGTCCTCAGCTCTATACCCAAAATCCTGGTGACAGGTTCCCTTTAATGTCACGCAACAATTTTTATAATGGTAGTCTATGGTGTCGCACTGCGACATGCGACGCGACAGTCACAGAAAAATCCATCTTGAATGGGTTTTTTGCGACTGTCGTGTCGCAGTCGCAGCATTTCACATGTCACTATAGACTACTATTATAAAAATTGTCGCGCGACATTTGTGTGACAAATGTCGTCGGGTAGACCTAGCCTAAGGCGTAATACCATTTATTATCAGGTGCGATCATTCCTCCTCGCTTCTAGTAAGTGCAATAGTTAGTTAAGTAATTGCTATTGCGCTTCCTCCTGCTGACATTATTGCACAAGGATGGTGCAAGCCTCACACTGCAAGTGACCGGGAAGCGTTACATTGTGTCAGGGTCTAGTCTCCAAAAGAAGCTGCCACAAACTACCTATCTGTATCGGAGTCCAAGCCCAAGTCATAAGAAACTACAACTCTCAGCATAGCACATAATAGTGGTCTGCCTCCTGTGGCTACAGACATGGATGAATCAGGTACTTGTATACTATTAGGCTAGGGCTACACGGCGACGTGTGTCACAGAAAAGTCATGCCACATTTTTTATAAGGATAGTCTATGGTATCGACTGCTGCAACTGCCACACGACCGTTGCAAAAATGCCTGTGCGACTGTCATATCACCAATATCACATATCGCAGTGCGACACCATTGACTATCATTATAAAAAAATGTTGTGTGACTTTTCTGCGACATGTCGCAATGTAGTTGCACCCTTTGGGCTCATGCACACAAATGTATTTTCTTTCCGTGTCCGTTCCGTTTTTTTTGCGGACCGTTTGCGAAACGATTCATTTCAATGGGTCCACAAAAAAATGGAAGTTACTTTGTGTGCATTCCATTTCTGTATGTCCGTATTTCCGTTCTGCAAAAAAAAAAATAGAACATGTCCTACTATTGTCCGCATTATGGACAAGGATAGTGCTGTTCTATTAGGGGCCAGCTGTTCCGTTTTGCAAAATACGGATTTCAAACGGACGTCATCTGTATTTTTTGCGGATCCATTTTTTGCGGACCGCAAAATACATACGGTCGTGTGCATGATCCCTTTTTGTCACGTGAAACATGTTGTGAAGCCCTAGCCTAAGGAATGTTTCTTCTTTCATTTGGTCTCATGCATAACGATTTGTAAGTATAGTTTGGGATTTGGAAACCATTAGAACTCAAGATCTCTGCTTGCTGTTAGCGAGTAGAAAGATTTATAATTATATCCAGTAATACTTCTCACAGGATGATCCTAAACAGGCTGGACTCCATAACAATACATTTTACCTGCGCTGATACATTGTAACATGTGAGATTTCCAGACGCATTCTGATTACTTCTATCGATTCCTCCTCAGGTTCTGAGCTCCACCCTGCAGGGTCCTCCGATCCAGAAGCTCCAGTCAGTGTGACTACCCTCAAGGATGATAAATCTAATGAGGCTGATTGTCCCAATTATGAAGATTTGGAAGGTAATTATAACTAATCACTTTTGAAAAACAGCAATGCTGCACTTAATGGGATTGTCCAGGTTTTCGGAGACGGCTCCACACTTGAAAGATTCAAATCAGCTGACAAACGAGAAATTGCACATTTATCGGCTGGTCGGAGGCTCGATTATACAGGTCTGAAAAAGCCTTACTGACCGGACACTTTCTCGTGATATTTGCGCACGCTTGTTGGACTAACAAATACATTTTTGCATTTTTTTTTTTTTACCTTACACATCGGGCATTTTTTTAAAGTTTTTTTTAAAGCTGTGCAAAGGGTTTTAAAAAGTTATTTCAAACTATAGTTCCTTATTCTTTAAATATGCAAACCGAAACCAAAATAAATTATTAAAATGAGTTCCCTATATTGTGAGGTTTGGATATTTTATGTGTATAGTTTCATGTGAATCAGGCGATAATGGCGACAGTTTTGGTTGCCATTTTTTTTCTTTTATATGTGTTTTATTTTTTATCATTCTTTTAGTATATTTTTGAAACATAATATGTCCCCCAAGAGGTCATTGAAAGACATCTAGGGACACTAACACTTTTTTTTTTTTTGTTATTTCTACAATTTTTCTTTATATTGTGCTCTTTATTTATTTTTTAATCTTTTTATATTTTAATGGATTTTTGCCACATAATATGTCCCCCAAGAAGCCATTGAAAGTTCTCTGGGGGGACAAAATACTAACACTTTTTTTTTTTGTATTTTGTACTATTTCCCCCACTTACAAGTGAAAACAGCCCTCTATGGGAGCTTTGTACAAAACAGAGGTGATCAGGGTCTGCTAAGACCCTGCAGCTCTTCTCTGCCCCTGAGACACCCGATGATCACAAGCATAGTCGCTTCCTCTATTCACTGCATAGTGCTCATTACATGCCATGAACCAATATGAGGAGAAGGCAAAAGCTGTATGTGAGGAATATGGATTGTTATTTAATTTCAGCCATTTTGCCACACCAGCCATCTGCTGTCAGATAGCAAATGTAGTAAACTCCACAGGGGGGCCCTGCTTCAAAGCCCAGCCAAATGGCAGAGAACTTCTAGAAGGCCACCTTTGCTTGCATCTTACACCTCTACTCCAGCCAGCCAGGAACCCATCTAATGGAACAGGAAAACCCTCTCTGCAGGGAGTCTAAGCTATTCACCGCTTCAATCAGATTATCAAACATATTGGAACCAGCGATTCATAAGGAATTATGAATCGCCTGTCCATCAAAGACATAAACCAGATACATATTTGTGTCCCTGTGGCCACGATGAACAGGCCCATGGTCATAGTTTGGTGGTGGGATGCCCAGGAGGGGAGATATACATATCTCCCCACAGAAACCAACTGACGGTACCATGCTTGGACTCTACTGGTAGCCAGAAATCCATTGGTCCCAGAACCACCTCCCTGCGACATTCTGGTCTGGAGCCATGAGCCCTAATCGGTTTTGTGGCTCATTTGCTGCCAGCCACAGCAGAGGGGGAGTGGACCCCTCCCGAAGGCTAGGAGGGGAGGGGCCGGCTACAGGTCAAAAGGCTTGTGCCAGCAAGCGGGCGCTTCTTTTCTCTGAAGGGAGGTCACATCGTGCCATGTGTTTAGAGGGACCTGCTGACATCACTGCTTCCCATGTGACTACAGCTAAGAACTCATCACAACCCAAAGGACTCATATACCTGGTAAACTGTCCCTTTTGTTCTGCTCAACCCTGTTTGCTTAACCCAGACAAACACTCAGAGAGAGACTGAACCAGCACCGTTGGAATATCAATCTCGGCTATTTGAAACACAGCGTATAAAAATATTTTTCCATTAAACACACAACCCGAGTAAGCTGCTACTAACACCAATAGATTGGATCCCTTACTTATATGCCCAATTATGCAAGAAAGAAATGTTTTGGATATTTCGCTTCAACACCTTGGCCCCCTTTGGGCTTAACGAGGCTCTTGAGTACTGTAATTATTGAATCCCTAATGCTTCCACTTCCTTGACATAAACAGGGACCTAATAAGCAAGAATTTGTACAAACATGTTTATTGCTATACAGCTGTTATTATCTATATATTTTCATATTTTTATATTTTCTCTATTTTTACTTTTATTGCTTCCGATTATAGATTATATCAACTTAATAGACTCACCCGAATAATACCATACATATACTGTATGTCTTCTTTGCTGAACATATGCACCATAATCATCGGAAGCGCTAATTACACCTAGCCTCTTTTGGTATTCATTATAGATCTCATGAATAAGTCGGGCTCAACCCCCTATGATCTTTTCGATCATTTTACCATTGGATCATTTTATAATTTATTAGACATGATATTTTATGAGAGTTAAGTTTGGCACAGAAGTGAGCCAGGTCTGATATAAGTGTATTTATTTATTTATTCTAATATCCATTCATCATTAATTTTATTTTACTAGTAGTAAGAAAGATAATTTATTATTAATGTGATGACTATTATATATTGGCTGTATAATCACGAGAATATTTATTGATTAGTAAGAGTCCTATAAATACTTTGTACCTCCTACATGTAAATAGGTTTCTTTACTAAGTTATATCATATATCATTTATATGCAATTAGCATTAGATCAATGGATCTGTGGACATTCGGATATATCCAAAGTCCATTGTTACTGAGCAGTTTCACAATGTTTCTTTATATATATACTCGGCATATTATTTTATGTTTTACTGTCACTTTCATAAATTTATTTCTATTTAGCCATTTCTCTCCTAGGTAAGGAAGCCCCGATGCGTCCCAGTATGGAACGCTCATGTCACAGGACGCCGGCGATGTGCTTCTCCTCTCCTACGCCGCCAGCACCCTGGTGTGACACGGCGGCAGACATGCACGCCGCGTCCTGTTGTAGCGCCGAGCGGGGAGCCGCTCAGCGTCTTGGTTGCTGGGTTAACGGGGGGCGGAGCGCTTCCTCTCTGTGCGGCCGGCGTCCCCCGTTCCCATGGTAATGGTCAAGGGGCTGAGCGCCGAGCTGGGCACTCGGCGCTCGGCTACAGACATGGTGGGAGGTCATGTGGCGCAGGCCACGTCACATGACCCCTGCCCTTCAGTATATAAACAGGCAACCTGATGGCCACAGGTTGCCTGTGTTTAAGGCCCCTTTCACACGGGCGAGTATTAAGCGCGGATGCGATGCGTGAGTTGAACGCATTGCACCCGCACTGAATACCAACCCATTAATTTCTATGGGGCTGTTCACATGAGCGGTGATTTTCACGCATCACTTGTGCATTGCGTAAAAATCGCGCATGCTCCTCTTTGTGCGTTTTTCACGGAACTCAGGCCCCATAGAAGTGAATGGGGTTGCGTAAAAATCGCAAGCATCCGCAAGCAAGTGCGGATGCGGTGCGATTTTCACGCACGGTTGCTAGGAGACGATCAGGATGGAGACCCGATCATTATTATTTTCCCTTATAACATGGTTATAAGGGAAAATAATAGCATTCTGAATATAGAATGCATAGTTAAATAGCGTTGGAGGGGTTAAAAAAAAAATATAAAAAAATTTAACTCACCTTAGTCCACTTGATCGCACAGCCCGGCATCTCCTTCTGTCTCCTTTGCTGAACAGGACCTGTGGTGAGCATTCATTGCAGGAACAGGACCTGTGGTAACATCACTTCGGTCATCACATGTTCTATCACATGATCTTTTACCATGGTGATGGATCATGTGATGACCGGAGTGACGTCACCACAGGTCCTGTTCAGCAAAGGAGACAGAAGGAGATGCCGGGCAGCGCGATCAAGTGGACTAAGGCAAGTTACATTTTTATTTTCTTACCCCTCCAGCCCTATTGTACTATGCAGTCTGTATTCAGAATGCTATTATTTTCCCTTATAACCATGTTATAAGGGAAAATAATACAATTTACAGAACACCGATCCCAGACCTGAACGTCTGTGAAAAAGTTCGGGGTTGGGTACCAAACACGCACGATTTTTCTCACGCGAGTGCAAAACGCATTACAATGTTTTGCACTCGCGCTGAAAAATCGTGCGTGTTCCCGCAACGCACCCGCACATTTTCCTGCAACGCCCGTGTGAAAGAGACCTAATTGTCCTAGGCTATTTGCTATTGTGTTGCCTGCGCTATCTGGATTTTGACCGGTGCCTGTTTTTGACCCGCTACTGCTTGCTCCTAGTTCCTGATGTGACCTCTTGGCTTGACCTTCGGCTTGTGACCTGACCTGTTCTTGTTCATTCCTGTGTACTGACGCTACCTCCTGGTTTTTGACCCTTTGGCTTGTATACGGACTCGTCTTGTTGTTCCTCCGTGTTGACTCGACCTCAGTGTAGTAACCCCCGGCTTGCTAGCCGCCCGTACCCTCTTGGCCTAGCTTGGTCTTTTACGGTGTCACCGCTCCGCCCGCTATTCTGTCTCTGTCCTCCATGTCTCTACCGCACTTATTGAGGTCAGGGACCGCCGCCCAGTTGCGCTCCATTACCTAGGACAGGAAAGGGCAAGTAGGTAGGGACAGGCGTGAGTAGCAGACAGGGGGTGGACTTACTCCCTTCCTATCCGGCGGCGTGAGAGCTCACTCCAACTCTAGTGTGCGCCGCCTCCACCCTCTATTCCTAATGAGGCGCGCACCACAACTACTCCCCCATACATCGCGATGCGATCCAGGCTGGAGCGCATCGCAAACCAGAAAAATATCCGGCCAACCTAGCGGCCACAGCCACTCCCCCTTACAGGAAGTCCATACATCGCAGTGCGTTCCAGGGTGGAACTCACCGCGAATAAGCAGATTACCCGGCGGCGGTGCGTTCCAGGCTGGAACGCACCACGATTTTTTCTTTCAATTCATTAATACTTGGTCCTAGTGTGTACTCCTCGTACTTTATCATATATTTCCCTTACTTTCCTCCTCAATAACAGGATGATTAGTTATTTATCCACCTATTACCCATTTTTTCATTAGATTATCTTAATATTTGAAACCTTCCTGTTTCCGGCCTTAATGGTCATGTGACCAGGAGAAACACCACATGGAACTCCTCTAACAAACGAGGTAGACCTCCCTCTATATAACTGTTTGTATCTTGTTATGTTTGTCTATATGCTCCTGATGAAGGGGACTTTTATATAATCCCCGAAACGTATCGAGCTCTTATTTAATCATAAAAAAAAGCATCCTGTATGTGGAAGTCCTCAAGTTCATCTGTTCAACAAGGACGGGGTGTATATTCATCTTACAGGCGATCTCGGCGGGGGAGGTTAGGAGGAGGTGTCTTGAGTTTATCCTGTCCGCCGTCGTCCCCGGTGACTGACCTTACCTGCTCCTCAGGGGCGGCGTAACGTCACGCTGTGGTAACCAGTGACCATACCGTATCTCGCTGGCTCTACGTAGTTGACGTCCGGCGGCAGCGAGGTGCGATATTCGTCACACTGTAATAGACCTATTCTGTCTTCTCCTTGGGTCCACCACTGTCACTGACAGCCGGGGACCCTACCGGTCCTGCCGGAAAGCAGGAATAGGTGCGTTAATCCAGCGCTGTGCGGCGCTTTGGTCAGAAATGAAACACTGATGACATAATCAGCTGTGTTTCTGTCTAGCAGGACTGGGGCCGCAGACTGTGGCTCTGTAACATCCACGTGCTGTCCGCATCTGTATGTCCGTTCTGAAAACAATAGAACATGTCCTATTCTATTATTGAAGTCAATGGGTCCACAAAATAATGTGGAGGGCTCTGAGACGGTATCCGTATTTTGCAGATCCACACTTTGCGGACCACAAAATGGATACTGTTGTGTGGATGCGGCCTAAGTCAGCCATAGATGTAATAGATGGATCCCCCATCATATCTGATCCAATGATTTCCTTGTAGTTCCTTCACCATTTACTGCATTCTGATCAGGAGAATGACGGCTGAATGAGACCCGACCACAAAAAGCTAAACTACTAATCGCGATCCAATCACCTCCTCTTTAGGTTCTGAGCTCCAACAAACAGATGGTCAAACCAGTGTAATAGACCTGAAGGACGATGAATCTCAGGGGGAAGATTGTCCCAAATCTGAAGAGCTAAACCCCGGTAATTATAACTAATTACATATCCTGTACTGATCCTGAGTTACATCCTGTATTATACTCCAGAGCTGCACTCACTATTCTGCTGGTGCAGTCACTGTGTACATACATTACTTATCCTGTACTGACCCTGAGTTACATCCTGTATTATACTCCAGAGCTGCACTCACTATTCTGCTGGTGCAGTCACTGTGTACATACATTACTTATCCTGTACTGATCCTGAGTTACATCCTGTATTATACTCCAGAGCTGCACTCACTATTCTGCTGGTGGAGTCACTGTGTACATACATTACTTATCCTGTACTGATCCTGAGTTACATCCTGTATTATACTCCAGAGCTGCACTCACTATTCTGCTGGTGGAGTCACTGTGTACATACATTACTTATCCTGTACTGATCCGGAGTTACATCCTGTATTATACTCCAGAGCTGCACTCACTATTCTGCTGGTGGAGTCACTGTGTACATACATTACTTATCCTGTACTGATCCTGAGTTACATCCTGTATTATACTCCAGAGCTGCACTCACTATTCTGCTGGTGCAGTCACTGTGTACATACATTACTTATCCTGTACTGATCCTGAGTTACATCCTGTATTATACTCCAGAGCTGCACTCACTATTCTGCTGGTGCAGTCACTGTGTACATACATTACTTATCCTGTACTGATCCTGAGTTACATCCTGTATTATACTCCAGAGCTGCACTCACTATTCTGCTGGTGCAGTCACCGTGTACATACATTACTTATCCTGTACTGATCCTGAGTTACATCCTGTATTATACTCCAGAGCTGCACTCACTATTCTGCTGGTGGAGTCACTGTGTACATACATTACTCATCCTGTACTGATCCTGAGTTACATCCTGTATTATACTCCAGAGCAGCACTCACTATTCTGCTGGTGCAGTCACTGTGTACATACATTACTTATCCTGTACTGATCCTGAGTTTTACAGCAAGACACGGAGGCTCATATTGCTTTCTCCTTCTTTACTGTCCACCAATAGCAGATAAGAGAAAAAATTTACATACAGGAAATAACCATAGTAACCAAGGTCCCTCCCCTATGGCCCCTATAATAGGCCGCTCTTCCTCTGGGACTTCCTCTTTCTTTGCTGCTGCCAACAGCTAAGTACACCTATAGTTCTGTTGTGTGTTCTATATGGTTTGTGTTTATGTTTATCCTGTGCGCTGCTCCAACCTAGGGTGATTAACCCTTACTAGCAGCGCTCCCTTGGGGGCTTCTGCCCTCTTATTGTCTTTACAGGTTGTTCTATTCCCCTTTGAGTTTAGTATTTCTATATAGCGCTTCCCTGCGTTCCATATTACTTTCTGCTGCGTTGTTCCCGATTCGCAGCAGAAAGTGGGGGGGGGGGGGGGGGACGACGACACATGCGGTGTTACCTCCGCTTTACCTGCTCGGTCCCTGCGCTCCCCCAGCGTTCGGGGGCGAGGCCTTCTTCCCCTCGCTTCTGCGGCGCCATTCCTGTGAGCGCCTTCAGTAGCTCTGCCGGCCGCGAGATCTCGCTGGCCATTTTGGTGTCGTTTTTACCGCTGGCTTTTTGTCTGGCTTCCGGTTCCCTCTGCTCAGGCGCTCCTACTGCGTAGTTTAGGCTATTTACTCAGCGATTTGTCAGAAGGACGCCCAGGCCTCTATGGGCCGATTCGTGGGTACCTTTACCGCGCTTGACAAAGCACAGGCCTCTATGCGCAGGGTATTCCACGGACGGGTCTCTCATCGGGCCGGCAGTAGTAGAGGCCGCCTGTCCGGCCGTGCAAACTTTCAGGCCCGTGGCGCGAGCAGAGGTGCCAGTGGACAGCGACCTCCCTTCCAGGACCAGCGCAACCCCTCACCTTTCTTCACTACAAGAGGAGGCCAGTGGCGATCTCGCTCCTTCAGAGGCAACCCCAGCTATCGCAGACCCTTGGGTAAGTCTTCCCCAAATGGGGGATTCTATGGTACCTCCAACTTTTTTCTCATGTTTGGAGTCTCATCACCTCAGATCCAGATCAGGGGCAGTGGCGTAACTACCGGGGAAGCAGCTGCTTCGGGGCCCGGGCTGCCAAGGGGGCCCGGCGCCCCAGCAGCGTGTGTGACAGTTTATTTTCAAGTTAGTTAAATATCGCCGCTAGTGTGATCTAATTTTACTGTCTGCTAAAGTCTCCTGGTCTGGGATTCGAACCCACAACCTCCAATCTAGCAGAGTATCAGTGGCAAAGCATTTACCCTCACAGCCATAAAGGCTGCATTACAACTCATTGAAAAAATATGAGACTTCTACTGTTATAGCTGGCTAATTGTACATCTATACACATGACAGCTGTCCCTGCACACTCAGCTCTGCTATATCTCTATATATGACAGCTGCCCCAGCAAACCCAGCTCTACTACATCTATACACATGACAGCTACCGAAACACAGCCAGCTCTGCTACATCTATACACATGACAGCTGCCCCAACACACTCAGCTCTGCTATATCTCTATATATGACAGCTGCCCCAGCAAACCCAGCTCTACTACATCTATACACATGACAGCTGCCGAAACACAGCCAGCTCTGCTACATCTATACACATGACAGCTGCCCCCAACACACCCAGCACTGTAATATCTCTATATGACAGCTGTCCCAGCACAATCAGCTCTGCTATATCTCTATATATGACCGCTGCCCCAGCAAACCCAGCTCTACTACATCTATACACATGACAGATGCCCAAACACACCCAGCTCTGCTACATCTATACACATGACAGCTGCACCAGCACACTCAGCTCTGCTATATCTCTATATAAGACAGCTGCCCCAGCAAACCCAGCTCTACTACATCTATACACATGACAGATGCCTAAACACACCCAGCTCTGCTACATCTATACACATGACAGCTGCACCAGCACACTCAGCTCTACTATATCTCTATATATGACAACTGCCCCAGCAAACCCAGCTCTACTACATCTATACACATGACAGCTGCCAAAACACAGCCAGCTCTGCTACATCTATACATATGACAGCTGCCCCCAACACACTCAGCTCTGCTATATCTCTATATATGTCCAAAAAAAAGAGATGGAGGCAGCATGATCGGTAGAAAAGTCCCTTTAATGGGAACCGCCAAGTGAACAAACGTGCAGCAGTTGTGACGTTTCGGCTGCTTCACAGCCTTTGGCCCCATGCACACTGCCGTGTTTCACAGCCGTGTGCGGGCCGTGGAACCGCGGCCTGGATCCCTCCTGAGGGCAGGAGCGCACGGCGTCACTGGTTGCTATGACGCCGTGCGCTCCCTGCTGCCGGCACAGTACAGTAATACACTGGTATGATCTATACCAGTGTATTACTGTATTGCGGCGGCAGCAGGGAGCGCACGGCGTCATAGCAACCAGTGACGCTGTGCGCTCGTACTCTCAGGAGGGATCCAGGCCGCGGTTCCACGGCCCGCACACGGCTGTGAAACACGGCCGTGTGCATGGGGCCTTTATCAAACACAATGTGAAATCTAAAGGTACCTGTTTAAATACATTAAAACACACCCACTCACTCTGGAGTGGCCAATAACACAGTGAAGGAGATGCTGATGTCATCAAGGATGCGCCCACAGGTGCTCCTACTAAGTGTCTCAATCCTAAATGTCAGATCCATTAACCCACACACCTTCAGGGCACACATATATCACGGCGTGCCCAGGCTCTTGGTGCGCATGTCAGGAGAGAAGGAACAACGTCACCAGCTGCTTCACCCTGAACCAGCTGATCGCAGGCGACTCCGCCCCACCTTCTCCCGTCATCACAACACTCCCGCCATGCGCTCCGTTGCCAGGGACGCCTAAGAGTCGTTCCATCACCGCCAATTACCTGCGATCGCTCCACGCCACCACGTCCACAGCGCCAGCGGCCAGAACCTGGATCGGGTCGCACAGTCATAGAGACTCACCAGCATATTCCTTGCGTCCTCTCGCACCATCGGGGGACGTCCGTGCATGAGCAGACAGCGATACCACGCCTCCAGCCGAGACCCGGCCCTGGTGACGTCATAGCTCCGCCCCTCCAACGTCCGACCCGCCCCGTGTTGCCAGAGACGCAACCCAGGTCTAGCCCCAGCTGTGGCGTGCGGTGCGAGACGACCGCACTCATATAAGGGGTGAATGATAGGACCCAATCCTATGTGACATACCGTGCCCTGATCCATGCGGGCCAGGAACAAGTGAAAATGTGCATAAAACAAATAACAATTAAAAAACACTACACAGAGAACCAGTTCAATGGTCACTTAACATTATTACACATTTGATACTGAGAACTCTATATTCATACAGAAAGGTTGCAGGGCTCTCATCTCAAAGATCCACTTAAGTTCCTTCTTACGCAGAATCCGATCCTTGTCCCCCCCACGTTTCAGAGGGTCGACAGAATCAATGATTCTAAAACGGAGTTGGTTGACCGAGTGCCCACGCTCCAGGAAGTGATTCGCCACCGGCTTATCACTCTGGGCCCTACGTATGTTGCTCTTATGTGAGTTGATGCGCTCCCTGGCTTCCATTGTGGTTTCCCCAATGTAAATGAGGCCACACGGGCACGTGATCATGTATATCACGTCCCGGGACCTACATGTGTAGAAATTTTTTATCTTGTAGGGCTTGCCACTATAGGGATGGGCAAAGGTATCTCCCTTAAGCATATTGCCACAGTTACAACACCCAAGGCAGGGAAAACATCCCAACTTCCTTGGTGCCAGATACCTCTGCCCATCCCCATGTGGCTCACCAACCTCGGTCCTCACCAATTTGTCACGCAGGTTGGTCCCTCTCTTATATGCCATCATGGGGAAACCCACAAACTCCTGCACCATCGGTAACCCTTTTTGTAGGATATGCCACTCTTTGCGTATAATCCGCGCTATGTCGCCACTCTTTGCTCCATACGTCGAGACAAACGGAATCCGTTTAGAGTCCCTCTCCTTCATCTTCCCCTGGAGCGTGGACTCCCGGTCAACCTCCCCCACTTTTAGTGAAATCTTCTCCACTAATCGTCGTGGATACCCCCTCTCGAGGAATTTCCTCCCCATCTCCTCCACCCTCCTCCCAAATCGCTCCTCCCCCGATACCACCCGTCTCACCCTCAACATCTGACTCCAGGGTAACGACTCTACCATCCGTCGAGGGTGGTTACTCCTGAAATCTAACAGATTGTTTCTGTCTGTCGGTTTGTGGAAGATATCTGTTTCAATACCCTCCTCCCTGATATGTACCATCACATCCAAAAATTGAAGGGACACCGTCGACATTGTCATGGTAAAGCCCAACCCGGGCACCATGGTATTGAGAAACTCAAAGAAGAGCTGTAGTTCACATTGGGAACCCCCCCACACCACAAAGATGTCGTCGATGTAGCGCCACCAGCACCGGGCTTTCCCGAACAAGTCCGTTTTATAAATGAGTCTGTCCTCCACCTCCGCCATAAACATATTGGCATACGTGGGCGCCACGTTCGAGCCCATGGCCACTCCACGCAATTGCTGATAATAGGTGCTCCCAAAGCGGAAGTAATTCCGCCTTAGGACCACCTCCAAGAGGCGGAGGACAAACCCACGGCCGCCCAGGGAGAGCCCGGTGCTGGCCAGGGCCACATCGACGACATTCAATCCGTAAGTGTGTTCTATGGAGGTGTAAAGAGAGACTACATCGAAACTGACAAGAATGGGGTCGGCAGGTAGGCTCAGCTCTCTGAGCTTCAACAGAAAGTGGCTCGTGTCCCTGACATAGGAGGGGGCGCTGGTGGCATGGACCCGCAACACCCTATCCAGGAATATAGCTATATTGCTAAAGATGGATCCCCTGCCCGACACAATAGGCCGGCCCGGGGGATCAACCAAGCTTTTATGTATTTTGGGAAGCACATAGAACAGGGGAGTGACCGGGTGTTTGATCAGAAGAAACTCCCTGACTTCCTTATCGATGATACCCTCAACCAGGGCTTCACCGATAATAGCTCTTCTTTGAGTTTCTCAATACCAGGGTGCCCGGGTTGGGGTTCACCATGACAATGTCGACGGTGTCCCTTCAATTTTTGGATGTGATGGTACATATCAGGGAGGAGGGTATTGAAACAGATATCTTCCACAAACCAACAGACAGAAACAATCTGTTAGATTTCAGGAGTAACCACCCTCGATGGATGGTAGAGTCGTTACCCTGGAGTCAGATGTTGAGGGTGAGACGGGTGGTATCGGGGGAGGAGCGATTTGGGAGGAGGGTGGAGGAGATGGGGAGGAAATTCCTCGAGAGGGGGTATCCACGACGATTAGTGGAGAAGATTTCACTAAAAGTGGGGGAGGTTGACCGGGAGTCCACGCTCCAGGGGAAGATGAAGGAGAGGGACTCTAAACGGATTCCGTTTGTCTCGACGTATGGAGCCAAGAGTGGCGACATAGCGCGGATTATACGCAAAGAGTGGCATATCCTACAAAAAGGGTTACCGATGGTGCAGGAGTTTGTGGGTTTCCCCATGATGGCATATAAGAGAGGGACCAACCTGCGTGACAAATTGGTGAGGACCGAGGTTGGTGAGCCACATGGGGATGGGCAGAGGTATCTGGCACCAAGGAAGTTGGGATGTTTTCCCTGCCTTGGGTGTTGTAACTGTGGCAATATGCTTAAGGGAGATACCTTTGCCCATCCCTATAGTGGCAAGCCCTACAAGATAAAAAATTTCTACACATGTAGGTCACGGGACGTGATATACATGATCACGTGCCCGTGTGGCCTCATTTACATTGGGGAAACCACAATGGAAGCCAGGGAGCGCATCAACTCACATAAGAGCAACATACGTAGGGCCCAGAGTGATAAGCCGGTGGCGAATCACTTCCTGGAGCGTGGGCACTCGGTCAACCAACTCCGTTTTAGAATCATTGATTCTGTCGGCCCTCTGAAACGTGGGGGGGACAAGGATCGGATTCTGCGTAAGAAGGAACTTAAGTGGATCTTTCAGATGAGAGCCCTGCAACCTTTCGGTATGAATATAGAGTTCTCAGTATCAAATGTGTAATAATGTTAAGTGACCATTGAACTGGTTCTCTGTGTAGTGTTTTTTAATTGTTATTTGTTTTATGCACATTTTCACTTGTTCCTGGCCCGCATGGATCAGGGCACGGTATGTCACATAGGATTGGGTCCTATCATTCACCCCTTATATGAGTGCGGTCGTCTCGCACCGCACGCCACAGCTGGGGCTAGACCTGGGTTGCGTCTCTGGCAACACGGGGCGGGTCGGACGTTGGAGGGGCGGAGCTATGACGTCACCAGGGCCGGGTCTCGGCTGGAGGCGTGGTATCGCTGTCTGCTCATGCACGGACGTCCCCCGATGATGCGAGAGGACGCAAGGAATATGCTGGCGAGTCTGTATGACTGTGCGACCCGATCCAGGTTCTGGCCGCTGGCGCTGTGGACGTGGTGGCGTGGAGCGATCGCAGGTTATTGGCGGTGATGGAACGACTCTTAGGCGTCCCTGGCAACGGAGCGCATGGCGGGAGTGTTGTGATGACGGGAGAAGGTGGGGCGGAGTCGCTGCGATCAGCTGGTTCAGGGTGAAGCAGCTGGTGACGTTGTTCCTTCTCTCCTGACATGCGCACCAAGAGCCTGGGCACGCCGTGATATATGTGTGCCCTGAAGGTGTGTGGGTTAATGGATCTGACATTTAGGATTGAGACACTTAGTAGGAGCACCTGTGGGCGCATCCTTGATGACATCAGCATCTCTTTTCACTGTGTTATTGGCCACTCCAGAGTGAGTGGGTGTGTTTTAATGTATTTAAACAGGTACCTTTAGATTTCACATTGTGTTTGATAAAGGCTGTGAAGCAGCCGAAACGTCACAACTGCTGCACGTTTGTTCACTTGGCGGTTCCCATTAAAGGGACTTTTCTACCGATCATGCTGCCTCCATCTCTTATTTTGGACTTATCATGAAGGAGCCCTGATGAATCTTGGACTCCAGGTAGGCTGCTGCATATCGGGTGACCGCAAGTTCTGGTGAGTGCGATTCCAGTATATTTTTTATTATATCTCTATATATGACAGCTGCCCCAGCAAACCCAGCTCTACTACATCTATACACATGACAGCTGCCAAAACACAGTAAGCTCTGCTACATCTCTATATATCTATCTACTGTATAGCAATACTTAGAGATATATAGATGTAGCAGAGCTGGGTGTGCTGGAGCAGCTATCATATCTAGAGATATAGCAGAGCTGAGTGTGCTTGGACAGCTGTCATATAGAGATATAGCAGTGCTGGGTGTGTTTGGGCAGCTGTCATATGCATAGATGTAGCAGAGCTGGGTTTGCTGGGGCAGCTATCATATATAGAGATATAGCAGAGCTGAGTGTGCTGGAACAGCTGTCATATAGAGATATATCTGAGATCCTGCTATATCTGTATATGACAGCTGTCTCAGCACATTCAGCTCTGCTATATCTCTATATATGAGCAGCTGTCATGTGTAAAGATGTACACTTAGCCAGCTATAACAGTAGAAGTCTCATATTTTTTCAGTCAGCCGCAAGGCAGCTGGTATGGTCTAGTGCAGGGGTCCTCAAACTATGGCCCGCGGGCCACATGCGGCCCGCCGAGGAATCTTATCCGGCCCGCCGGGTCTGTTTAACAGTTAACCTTTAAGCATGCTCAGGGCCTGCACACCTCTGCTCTCCTCCTCCTGCGCCCTGGCTCCCTCCCTCCGATGTCAGCTCTGCTCCGGCGGTACGTGACTGCTCACTGACGTCACTCGCCTGCTCCTCTCAGGCGACGCAGGTTACGCTGGCGCGTGACCTACAGTGAGTGAGTTAGCGCCGCCGCCCGCCCGCTGTCTGCTTCTCATATCACTGCCCGGAGCAGAGAGAAGAAGCCTCAGGGACAGCCTGGACAACAGTGGGTGCGTCAGTGTGGCACTTAACATTTTAATATTAACAATGGGGAGACAGTGTGTGGTGGGCATTTTTTACAATGGGGGGGGGGTGGCGGGGCCGATGCGGGGGACATGAAAATGGCGGCCACTTGTCTGTGGGGGACATCAAAATGGTGGCCACTGTGACAGTGGAAAAAAAAAACGGGCAGTTAGCTGGGTTGGCATGCTCTCATTTCATACTCAAAGAGACTTGGATAACAAAATGCCAGTCTGCCTGTCAACAGGTCAGTCAGAGTGACACTTGGATAACGAAATATCAGGGTGCCAGTCTGCAGAATCTGACCTATTGAAATGCAGACTTGCAGCCTGATATTTCATTATCCAAGTCTCTTTGGGAAACAATTGAGAGCATGCCAATCCAGCCAACTGCCAGTTTTCTTTCCATGGGGCAACCATGATAATAAAATAGCATCCTACTTATATACGCATTTCCTTTCAGGCCCGTTATATAGGGAGAACCCCGTCCGTTATATAGGGAGAACCCCGTCAGGGACTGATCTGGTCTGCATAGAAAAGACTGCAAGAGGTAAGTGTCCACGTCGGGGGGCAGAGGCCTGTAAGTGGGGGTTCTGGTTTGGAATGGCTATATAAGCAGGAAGATCCTATTTTAGTGTCATGGTTGTCCCATGGAAAGGATCTTCCTGCTTATATAGCCATTCCAAACCAGAACGTCAACTGAAGTGTAAAATAGATTACTGATTTAGGCCCCATGCACACGGCCGTTGTTCACGGCCGTGTGCGGCCCGTGGAACCGCGGACTGGATCCCTCCTGAGAGCAGGAGCGCACGGCGTCACTGGTTGCTATGACGCCGTGCGCTCCCTGCTGCCGGCACAGTACAGTAATACACTGGTATAGATCATACCAGTGTATTACTGTATTGCGGCGGCAGCAGGGAGCGCACGGCGTCATAGCAACCAGTGACGCCGTGCGCTCCTGCTCTCAGGAGGGATCCAGGCTCCGTGAACAACGGCCGTGTGCATGGGGCCTAAAGGGGTCTCCTTGATAGAAATACTAAGATTTGATAAGCGTTTCCTTTTCAGTGTTCGGATTTAGAACGTATCAATTTGGCCCGTTATATAGGGAGATATAACAGAACCCCATCAGGGACTGAGCTGGTCTGCATAGAAAAGCCTGCAAGAGGTAACTGTCCACACTGCCCCCATTGTCCTATAGGTGCAGGTCCCACCGCTGGGACCCACACTGATATAGAGAACAGAGCCCCGAAAGTGAAGGAGGGCGCACTGCGCATAAGCAGCTGTCGTCCATTCATTTCTATGGGCCAGCCTCATAGAAATGAATGGGAGCATGGGCAGTGCATGCGCAGTACACTCCCATTCACTTTCGGGGCTCCGTTCTCTATATAGGTGCGGGTCCCAGCCGTGGGACCTGCACCCAACGATATTCCCCTATTGTCCAAGATGGGAATACCCCTTTAAAAAATATAGTCCGGCCCTCCAATGGTCTGAGAAACAGTGAAGTGGCCCCCGGTTTAAAAAGTTTGAGGACCCCTGGTCTAGTGGTTAGCTGCTTTGCCTCTGAAGCAGAAGGTCGTGGGTTCGAATCCCAGCAGAATCTTTTCTCAAATACAAGCACTGACTCCATATAAGGACATACAGGGCGGGACACAGGAAGAGGCTGCATCGTATCGCTGACATGGAGGTAAGTAGAAGTGTTTATTACTTTTTTAATACCCGACTGTTACTGCCATGGGGGAGCGGGAGGCACCTGATACTGGCACATGGGGGGGAGGGGGGTTGGCACCTGATACTGGCACCTGGGGGGGAGGGGGTTTGGCACCTGATACTGGCACATGGGGGGGGGAAGAGGCACCTGATACTGGCACATGGGGGGGAGAGGGGTTGGCACCTGATACTGGCATATGGGGGGGGAGAGGGGTTGGCACCTGATACTGGCATATGGGGGGGAGAGGGAGCGTGGCACCTGATACTGGCATATGGGGGGGGAGGGAGAGTGGCACCTGATACTGGCATATGGGGGGGGAGGGAGAGTGGCACCTGATACTGGCACCTGGGGGGAGGGGGGGTTGGCACCTGATACTGGCACATGGGGGGGAGAGGGGTTGGCACCTGATACTGGCATGTGGGGGGGGGAGAGAGGCACTTGATACTGGCACTTTTTTTGTAGGGGGGGGGGGGTGGCACTATGATACTGGGACATGGGGGGGGGGGGAGGCACCTGATACTGGCACCTGGAGGGGAGAGGGGGGGTTGGCACTTGATACTGGCACATGGGGGGGGGGGAGAGGAACCTGATACTGGCACATGGGGAGGGGGAGGGAGAGAGGCACTTGATATTGGCACTTTTTTTGTGGGGGGTGGGGGGGGAGATGGCACTATGATACTGGGACATGGGGGGGGGAGGAGAGAGGCACTTGATACTGGCATGTGGGGGGGGGGTTGGCACTATGATATCGGCACATGGGGGGGAGAGGCACTTAATACTGGCACTTTTTTGGGGGGGAGATGGCACTATGATAATGGGACATGGGGGGGAAGAGAGAGGCACTTGATACTGGCACATGGGGGGGTTTGGCACTATGATACTGGCACATGGGGGGTGGGAAGGAGAGAGGCACTTGATACTGGCACATGGGGGGAGATGGCACTATAATACTGGGACATGTGGGGGGGGGGAGAGGCACTTGATACTGGCACATGATGGGGGGCATCTATGGGGACACTTACTGGCACATTATTGGGGGGCATTATGGGGGACACTAGGCCGGCAGCCTATCAGAGGCCGGACACTGAGGGGCATCTACTGGGGCACTATATATGGGGCATTTTATACCGGTACATTATGGGGGGCACTAGCAGGAAGGGGGAGAGGAGCACTATGGGTGAATTTACTGGGGGCACTATATAGGGGTATTTTATACTGGCACATTATGGGGGCACTATGGGGACATTAGCTCAACTGGGGGCATTACAAGGGGGTATTTTTGCACTGTCACATTATAAGGAGAATTATTACAACTGGGTGGGCATTATGGTGGGCTTTATTACTCCCCCATGGTATGACCCCCTAGTAGGAGCACCAGCCTCTCCCTGCTCTGCTATCCCTCTGCCCCTTCTCCAAATCCTTATTATGAAATCTTTCTCATTAGGATAAAACACAACATCAGCTCCGCCGAGACCCCGGCCAAGTGTGGAAGTGGCGTCCGAGATCCCCAAGGGCCAAGCCAAGAAATTGTAAGTGTTCATGTGGAGTATGTTTATGTTATGCACATATAGCCTACACTGTGCCCCACAATATACAGTATACCGCTACACTGTGCCACACAATATACAGTATATCTCTACACTGTGCCACACAATATACAGTATACCTCTACACTGTGCCACACAATATACAGTATACCTCTACACTGTGCCACACAATATACAGTATACCGCTACACTGTGCCACACAATATACAGTATACCGCTACACTGTGCCACACAATATACAGTATACCTCTACACTGTGCCCCACAATATACAGTATACCGCTACACTGTGCCTCACAATATACCTCTACACTGTGCCACACAATATACAGTATACCGCTACACTGTGCCACACAATATACAGTATACCGCTACACTGTGCCACACAATATACAGTATACCGCTACACTGTGCCAAAGGAGTGGGGTTTACACAGGAGGAGGGAGATGCGAAGCGCGCTGAGGGGGGCCCTTACAAATATTTGCTGTGGGGCCCAGTCACTTCTAGTTACGCCCCTGGTCAGGGGCTTTCACATAGAACTCACGGGGTCCCCAGACCTGGTTCGTTGCCCCCCGCCCCTTCCGCTATCACGTCCAGATTGCTCTCTGGTGGACGCGGAGCTATGCTCTCAGGCAAAAACAGGCGATAGAATTTGCCCCTCCTTCGGAGTGGGGTGTAATCAGCAATATTTTCCTCGTCCAGAAAAAAGGGGGTCAGATGAGACCGGTCATCAACTTTCGCGCTCTGAATACGGTGGTATGCTACCGTCATTTCAACGTGGAGGGGATCCACCTCCTTCGGGACCTGTTAGTTCCTGGGGACTGGATGGTAAAGCTGGATCTAAGAGATGCTTATCTGATGGTCCCAGTGGCCACTTGTTCCAGGGATCTGCTCCGGTTCTGGTGGAGAGGAGAGATCTGGTGGTTCACTTGTCTCCCATTCGGGCTGTCTTCAGCTCCTTGGTGGTTCACCAAGCTGCTATGACCAGTCGTGTCATGGTTGAGGACTCGGGGCGTACGCCTCATCATTTACCTGGACGACATCCTCCTGATGCACGAGTCCAGGGTGGGTTTGTTGGAACATCTCCAGTGGACAGCGGACCTGCTGTCAGATCTCGGTTTCCTCCTCAACAAGGAGAAGTCATGCCTCATCCCATCTCAGCGGATGGAGTTCTTGGGCTTCACGGTGGATTCGCTTTAGGAGTCCCTCAGTCTTCCGATGAAGAAATTGCGTATGATTCGCAAGGAGTTGAAACATGCCCTCACCATTCCCCACCTCTCGTTACGTCTCCTGGCTCGCATCTTCGGGCTGTTAGCTTCATCGATCCAGGCAGTGTTTCCGGCTCCGTTGCACTACCGTGCTCTCCAGCGATTGAAGATCGCCCATCTTCGGACCGGTGCCTCCTTTGCGGACTCGGTGGTTCTGGACTCGGAAGCCCGAGAGGAGTTGGGCTGGTGGATTGCCAATCTGGAGGCTGGGAACGGCAGAGCGATCTTCGGATTTCTGCCGGAACTGACCATCAAGTCGGATGCGAGTCTCCAGGGCTGGGGCTCCCATTGCAATGGAGCTTCCACGGGGGGAGCCTGGTCGGAGGAGGAATCCCTCCTCCACATCAATGCTTTGGAACTCCTAGCCGGCTGGTTTGCAGTGAGGAGCTTCTCCAACGGGATCGCCAACGCGTGCATCAGGCTGCGGATGGACAATGTCTCGGCGGTCCGGTATGTCAACCGATTGGGAGGTACTCACTCGGTTACCTTGGCTCGGTTGGCCAAGGAATTTTGGTCGTTTTGCCTGTCCAGGCGGAATACTTACCGGGGCTGAGCAACGTTCGTGTGGATTGGAACTCGCGCTACCTGTCGGACGGCAGCGATTGGCAGCTGGACCCGGAAGTGTTCTCAGCGATTTCGGACAGGTGGGGACCGATGGCTGTCGATCTCTTCACCTCTCGGCTCAACAGGCAACTCACCCGGTTTTTCAGCTGGCGTCCAGATCCGGAAGCAGTGGCGGTGGATGCGTTTCTCCAGGATTGGTCGGTATCCCGCCTTTATGCTTTTCCTCCCTTTTCCATGGTTCCGAAGACGCTCCTTCAGGTTCAACAGCATCTGGCGGACCTGGTGTTGGTGGTTCCGTTCTGGGGGTCTCAGGTCTGTTTCCCTTCGTTGCTGAGGATCCTTGTGGAGATAGCTCTCCTTCTCCCGACCCGTCCGGATCTCCTGCGCAACCCTCAGGGTCTGCACCACCCACTTCTCCTCGACGGATCCCTACGGCTGCTGGCGGGTCGGATCTCCGGACACCTGGAGATGTCGATGGCATTTCGGAAGCAACTCGACAGTTACTGGACAACGCATGGGCTCCCGGCACCAGAAAGTCTTACCGGGCAGCCTGGAAAACTTGGGCTAACTGGTGCATGGAACGGGACTTGGATCCCGTTTCGGCACCTGTAGCTCACCTGTTGCAGTTTCTCACATCATTGTTTGAGGCGGGTAGGGCGTATCGGACCATTAACCTTTTCAGGTCCGCTATTTTGTCTACCCATTTAGGTTACGAGGGTGTTCCTGCAGGTCAACATCCTTCGGTCTCTCGTCGTCTGTTGTGAGGGTCTCGGTTGGCACGTCCTCCTCTGCCTCGTTTTTCCACTACATGGGACGTCTCCCTGGTCCTTTCCTTTTTTATCTTCTTGGCCGGAGAATTCTGCCCTTTCTCTTAGGCAATTGTCCGCTAAATTGTTAGCATTGTTTTGTCTTATTTCTTGCAAGAGGGTCTCGGATGTTCGGGCCCTTGACTTTGACGCTCGTTCTTTCACCCCGGATGGGGTTACTTTTAACATTTTGCGTCGCACCAGGACTAGCATCCGGTTTGTCTCCATTCCCAGTTTCACTTCTTCTCCAATTTTGTGTCCTGTGGCTTGCCTTAGGGAGTACGAATCCAGGACTAGAGCCCATCGATCTCCCGACACATCTCAGTTGTTCCTTTCTATCCGACATCCGTTTGGACCAGTGTCTAGTCCAATGTTGGCGCGTTGGCTTAAGTGGGTCATGTCGCTAGCGGGTATTGACACTTCTGTCTTCACTGCCCTCCTTTGCGGTTTCGGGGGCCAGATTGGAGGACGTGATGCGCTTGGCTGATTGGTCTAATGTTACCACGTTCAGAGTTTTATTTTCGTCCTCCATCTAATTTGTTTGCTTCTATTATAGATCGGCTTTGAACTTACAATATGAGCCTCCGTGTCTTGCTGTAAAACTCAATGATTTTCCTAGTCTACGACGTAAAGTCATAGTTTTATTAAAGACACGGAGGCGAGTATTGCCCACCCTGTCTGCCCTCCCTGGGGTCTCCTCACGGTTTTTTGTTACAGGGGTATTTATTATTTTCCTTATTGTATTATAGATCTGTTTAAGATTATTATTATTATTGTTGTGATTTATTGTTATTTATGGTTATTTATTAAGATTTATATTGTTTTCAGTCCTTTAATCCCTAATGTGTCGTTTTCAGTAGAGGGATTCCGGACGAGATTGGTCGTCACATGTTTTGTTTCACCTGGACCTATGGTCTGTTCTCTTTTTCAGGTTGAAGGTCTATCCATTCTAGGATGCCGTGCTTTCGGTTGAGGTCTCTACCACAGTTTGGCCAAGTTGGCTAGTTGGATACACTTCGTTGGCGTTGGGCTTATTCGTTCCAGTTACAGTGCGGAGTTTCGTTGAGGTGTTCGTGATGTGGGCACCAGGATCAAAGAAAGAGGAAGTCCCAGAGGAAGAGCGGCCTATTATAGGGGCCATAGGGGAGGGACATTGGTTACTATGGTTATTTCCTGTATGTAAATTTTTTCTCTTATCTGCTATTGGTGGACAGTAAAGAAGGAGAAAGCAATACTCGCCTCCGTGTCTTTAATAAAACTATGACTTTACGTCGTAGACTAGGAAAATCATTGAGTTACATCCTGTATTATACTCCAGAGCTGCACTCACTATTCTGCTGGTGCAGTCACTGTGTACATACATCACTTATCCTGTACTGATCCTGAGTTATATCCTGTATTATACTCCAGAGCTGCACTCACTGTTCACTGGTTCTGTTCTTCACTTTGCAGGGTTCAGTGATCTGAATGCACCAATCACCATACAATCCCACAAGGAAAATGAATCTGAAGGAACTGATTGTCCCAAGTATGAAGACATAAAACTCGGTAATTATGACTTATTTGAAGATACAGAGATGCTGCACTTAAAGGGATTGTTCAGGAATATAAAGAAGATTTTTTTTTTTATTTTAGACACAGCGCCGCTCTTGTGCGTGTGGCCATGTCAGCTACTGCAGCTCAGTCCCAGACACAATGATGGCTCACACTATATAATGGAACATTTTGGAATCTTTCTCTTATACTTTGTTTCACTTCCTCACTGAGGTTAAGATCTCTGCTTGTGGTCAATGAATGGATGGATACATTCAGGGTCATAACAAAAAAATTGCTGGGCCCCATATAAAATTTCTGAATGCACCCTTACAGCGAGGGCGGTCGTAACACACTTTTCTGTAGTTTATGTACAATAAAGTTCCTGTGTAGACGATCAGCGCAGACTATGACTTGTATCTACAGGATCAGCGCAGACTATGACTTGTATCTACAGGATCAGCGCAGACTATGACTTGTATCTACAGGATCAGCGCAGACTATGACTTGTATCTACACGATCAGCACAGACTATGACTTGTATCTACAGGATCAGCACAGACTATGACTTGTATCTACAGGATCAGCACAGACTATGACTTGTATCTACAGGATCAGCGCAGACTATGACTTGTATCTACACGATCAGCACAGACTATGACTTGTATCTACAGGATCAGCGCAGACTATGACTTGTATCTACAGGATCAGCACAGACTATGACTTGTATCTACAGGATCAGCACAGACTATGACTTGTATCTACACGATCAGCACAGACTATGACTTGTATCTACACGATCAGCACAGACTATGACTGACTTGTATCTACAGGATCAGCACAGACTATGACTGACTTGTATCTACAGGATCAGCACAGACTATGACTGACTTGTATCTACACGATCAGCACAGACTATGACTTGTATCTACAGGATCAGCGCAGACTATGACTTGTATCTACAGGATCAGCGCAGACTATGACTTGTATCTACAGGATCAGCGCAGACTATGACTTGTATCTACAGGATCAGCGCAGACTATGACTTGTATCTACAGGATCAGCGCAGACTATGACTTGTATCTACAGGATCAGCGCAGACTATGACTGACTTGTATCTACAGGATCAGCACAGACTATGACTTGTATCTACAGGATCAGCGCAGACTATGACTTGTATCTACAGGATCAGCGCAGACTATGACTTGTATCTACAGGATCAGCGCAGACTATGACTTGTATCTACAGGATCAGCGCAGACTATGACTGACTTGTATCTACAGGATCAGCACAGACTATGACTTGTATCTACAGGATCAGCGCAGACTATGACTGACTTGTATCTACAGGATCAGCTCAGACTATGACTTGTATCTACAGGATCAGCGCAGACTATGACTTGTATCTACAGGATCAGCACAGACTATGACTTGTATCTACAGGATCAGCGCAGACTATGACTTGTATCTACAGGATCAGCGCAGACTATGACTTGTATCTACACGATCAGCGCAGACTATGATTTACTTGTATTTTCAGGCTTCTACCTTGTAGGCCTATTAATATTGTCCATGTTCTCACAACCGTTTCCGTTTTGCAGTCTGTGTGCATCCCTCACATTTTTTACAGCCCCATTGAAACAATGCCTATACTTGTCTTCAAAACCAACAAGATCAGGACATGTTGTATAAGTTGCGGCTCTGCACAGTGGTGACATCAAAGTGCTGTTTGCTTTGTTTGTGACGCTGTCAAAATGAAGGGGAATATGTGAGATCCTCAAAAATTGGATGCAGATCAAAAATAGTCGCGCCCCCCAGCCTCTTCCTTTGCCACCCTCCAAGCCTCTTGGCACCTACACACTGAACGCCGCCCCTGGGCACTTGCACACTGAACGCCGCCCCTGGGCACTTGCACACTGAACGCCGCCCCTGGGCACTTGCACACTGAACGCCGCCCCTGGGCACTTGCACACTGAACGCCGCCCCTGGGCACTTGCACACTGAACGCCGCCCCTGGGCACTTGCACACTGAACGCCGCCCCTGGGCACTTGCACACTGAGCGCCGCCCCTGGGCACTTGCACACTGAGCGTCGCCCCTGGGCACTTGCACACTGAGCGTCGCCCCTGGGCACTTGCACACTGAGCGTCGCCCCTGGGCACTTGCACACTGAGCGTCGCCCCTGGGCACTTGCACACTGAGCGTCGCCCCTGGGCACTTGCACACTGAGCGTCGCCCCTGGGCACTTGCACACTGAGCGTCGCCCCTGGGCACTTGCACACTGAACGTCGCCCCTGGGCACTTGCACACTGAACGTCGCCCCTGGGCACTTGCACACTGAACGTCGCCCCTGGGCACTTGCACACTGAACGTCGCCCCTGGGCACTTGCACACTGAACGTCGCCCCTGGGCACTTGCACACTGAACGTCGCCCCTGGGCACTTGCACACTGAACGTCGCCCCTGGGCACTTGCACACTGAACGTCGCCCCTGGGCACTTGCACACTGAACGTCGCCCCTGGGCACTTGCACACTGAACGTCGCCCCTGGGCACTTGCACACTGAACGTCGCCCCTGGGCACTTGCACACTGAACGTCGCCCCTTGGGCACTTGCACACTGAACGTCGCCCCTGGGCACTTACACACTGAATGTCGCCCCTGGGCACCTGCACACTGAACGCCGCCCCTGGGCACTTGCACACTGAACGCCGCCCCTGGGCACTTGCACACTGAACGTCGCCCCTGGGCACTTGCACACTGAACGTCGCCCCTGGGCACTTGCACACTGAACGTCGCCCCTGGGCACTTGCACACTGAACGTCGCCCCTGGGCACTTGCACACTGAACGTCGCCCCTGGGCACTTGCACACTGAACGTCGCCCCTGGGCACTTACACACTGAACGCCGCCCCTGGGCACTTGCGAGTGCTTATTTGCATATGAATTAAACATCGTTTTTCCTGCTGGTGCAAGTCTAAAGAAAAGAAGAAAGGTCCCGTTACAATCCTGTGTAGCTGTGCTGCAGAGCCTTGTAAGCGCTGTATATCGCCATATGGAGGGGACAGACTCCCTTTAAAGCAGTTATTCCTAAGGTTTGACAATGAACCTTCATCCAGCCCCACTGTCTTCTGCTCCATCTCAAGGAGTCTCGCCTTCTAACACCTCTGGAAGACAACATGCATGACCATTTACATCTAAAGGGGTCTGATAACATCTCAGGAGGACAACCGCCACCACAAGCTATGTCCCAATCTCCTCCAGCCCGTTTATCTTCTGCTCCATCTCAAGGAGTCTCACCTTCTAACAGGCACCATCCTAAGTGGTCTCGCCTGATAACACCTCAGGAGGACAAAAGGCACCACCATTTACATCTCATACCAATGAGCCTCCTCCACCCCATTGTCTTCTGCTCCATTTTAATGGGTCTCGTCTTCTCACCTCAGGATAACAGTCATTTGCATCCCATACAAGCAACTACACCTCATCTGAGGAGAATGTCCCTTCCCCCCACTCAGGACCAAGACAATGACCTATCCAGAGGTTGTCCACCTACCTGTCCAGTACACAAGTCGTATGTTATGTTATTTAACCCCTTCAGGACCTTGCAATCAGGCTTTTTACTCCCTGCCCTTCTGGAGCCGTAACTTTTTTATTTTTCCTTTTACATAGCAGAAGGGGGCTTGTTTTTTGAGAGACAAGTTATACTTTCTAATGGCACCATCTGATAATCCTTAAGATGTGGTGGGAAGCTGGAAACGCTTCTAAATGAGAGGATTTGGGAAAAAAAAAACAATTCCTCCACAGATTTAATGGTTTTGTTTTTATCGCATTCCATTTGCAGTAACTATGACCTGTGCCCTTCGTTCTCTGGGTCAGTACAATTACATTGATACCACATTTATATGTTTTTTCTTGTGTTTTTTAATATTGAAAAAGAATTTAAAAACTTTGGAAATAATAATTTTTTCTTTTCATTGCCATATTCTGACCCCCATCACTTTTTGATAGTTATGTCTATGGATCTGTGCGATGGCTCATTTTTTGCCGAGCGAGTTTTTATTTATACTATTTTGGAGCGTGCAGGACTTTTTGATCACATTTCATTCACTTTGTTTTGGGAGTTGAAGCAAAACAAAGTTAAACAAAAAAATAGTGAATCAGACAGTTGGATATATTTTTTTCCGTTGTCCAGTGTTTGCCGTAAGGGAAACATGTTTATATTTTAATAGTTTGGGCTTTTTCCTACACGGTGATACTAATGATGTCTTTATTGTTTGTTTTTGGTTATGGGGAAAGATGGGGTGATTTCCATTTGTATATTTTTTTATATTCTTTAAAAGTTTTTTTTTTTACTTTTCACCTTTTTCTAGCTCCCCTTTGGAATCTGAATGTGCAATCACCAGATTGATTTTCCTACACAATAATATAATTTAATATATTAGTGGGTAGGAAATTCAGCATTTTCAAAGACAGTGCTGCCACCTGCAGGCAAACATTGGAATATGCTTCTACTAGGACTGGAAGCCTCCAGCAGACTCCAGCCTATCACTTCCAAGAAACGGCTTCCCCGAACAGAACAGGGAAGCTGTTCCACATCCAGGAGCACAGTGCTACCAAGGAAAGCTGCCTCAGATCCAATGGTCACAATTGGCAATTACTGCCAATCGCAGACGTTAGCCACTGGTGTCTACTGTATAGAAGACCCCTGGGGCTAATGTCTGGGATTGCAGATACAGCTGAGTGTAGTGGCCCCGAAAATCAGGTAAAGGTAAGTATCTGGGAGAGGGGGCCCAAAAAATTTCCTTCATTCCCACCTAGCAATACCCCTCTGCCTTGACCCTTAATGCAGTGGGCGCCCTGGCAGCCATTATAGCTGCTATGGCGGTAATTCCTCTGCTATAGACATGCTGGATAACATTTAGAGGCTAAAAACCTGTTGGCATCATGTCCAGCTGACACAAGTGCATGACTAGAGAGAGCTCTGGTACACTGTAACAAACCCTCTGTCTGTAACAATCTCTAGGACTATGATTTGCCTCTGGGTTTATTTACATGTCACTCTTTACGCAATGATTTTCCAAGATTACAGCAAAACTACAGAAAAAACTGCAACGCGACCGTTATTATACA
Source organism: Bufo gargarizans (assembly GCF_014858855.1). Classification (NCBI taxonomy): domain Eukaryota; kingdom Metazoa; phylum Chordata; class Amphibia; order Anura; family Bufonidae; genus Bufo; species Bufo gargarizans. The sequence continues at coordinate 169,269,673 of NC_058086.1, read as the reverse complement.
GGTACAGATATTGTCTTCTCATGTTTTTTGCAGCTTTTTTTTTTTGTTGCAAAATTCAAGGCAAAAGTTGTGACGATTTGACTGCAATGTGAGAATATACCTTAGGCCTCTTTCACACGACCGTATGGCTTTTTCAGTGTTTTGCGGTCCGTTTTTCATGGATCCGTTGTTCCGTTTTTTGTTTCCGTTGTGTTTCCGTTTCTGTTCCATTTTTCCGTATGGCATATACAATAAACAGTAATTACATAGAAAAAATTGGGCTGGACATAAAATTTTCAATAGATGGTTCCGCAAAAACGGAACAGATACAGAATACATACGGATGCATTTCCGTATGTGTTCTGTTTATTTTGCAGACCCATTGACTTGAATGGAGCCACGGAACGTGATTTGCGGGCAATAATAGGACATGTTCTATCTTTCAACGGAACGGAAAAAAGGAATGCATACAGAGTACTTTCCGTTTTTTTTTTTTGCAGAACCATTAAAATGAATGGTTCCGTATACGAACCGTATTTGGAGCGCAAAAAGAGGAAGGATTATTGCAAGTATTTCCTGCTTGAAATTTCAATCTTTCACACTTGCAGATGGAGAATTTGAGCCCCCGCCTCCATACTTGCTGCCTGATTTCCCTCCAGGTCCTGTTCGAAAACCGATTACCATCCCGTAAGTGTCCGTCGGTTCATTGCTTGATTCCAATAAAGTAAAATTCGCCATCACAAATGTAGCTGCAACATTGTAGCAATCCGTGATGCTCTGTAGGTAGTGCTGCAGTGATGTGCCGTATGTATGTTTAACGGGAGGGGTTGCAATCGTTTATACAATGTATCTATTCCTATAGAATATGTAATCACAAATGTAGTTGCAACATTGTAGCAATCCGTGATGCTGTCTAGGTGGCGCTGCAGTGATATACTCTATGCATGTTTTAAGGGAGGGGTCGCCATCGTTTATACAATGTATCTATTCCTATAAAATAGAATTTGTAGTCACAAATGTGGCTGCAACATTGTAGCAATCCATGATTCCCTCTACGTGGCACAGCAGTTACATACTGTATGTGTGAGCCATCGTTTATACAATGTATCGATTTTATATTTATAAAATTACGTCATTTTTATGATTAAAATCCCTTCCCACAATATTGGAGGAATGTCCGGCCCGTGTACCGAGGACCAGATAAGTCGCGTCCGTCCTGTGCTAAATTTTTCCGCTCATCTTTTCCGCAGCACATCGCTCATCTCAGAAGATGCCGCAAGACAAGCTTTACTGGAATACGCCACAAAGAAATGGTGCTACAGCACCGGACCCGCTCGGCAGATGATCCTCCGGGATTTCCAGCCTTTCAACACTTTTAGGGTGCATACGGGGTTAGGTGTTTGTTGGGACCAAAATTTTAATTGTTGCTTAACCCACCATCTCTGTCTCATATCTAGTATCGACTGGACACGTTCACTGAGACCAGGATATGTAAGTGGGTGTCTGAGCCGCATTTTGGTAAGTGATACCCCAGACCGAGCCTTTACTACACCTCTGCACCCTAAAGGGGGGCAAAAACAAAGCACATGGTAAATCTCACGATACCTTCCAAAAAATAAGAAGCTCTCAATAGGCTCATGTGACATACCCAACCCAAAATTTACAATTCACAGACTTCATCATATGATCTGTTTTTAAAGCTGCTGATTGGCTGAAACGTGTCATGTGACACACCAAGCGACTACAAAAGCAGGAAGGGCTTTCCCTTTGGCACCTCTTTTGGGGCTGTTTTATAGGTGCAATTGCAACCACTAGTGTATGTATGTAGTGTATTTATGAGAAGGTCACGCTGATGGCGTTATTTTGGGAGGGTTGACATACTGGCGGGTTCCCTTTAAGAAGTCACCATATTGAATAGTAATGTAAGGATCCATCACGCACCTTGGTGACTACCCCAGCGGAGCACAGGATCTAAGCATTTGGCTGAATATTGATTCTATGAGTAAAGAATAGATGTCGCATATACCAGAAGAAAAGAAAAACCCAGCACTATCAATGTTGATTTCAAGCCGTAACTTCTTTATTCTGGTGGATACAAATATTACAGCCCTTCACATCACATGCGGTAAAAACACGCGGTATTGTCACAAGACATGGAAACCGTCAACATGTTGCTGTAGACAGATTTCATTTTGTATATATACTTAGTACTTGGAGTGGATAATGGGGGCGCCTGCTATGAATGGTTCGTGAGTCTGATCAGGCTACTATGCTCTGCAGTACAGCCTATTAATACCCCAGTATTACCTTGTTGTAATTATTCCATGTTATTCAGTTTATTTGCATATTTATGATGAATATAAGGCTTTCAAAGAGGCAGAATACTCTGGGAATTGAAACAATCTAAATAGTCACGACAGGATCCATCAACAGCAGCTTTCTGATTGTTTCTATCTACTAAAATGTAGACATAGATCTATTACAGAGATGCTGGGTTATACAGCGTTTTATAGTTAATGATGGGGGGAGTTGTACATTATTTGACCTGTTTCCTGTACTATAGAGTGATATAATGGTGCAGCACACGATACATTGTGTCTATGATGATTTCTATTACAATGTGTACAGTAAGCTTTTCTATGGACAGGTGGAGAAGTGGACGGTCCTGAAAATGGTCTAGCACCTAACGCTTGGGATCTGCCAGCAGAGCCCCCATGCCTCTTCCGGAACGCAGAGTATTGCAGGCCGCTGCCGCACACGGCCTCCGTGCAGGTAGAGAGGACGACACAATGTCAGGTCCAAGTCAGTAACAAGCTCAGGGTTATTTCTAGGTTTCCTTTCCACAGACCTGCTCAGATTGTGGCGGTCGCGGCAGGAACACATGCATAGTGTGCTATGGGGCTGGTCGGGTAAGTAGACATGACAATGAGGGTGCTCGTTGGATGGGAAACACATGAATCATGGGGGACTGGTAAACTGCGTTCAGCATGGTTATCATAATGCCTGGTTCACTCCGCAGAGAACATGTGCCTCCTGTGGAGGATGCGGCCGCAGTAATAACCAGATGTGCTTCGCTTGTAGTGGAGTGGGACGTAACACGTGAGTGGAAAGTTACTGGGGACCCTACATTAAAATATACTGATACAGCAGCGGTGCGAATGAGCCAGAAAAGAGCTCTGCTATGTGAGCAGGAGCCCATGTATGCAGAAACTGCACCATAGACATCAACAAGATGCAACAAGTTCTTCATCCCCCATAGGGACACATGGCTCAGACTGATCAGTGTATGGCGGTATGTGCACCACTGTGTGCACTACACATGATATCACCTTGCTTTCCACTCTCCACCTACAGATGCATATCGTGTGGAGGCTCCGGGTACCAGCAATGTTTTACCTGCAGCAGTCAAGGAGAAGTCGTCCGCTACATACTACTAACAGTGAAATGGTACGAGCACAACACGGCCATCATCGTATATATAGAAATAATTTTATAATGCTGCACATATTGCACCCAGAGCTGTATATATGGTGCAAGTTGCAAGGTCAGTTCACATCACCATTTCTATACACTATAGTGATCTCTGATATAGCCTGTCTTCCAGTGGATGGCGCTAGGAGAAGCTTACCACAAGCTAGGTATCACATGTAGTGAGCTCTCAGTAGAGATGGCTGTATAATCTGTATGTAGTGAGCTCCCTCTACTAGTGGCTGTATAATCTGTATGTAGTGAGCTGCCCCTAGTGGTGGCTGTATAATCTGTATGTAGTGAGCTGCCCCTAGTGGTGGCTGTATAATCTGTATGCAGTGAGCTCCCTCTAGTGGTGGCTGTATATTCTGTATGTAGTGAGCTCCCTCTAGTGGTGACTGTATAATCTGTATATAGTGAGCTCCCCCTAGTGGTGGCTGTATAATCTGTATGTAGTGAGCTGCCCCTAGTGGTGGCTGTATAATCTGTATGTAGTGAGCTCCCTCTAGTGGTGGCTGTATAATCTGTATGTAGTGAGCTCCCTCTAGTGGTGGCTGTATAATCTGTATGTAGTGAGCTTCCTCTAGTGGTGGCTGTATAATCTGTATGCAGTGAGCTCCCTCTAGTGGTGGCTGTATAATCTGTATGTAGTGAGCTGCCCCTAGTGGTGGCTGTATAATCTGTATGTAGTGAGCTCCCTCTAGTGGTGGCTGTATAATCTGTATGCAGTGAGCTCCCTCTAGTGGTGACTGTATAATCTGTATGTAGTGAGCTCCCTCTAGTGGTGACTGTATAATCTGTATGTAGTGAGGTCCCCCTAGTGGTGGCTGTATAATCTGTATGTAGTGAGCTCCCTCTAGTGGTGGCTGTATAATCTGTATGTAGTGAGCTTCCTCTAGTGGTGGCTGTATAATCTGTATGCCGTGAGCTCCCTCTAGTGGTGGCTGTATTATCTGTATGTAGTGAGCTCCCTCTAGTGGTGGCTATATAATCTGTATGTAGTGAGCTCCCTCTAGTGGTGGCTGTATAATCTGTATGTAGTGAGCTCCTTCTAGTGGTGGCTGTATAATCTGCATATGGAGCTCACTCTAGTGGTGACTGTATAATCTGTATGTAGTGAGCTCCCTCTAGTGGTGGCTGTATAATCTGTATGTAGTGAGCTCCCTCTAGTGGTGGCTGTATAATCTGTATGCAGTGAGCTCCCTCTAGTGGTGGCTGTATAATCTGTATGTAGTGAGCTCCCTCTAGTGGTGGCTGTATAATCTGTATGTAGTGAGCTCCCTCTAGTGATGGCTGTATAATCTGTATGTAGTGAGCTCCCTCTAGTGATGGCTGTATAATCTGTATGTAGTGATCTCCCTCTAGTGATAGCTGTATAATCTGTATGTAGTGAGCTCCCTCTAGTGGTGACTGTATAATCTATATGTAGTGATCTCCCTCTAGTGGTGGCTGTATAATCTGTATGTAGTGATCTCCCTCTAGTGGTGGCTGTATAATCTGTATGTAGTGAGCTCCCTCTAGTGGTGACTGTATAATCTGTATGTAGTGAGCTCCCTCTAGTGGTGGCTGTATAATCTGTATGTAGTGAGCTCCCTCTAGTGGTGGCTGTATAATCTGTATGTAGTGAGCCCCCTCTAGTGGTGGCTGTATAATCTATATGTAGTGATCTCCCTCTAGTGGTGGCTGTATAATCTGTATGTAGTGATCTCCCTCTAGTGGTGGCTGTATAATCTGTATGTAGTGAGCTCCCACTATGGGATTATTAATCAAGATTCAAAATAATTAGATTTATCAAAAAAAAGTAATGTTGGACCTGCATTATGAACATGCATTAACCCATTTATTGCTGTACACCACCAGACATAACTCCACTATATTATACTGTTTTTGTATATGGGTCACTGAGCTGGCACTGTTTATAGGAGCACTCTGCTGGCTGTACAGTATGGCAGTGTTATTTATGTACGCAGTATGCTATCATTGTGAGCAGTATGGCTGCTGTCTGCACGCACTGTAATGGAGGTTGCACTTTATAATGAGGGCACTGCCCATACTTGTGCTCCCTGCTTGACTGTACCTGCAGACACCTCTGCTTGCACCTGTATCTCAGGATGATGGTTTGTTAATTTCAAGTCCAGAAAATGAACACCATTTTTTCATCTTTTTCTTTTGTTTTAGGGAAAACCACAATTTTGAGTTTATCGCCGACCATAAATCAGATTTCAAATCTAAACGTTTCAAGAAAGTGACAGGAGAAAATATCTTCTCTGATGAGCAGCAAATGGTGAGATACTGGGGCCCGCTCCTTAAAGGGGTATTCCTACTATATGAGGTGTAACATCTGGGGAAGGAACCACAACCAGCGGTAACAATGTCCCTTCCTCCAGTTATTATCGTCTTTTACAACTTCATTTTATTCATCTTGCTAATTAGAAAGTTGTGATAAGTTTATGTTCAGTTCCTGCCTTGTCTCTCGTAGAACTTTTCTTCCCATTTTTCTGCAGGTGACGCCTGTCACCAGTTTTCCTGAACCGTCTATCAGCGAAGCATCGGGAAATGTGATTTCTCAGCATCGCGCTACGTTCACAAACAGTAAAATACTGCAACAGGTGCGTAATGTCATCATAAGAGCTGCAACAATGTATCCTCATATGTACGTCTGATACAAAGTGTCATCTCCTCCCACAGAGACACAGCATTGAATGGCTGCCGCTCACCAGAGTGACCTACACCTGGCACAACGCCGAATACGATTACTATGTGTATGGGACAGAGAACAAAGCGTATGCCAAAAACTATCCCCGAAAATGCTGCTGTACAATCATGTAACCACAGGAGGAATGATAGAGAGATAGATAGAAAGACAAACGGATAGGCGGAAGGACAGGCAGATAGGATACTTTCACACGAGCGTATTGAAATCCACCAGTATTCTGGCTCTGGATTAGGCCTTATGTTGGGCGGCGTGGCCATATTGCGGCCCGCAAACGGAGGGTCGGCAATCCACGGCCGCTGGCCATGTGCACCATGCATCACGGATGCGGACCCATTTACTTGAATTGGTCCACAATTCCGGAGATGCGGACGGAGTCACGGAACGGAACACCGGAAGCACTACGGAGTGGTGTTTCTTTCCGTTGCTCTGCACCGCAAATAAATATGACATGTGGACAGACCACGGACCCATTCAAGTTGAATGGGTCCAGCCCGCTGCACGGATGTTGCCCGTGCATTGGGGACTACAATTGCGGTCCCCAAGGCACGGAACGGCCGCACAACGGCCGTGTGCATTCGGCCTTATGCATGGATTCCTGATGATATGCCATCAGTATTGCTTCAGGATTTACATGTGTGTTCTTTCCTCCCTCCATGTTTGATGATCTCCCATAGACTGTACTGTGCATATTTGGAAAGAACTAAGCACAAAACTCGGACACGCTGCGGATCTCAAATACTGACAGAAATTATACGCCCATGTGAATAGCTCTAGTATTCATTGAGGATTCTGGTACATAAAATCCGAGCCATATACGGATTGCAAATACGGTTGTGTGAAAGAGACCATAGATAGATGGATTGATAGATCATATGATATAGACAGACAGAGAGTAAAATGTGTGCACAGAGCGTTAAATTGTCACATATAGTAAGTGTATCCGTAATGCAATTTAGTATCGTTCATTTTCAAGTGTTTTCCTGTGTCTGCGCTTGGAGCAGGGCGCTGAGATAGGTTTGCAATAGATAGTTAAATATTTTTTAACCTGCCCGGCTCTGATACATTGTGCACAAGTATTTAATAAACAATATCACTGTATGTAGAATTGTGTGTCTGTTGCAATTTTCTATCTGCAGATAATGTGAGTGAAAAAGCTGAAAATGACACTGAAGAGCAGCGGTCTTTGCAGTGATATAAAATAACAGTGTGCATTATTTATTTATTATTTGTGGGATAATCCCAATAATTGCTGTAAAACCAGGCAGTCTTGTCATTCAGCGGGACGGCTGCAGTACCTGTGGTCTACCACACGATGGCGGTGCAGCCTGTCAGTGGTTCCGCTGGTCTCTGGCTGCCCATGCTTCCTCTCCCTGGACATGGAGAATTGCAATAAACCATGGGTGCAGACCCCGGCACGTCCCTCCGCAGATTCTCGCCAAGTATCTGCCTAAATATTCCGCACCGGGATGTATTATCAGTAAACATGTCTTTTAGGAACCTGGGAAAGTTGGGTGACAACCTGGGAGCTGTAATGTTGACTACACTAGTTGTCAGCCAACTTTCCCAGAAACAAATGTAAACAGACATTTTTTAGATGTGTTCGGGTTTTCTGAAAGGTTAATCTGTAACTTTCTCATTAAACATCATGTTTCAATTCTTTGCTGTTTTCAGGATCTCTGCTTCCTGTCAGTGAATGAAAACCATTTCCATTACATCCAGACTAGGTTTAAAACCCACCCTGACCAAACACTTCTCACAGCTGAGGGCTTGTTTCATTTGTATCCAGACTGATACACTGTAACAGAAGGAAAGAGAGGTTTCTGCTGCTGTTATGTTGAGCTCCCAGGGGATTGTCTGGACTAGATACAACTGTAACAAACCGTCAGCTGTGAGATGTCTTAGGACTGTACAGATATTCAGTCTCTGGATATAAAAGATGGATCATACCTCCATTCACTGACAAAAAGCAGAGATCTTGAAAATGGTGCCGAAATGAAACATAAAGTTTATTAGAGTGTTGCAGAACGTTTTATTATAATTAAGCTTTAATTCATCATACCGGCAGAGGACGCCTTCTGTTATCTCTCTAGGGGAGTAGTAGTAGCAATAATAGTGGTAGTAGTAGTAGCAGCAATAGTAGTGGTAGTAGTAGCAGCAATAGTAGTGGTAGTAGTGGTAATCCTGGTATGTATGTTCTCTCACCTGGGGAGGGGGTGTATGATCTGCACGCGTGTAATCCGCCACATACGTGTAATGTATACAGAGTGTCCAGGGAGGCCCCGGCCGTGAGCGGCACCAGATGTGTGATGTGTACAGGAGACTCCAGCGATGGCCGGCGGCCAAACCCCCGAGACTGCGCTGACCTGCAGCTGCCCTCTCCGGGCTGTATGTGCTGCTCCGGCCGCTGACTACTGACAACTCTCTGTGACCGGACCTAAGATTTCATCATATGATTTCAGGATCTGTGGATGTCACTGTTATGGGGGGCGCTGTGGATGTCACTGTTATGGGGGGCGCTGTGGATGTCACTGTTATGGGGGGCGCTGTGGATGTCACTATTATGGGGGCGCTGTGTATGTCACTATTATGGGGGGCGCTGTGTATGTCACTATTATGGGGGGCGCTGTGGATGTCACTGTTATGGGGGGCGCTGTGGATGTCACTGTTATGGGGGGCGCTGTGGATGTCACTGTTATGGGGGGCGCTGTTGATGTCACTGTTATGGGGGCGCTGTGTATGTCACTGATATGGGGGGCGCTGTGTATGTCACTATTATGGGGGGCGCTGTGTATGTCACTATTATGGGGGGCGCTGTGTATGTCACTGTTATGGGGGGCGCTGTGTATGTCACTGTTATGGGGGGCGCTGTGGATGTCACTGTTATGGGGGGCGCTGTGGATGTCACTGTTATGGGGGGCGCTGTGGATGTCACTGTTATGGGGGGCGCTGTGGATGTCACTGTTATGGGGGGCGCTGTGGATGTCACTGTTATGGGGGGCGCTGTGGATGTCACTGTTATGGGGGCGCTGTTGATGTCACTGTTATGGGGGCGCTGTGTATGTCACTGATATGGGGGCGCTGTGGATGTCACTGATATGGGGGCGCTGTGGATGTCACTGTTATGGGGGCGCTGTGGATGTCACTGTTATGGGGGCGCTGTGGATGTCACTGTTATGGGGGCGCTGTGGATGTCACTGTTATGGGGGCGCTGTGGATGTCACTGTTATGGGGGCGCTGTGGATGTCACTGTTATGGTGGCAGTGTGGATGTCACTGTTATGGGGGCGCTGTGGATGTCACTGTTATGGGGGCGCTGTGGATGTCACTGTTATGGTGGCAGTGTGGATGTCACTGTTATGGGGGCGCTGTGGATGACACAGATGTGGATGTCAAGTTTCTCAAACAGCAGTGATAATGGTTTGCACGGGGTAGAAGGGGGATTTTCTCAGTTTTATTTGGGCTCCTTCCAGGATCTTCACCCCTCTGCCCTATTGTCCCCCCGCAGTTTTTACGCGATGTCTACCGCACCCTCACTTCTGCCTGCACCATTCCTGGCCAGCAGGTGGCGACTCTTCCTTCGGTGGGGGCCATGACCCCTATAAAGTGCCCCGTGCGGTCCCCAGGAGCGGGCGCTCTATCGGGATATTTGCACAGCATTGGTTTCGCTGTTCCGCACGGTCGCTCCTGATATTTATGCACCGCCATATGCTGCTCTTCCAGGCAACCACAAGAGCAGTGATTGATAATAAATGGTTTTATCTCCATCTGGACTGAGAGGATTTCACAAGCCCCATTAATGCCAGAGGGATGCAGGGAAGAGGCCGGATGCCTGGACTCAAGTATAGAGAGAGGAAATCACTGCAGCTGGAATTTGGAGCAGGATTGGGGGGGGTCAGCGCTGGAATTAAAGGGGTGGAAGGAAGACTAATGTCCTATGGTCCGGACCATACAGTACAATATAGACTAAAAAATAAAAAACATTTGTGATACCATTTCTGGCCACTAGGGTGAGTGTTGAGGCAGGATTTATACTACCATGGCTTTTACAGAGACACATACTCTGTGGTTGAAGTCCTCATTTTCAATATCTCTGCGGAGAAGAAAACATTTTACAGCTATAGGTTCGTTGCCATGTTACACCATGAATGATCCCAGTATTTTGCCCTCAGTTGTGTGAGCAGAACATTGTAAGGATGGCTTTTCAGCCTTTGGATATAAACGGAAATGTCGCCACTCACTGACATGAAGCAGACATCTTGCCATGGGTGAATGGAGGCACATAGCTCTGCAAAGGGGCTGCATACGCAAAACGGCAGGAGATTTTTAATCAAAACTATTTGCTCCAATGCTCTTTTAGATATTGTAAATGCACTGGAGCCATACAAACAGTTGTGTGCAGCCAATCTACTCCCCCAGTCATATCCGGGAGGCGTGTGGGGTATGCGGTATACAGCGCACGCAGGGATCCCGTTATATGGGCTAATATTAGCATCGTCATCTGTAGGGATCGCCTTACAGTTTATCTTGGGTTCCTACAGTGCATTCCAGGCACAGGAGGACCCGCCACACTGTGTGCACTGGGGTCCTATCTGTTCATTGGAAAAGCTGAGTGACAGTCAATATGGCTGCCATCCCAGCGCCCAGAGGCTTGGCACCCAGCTTTCCTGGGGTCCTGAAAGGGAAAAGCTTCTTAGCAGTGAGAGAGCCATGGTGTGCATCAATGCATGCTTGACATATCTGCCGCTCAGGAGTCTAGGAAAGCTGGGTGACAGACAGCGAGCATTGTTAGGACTAGGGTTGGACAATATCAAAAATATTCCCACGATAACGATATTAAGAAATGTATCGCAATAAATGCCCATTTAGAAAAAAAAAAACACTTGGGGCCACAAGGAGACATTATACTGTATGGGGGCCACAAGGAGACATTATACTGTATGGGGGCCACAAGGAGACGTTATACTGTATGGGGGCCACAAGGAGACGTTATACTGTATGGGGGCCACAAGGAGACATTATACTGTATGGGGGCAGCCACAAGGAGACATTATACTGTATGGGGGCAGCCACAAGGAGACGTTATACTGTATGGGGGCCACAAGAAGACGTTATACTGTATGGGGGCCACAAGGAGACGCTATACTGTATGGGGGGCCACAAGGAGACATTATACTGTATGGGGGCCACAAGGAGATGTTATACTGTATGGGGGCAGCCACAAGGAGATGTTATACTGTATGGGGTCAGCCACAAGGAGACGTTATACTGTATGGGGGCAGCCTCAATGAGACGTTATACTGTATGGGGGCCACAAGGAGATGTTATACTGTATGGGGGCAGCCACAAGGAGACGTTATACTGTATGGGGGCAGCCACAAGGAGACGTTATACTGTATGGGGGCAGCCACAAGGAGACGTTACACTGTATGGGGGCAGCCACAAGGAGACGTTATACTGTATGGGGTCAGCCACAAGGAGACGTTATACTGTATGGGGTCAGCCACAAGGAGACGTTATACTGTATGGGGGCAGCCACAAGGAGATGTTATACTGTATGGGGGCAGCCACAAGGAGACGTTATACTGTATGGGGGCAGCCACAAGGAGACGTTATACTGTATGGGGGCAGCCACAAGGAGACGTTATACTGTATGGGGGCAGCCACAAGGAGACGTTATACTGTATGGGGCAGCCACAAGGAGACGTTATACTGTATGGGGTCAGCCACAAGGAGACGTTATACTGTATGGGGGCAGCCACAAGGAGATGTTATACTGTATGGGGGCAGCCACAAGGAGACGTTATACTGTATGGGGGCAGCCACAAGGAGACGTTATACTGTATGGGGGCAGCCACAAGGAGACGTTATACTGTATGGGGGCAGCCACAAGGAGACGTTATACTGTATGGGGCAGCCACAAGGAGACGTTATACTGTATGGGGTCAGCCACAAGGAGACGTTATACTGTATGGGGGCAGCCACAAGGAGACATTACACTGTATGGGGGCAGCCACAAGGAGACGTTACACTGTATGGGGGCAGCGTTTTACCACAACAGGGGGCAGCTACAAGAAAACGTTATACTGTGTGGGGGCAGCCACAAGGAGATGTTATACTGTATGGGGGCAGCCACAAGGAGATGTTATACTGTATGGGGGCAGCCACAAGGAGACATTATACTGTATGGGGGCCACAAGGAGACGTTATACTGTATGGGGGCAGCCACAAGGAGACGTTATACTGTATGGGGGCAGCCACAAGAAGACGCTATACTGTATGGGGGCAGCCACAAGGAGACATTATACTGTATGGGGGCCACAAGGAGATGTTATACTGTATGGGGGCAGCCACAAGGAGACGTTACACTGTATGGGGGCAGCCACAAGGAGACGTTATACTGTATGGGGGCAGCCACAAGGAGACGTTATACTGTATGGGGGCAGCCACAAGGAGATGTTATACTGTATGAGGGCAGCCACAAGGAGATGTTATACTGTATGGGGGCAGCCACAAGGAGACATTATACTGTATGGGGGCCACAAGGAGATGTTATACTGTATGGAGGCAGCCACAAGGAGACGTTACACTGTATGGGGGCAGCCACAAGGAGACGTTATACTGTATGGGGGCAGCCACAAGGAGACGTTATACTGTATGGGGGCAGCCACAAGAAGACGTTATACTGTATGGGGGCAGCCACAAGGAGATGTTATACTGTATGGGGGCAGCCACAAGGAGACGTTATACTGTATGGGGGCAGCCACAAGGAGACGTTATACTGTATGGGGGCAGCCACAAGAAGACGCTATACTGTATGGGGGCAGCGTTTTACCACAACAGGGGGCAGCTACAAGAAGACGTTATACTGTATGGGGGCAGCCACAAGGAGACGTTATACTGTATGGGGGCAGCCACAAGCAGACGTTATACTGTATGGGGGCAGCCACAAGGAGACATTATACTGTATGGGGGCAGCCACAAAGGGACGTTATACTGTATGGGGGCAGCCACAAAGGGACGTTATACTGTATGGGGGCAGATACAAGGAGACGTTAATTGTTATTCTTTTATATGTCATTTTTCACCATTTCGGGTATCTGTAACTAGTTGATTGACTTCTAGTAACAACAAAACCATTACAGGGTTAATTCAGTACCAGAACGAGTGGTTTATAGCAATCTCGTGTATCATCCCCTACTAGAAGGTGTATTGCAGGCTGTAAGCAGAAGTGTTGGCGGCGCTCCTGTCCTGTCCTCTCCTGCGCTGCGCAGCCTCGCCTGTCATCTGATTCCGACGTCAGACGTCAGTGGGCGGAGCCTGCATGGAGGAGCCGGAGTAGCCGCTGCGGGCAGCAATTGGTATAGAATCATGCTGGGGCGGGCGGCCGCGGACGCAGATTTTGAAGCGGTCAGCGCACATGACCACTTCTATGACGTCACAAAATACTGCGGTAATTAGGAAACAGCGATATCGCCATATCGGCGGTTTTTTTAATACCGCGGTATATCGTGATACCGGTATATCGCCCAACCCTAGTTAGGACTGTATACAATTGCCGGATTATCCGATGTTCTGATTACTGGATTAAATATATTGGATTTTCTCCTTCTTGGCTCCCCCTCTGAAAGTTACAATGTAACCACCAAATATTTCTACCCTGAAACGCGCCCCTTCCTAGAATTCCCCCCAGTGGACTCTTCTAATACGTCAGGGTCACCAAGTCTGTCATGTCGTACATAAACATTTCAGAAGTCTCATGGTCAAATATCCAAGGCCCGGGGCGATCGTCAGCCTGCGGGCCGGGCGGATACATCTGAGAACTGTCACTTTATGATACAATGTAACTGTCCGGGGTTCAGGGTCGTGTGGGAATCATTAGGATAAATTGTAATCAAAGAAAGATTAATTAGAACGTAATCGCTAGAAAATGGTAAAAACCAACCGAAAACGGCAGAAATTAGAGCAGGCCCAGGATTCAGATTTAAATGTTCTGTCTGCGCGGCATTTAGAGACAGTGTGTCGTCGTCATGTTACCTCCATGTGACTGGATCACAAACACACCTTGTATCTCATGTATCAATTGCTTGTTTTCCACAACATGGATTTGTCTGCTCTTTCAATTGACTTCTGTGGAGAAGCAGAAGCTCAATATGTAAAGAGATGTGAGGACAGAAGGATTATAAACTACAAGCAACCAAACCACTAGTGAGAGAATGATGATTGGAGTCCTCGGGGGTGGAGCCTCAGTAAGGGGGAGAAGCCTGGAATGCTGTTCTATTCTTTACACTGCCACTCTGCTCTTTCAATTGACTTCTGTGGAGAAGTAGAAGCTTAATATGTAAAGAGATGTGAGGACAGAAGGATTATAAACTACAAGCAACCAAACCACTAGTGAGAGAATGATGATTGGAGTCCTCGGGGGTGGAGCCTCAGTAAGGGGGAGGAGCCTGGAATGCTGTTCTATTCTTTACACTGCCACTCTGCTCTTTCAATTGACTTCTGTTGAGAAGTAGAAGCTTAATATGTAAAGAGATGTGAGGACAGAAGGATTATAAACTACAAGCAACCAAACCACTAGTGAGAGAATGGTGATCAGGGTCCTCGGGGGTGGAGCCTCAGTAAGGGGGAGGAGCCTGGAATGCTGCATTTATTTTGAATGCAAACAAAATATCAGCAATAACAAGATATTTGATGGAAGAAAGTATTACATACGAGCTACATGTCACCCAAGGGTCCAAATCAGCAGGTGCAGGCACAGAGTCCGCCGCCAGGCACGCACGGGCCTCGCTGAGCCATTCCTGGGAATTCGGAATGCGTTGTTTCCATGGGAGAGCTCTGTTATCTGCTTGACTGTCTGCAGAGCAAGCGGCGGCTACTTTTAGTAACACAGCCCCGTCTGGTGCCTTAAATAGAGCCCGTCCAGTGCCCGCACACGTGCCAGCTGCATCGGCTCAGCTTTTTGACCTTGCTTGCTAACTTCTCCATTAAATATAGCCGCCACATTGCGCGCAGAGCCTCCACGGCGCTGTTCTACCTTCCCCGGGATCACATATCGAGAGCAGAAAATGAGGGTGGAAAAACAATGTTTATCCTGGGACTGTTCCCAGCTCACAAAGGTGTGAACGATTAAAACACGGCGCTGACACGTGGCGATACGGGGGGGGGGGGGGTCACCGCATTCCCAAGTAGACCGCCACATCCTAGGGCAGCTGGGTGACCAGCAATATGTGACCCCGAGGAGACTGACACCCAGATCTTCCCCTAGCTATAGCGGTGTTATACTGGATACAGTTGAATGTACAATCGCACGTTGACGGCGCTATTTTCAAACTTTATTAAAGGAATATTAATCAAATTAACATTAAAGGCACAAGCGCCATGTGTTTCGTTAGTGGACCATCGTCGACATCATCAGGTGCATGCGGCGGTATTATAAGGGGAAAGAGAAGGCGCTGGTGCATCACATGACAGATTTGGGACTGACTACTGACTGCATTGTATAGAACCCTCTGACTACCTCCAGATTGCACATAGCATTCTGCCCTGACACCCACTGACAAGACGCCATTGATTTTCTTCCATCCTGGCAGTGTGCTGATGGGGGCAATCAGGGAATACGCAAAAGGGCAGGTTTGCCAACCGTCTGTAAATTTACACACAGTCTGCAAAAAACACCCTCCATAAAAATCTGTCCCCTGAACTCTGGGCTACGCACTGCGCATGCGTACAGGGAGACGGAAGCCGATGCTCCGCTGTGCTGGAGACCTGTGGAGCGCGAGCAAGGAGGAGTCACTTTCCCGCGCAGTCAGAGAGGACCCTGAGTCAGACTGCGGCCGGCGGCAGGACTGGGGCTTGGCGGACTGGAACGCCTAAACTCCTGGTGCGGGCACAGCCGGTCACGATGAGGGCAGCAGCTAGTCTGCCAGTAACCCCCGATCTACCCCTTACATCACCCAGGCCTCTGTGCCAGATGCCAGGCTTCCCTGACCCCCACCGCTACATCACTTACATGGTTACCCCCACGGCAAAAGCCCTGTGCCCACTCATGTGGCACAGGCAGGACCCATGGGGGTGACTACAGTGCACCCCCTATTGCTGTTTCTGCTGACATGACCTGATGGTTTGGTCCTGCCTGTACCACATCATTTAAACTACTGGGGGCACTGTAGGAGACCATTTAAACTACTGGGGGCACTGTAGGGGGCCATTTAAATACTGGGGGCACTGTAGGAGACCATTTAAACTACTGGGGGCACTGTAGGGGGCCATTTAAACTACTGGGGGCACTGTAGGAGCCCATTTAAACTACCGGGGGCACTGTAGGGGGCCATTTAAACTACTGGGGGCACTATAGGAGACCATTTAAACTACTGGGGGCACTGTAGAGGGGCATTTAGACTACTGGGGGCACTGTAGGAGACCATTTAAGCTACCGGAGGCACTGTAGGGGGCCATTTAAGCTACTGTGGGCACTATAGGGGACCATTTAAACTACTGGGGGCACTTAGCACATTTTGAGGGCGTGGGATAGGGGGCGTGGTCTCTAAAAAGGGTGTATGTATGTCCGTAAATTTTTTTGTCTGTTGCTTATTTTTGGTTCAGTTGTCCTGCTATTGGGGGCATCAAAGAGACACTTTGCCTTGGCCAGGGTATTTCGATACAGGGCTTGGGCGGTGAACTGAATCTTTGCTGACCCAGCTGCCATCACACTGCACAGCCCTTGCACACGACCCGGTGCTGGATTATCAAGTATTCTGGATTACAGGATGATCATAGAAAAGTAGAAAACAGTGACTTGTTGGGCGAATCCTTCTGAATGCAATTGCTTTCTCTGCCCAGCCCTGCAGCGCCTCTCCAGGTCAATCACAGCATTACAGCCCATGCAAACTTTAATCAAAGGAGAGTGGGGTGAAGACAAGGGACAGTTATTTCACCCATGTCCGAATTAGCTCAGCTAAGAGGTGTCAGCCGTCCATCCTCCACTGAAATCAGCATGAGCTGAACCTGTTCCCCAAAGGGACAGGAGTTGGGGCAATCATTGCAGCTGAATTCATAGCCATGGGCCCCCTCACCATCTATTATCCAGGGGGTGCTTGTCCTGGAGTGATCCAAGATTCCTCTCAGATGAGAAACAGCAGTGTCCAGATATGACGGCTCTTCAGCTATGCCAGGCAGCTGTTCTCACATGTCAGGAGCCGGCAGCAAACCTCGCTCTCAGTCTGAAGTACTGCAACCAGAAGGGAGTCACCAGCCACCGAGGGAGTCACTGGCCACCGAGGGAGTCACAGGCTGTAGAGGAAGTCACCGGCCGCAGAGAGGGTCACCGGCTGTAGAGGAAGTCACCGGCTGTAGAGGAAGTCACCGGCCACAGAGAGGGTCACCGGCTGTAGAGGAAGTCACCGGCCACAGAGAGGGTCACCGGCTGTAGAGGAAGTCACCGGCCACAGAGAGGGTCACCGACTGTAGAGGAAGTCACCGGCCACAGAGGGAGTCACCGACCACAGAGGGAGTCACTGGCCACAGAGAGGGTCACCGGCTGTAGAGGAAGTCACCGGCCACAGAGAGCGTCACCGGCTGTAGAGGAAGTCACCGACCACAGAGAGGGTCACCGGCCACAGAGAGGGTCACTGTCTTTCGAGGAAGTCACCGGCCACAGAGGGAGTCACCGGCCACAGAGAGGGTCACTGGCTGTAGAGGAAATCACGGCCACAAAAGGAGTCTCCGACCACAGAGGGAGTCACCAACCATAGACAGGGTCACAGGTTGTAAAGGAAGTCACCGACCATAGAGAGGGTCACTGGTTGTAAAGAAAGTCACCGGCCACAGAAGAAGCCACTGACTATAGAGGTGGTCACCAGCTGTAGGAGAAGTCACTGGCCACAGAAGGAGTCACCGACCATAGAGAGGGTCACCGGCTGCAGGGGGAGTCACCCACTATAGAGGTAGTCATCGGTCACAGAGGGAGTCACTGGCCATAAAGGTGGTCAACGACCATAGAGGGACCCAGGAATAAGTCATTATGGCTGAAGAACAGTCTTACTATGAAGATAAGATCTCTAAAGACATTCTCACCAAGGAGATTGACCTGGTGGACAGAGACCCAAAGAAGATAAACGAGGATGTGGTCAAGGTTTGGTTACATTATGTATCTAAAATAAATAAAAATATGAAGAAACAGCACTCCGGTAGTTCTGAAGATAAAATGGATATAGCATTGGGTGAATATAGGAGATCCACTTTATCTTCACAACTACCGGAGTGCTGTTTCTTCATATTTTTTATTTTATTGTGGAGGATTTTTGTCCAGGATTCTTTGAGGATTTGCACCTGGGAACTGGGAGTGCTGCTATCTACCGTACTATTTATATCCTTTCTATCTATCTATCTATCTATCTATCTAATCTATCGCAGCGCTCCAGCAGTTCTTCAGAGAATATGTGTTTTATTAACTTGTCTCCATAGCAGTGCAAGATTTCAAGTAACTGTGATATATCTAACAGGCTCTATATAGACCAACATATAGTGACATCATAATAATTGCCAGCAGTTAAGAATGATACAATGTTACAGCATCATAAGTGTATCATAGTGATAAATACGCAAATCAAGGCATTGCTCAGTATGTAGCGATACACTAGATATTATTAAAGCGCCATTCATTCCATAGCGCTGTACATATGATAAGCGGTGCACATATGATAAGCGGTGCACATACATGATACAGACAATTGCACTAATCATGAACAAGACGAGTTACAGACTGGTACAGAAGGAGAGAGGGCCCTGCCCGCGAGGCTTATAATCTTAGACAAGATTGGGGAGTGTCCCCCAATTCCCTCCACCCTAGAATTCATTTGAATAATTGATGATTTAAACTTTTCTCAGTATATGCTAAAAGAGGGATTTCCCCATTTTTAACCATTACTGAGCAATGTCTTGATTTGTGTATGTATCACTATGATACACTTATGATGCTGTAACATTGTATCATTCTTAACTGCTGGCAATTATGATGTCACTATATTTTGGGCTATATAGAGCCTGTTATTATATATCAGATTTGCTTGGGAAAAAAACTCCAGGTGGGAGCTGAGACCTTCCACTGCTATGGACATAAAGATAGACAGATAGACGGACAGACAGAAAATAGATAGATAGACGGACAGACAGATAATAGATAGATATAGATTTTCTCTTCTCCCCTCACCCCCCACAAAACTGTCAGCGCCATGCTAATACTAATACAATGTCGGCACTGCTGCTCTATTTAAAGTCTATGGGACTGACAGAAACAGCTGAGCGCAGTGATCAGTGGAGGTCCCAGTGGTCGGACCCCCACCATTCTAATGTTTATAGCCTGTCCAGTGGAGAAGTGGTGAATGTTTTTGGGTCCATTCACACGTCCGCAATTCTGTTCTGCATTTTGTGGAATGGAATTACGGACCCATTCATTTCTATGGGGCCACACGATGTGCTGTCTGGAACCGGAAATGCGGATCCGCGCAAAGTTCAGCAGCTTTCTAATATACTTTCATTAAGACCTGTGTTTGCTGTCAGTGAATGGAAACTTAAAATGAAATTATATATATATATCTATATTTAGAAGCCCACAGTCCATCCGGTCATGTAGTTGGGGGTGGTCACAATCTGTCCATGTGATTTGGGGCGTCCTGTAACTGACTTGTTGCTTCTTTGTGCAGTTGGACTTTGAAGATGTGATCGCTGAGCCGTATGGGACTCACAGCTTTGATGGCGTCTGGAAAGCCAGTTACGCCACCTTCACCGTCACCAAGTACTGGTGTTACCGGCTGCTCTCTGCCCTCATCGGCATACCCCTCGCCATAATTTGGGGCGTCCTCTTTGCTCTCATCTCCTTTTGTCACATCTGGGCGGTGGTTCCATGCGTTAAGAGCTACCTCATAGAGATCCAGTGCGCCGGTCGGATATTCTCCCTCTGCGTCCGCACCTTCTGTGACCCCTTCTATGAAGCCATAGGTAAAGTCTTCGGCGCCATCAAAGTAACTCTGCAAAAACAGGGTTGAGGGGTCCCCGAATGTCAGGACCTCCAGCCCAGCACCATACACCCCTCAGCACAGCAGTGGAACATTCTCATTCTGTATCTTTCCATTTCTTCCATTATTTGATGTTTCTTTTGTCTACGACCAATTACAATGTAACAACCTGCATCCTGTACATTTCCTTTATAAAGGCTTCTGCAGTTTTATGTAATTCAAGCTAATGAACCTAATCATTATTTATGATGTCTGCTTGCTATCAGTAAATGAGGAGATTCTTTTTTAAAGCAGATGACATTTATCATGTAGAGAACTTTAATATCAGGCACTTCCTAATGTATTGTGATTCTCCATGTTGCCTCCTTTGCTGGCTTGATACATTTTTCCATTATACACAATCAATTCTAGCAGTAACGACTAGTGATGAGCGAGCGGCAGGGGCAATATTCGAATTTGCGATATTCCGAGAATATTTGGTAGAATATTTGTCATATATTTGCGAATTCGAGATTATTTTCTTGATCGCGAAAAATCGGCAATGTAATATTCGCATAATGCGCGCAAAATACAGGCGTGGGTTACTATAGCTACATTTTTCAAGCTGCTAAAAGTTTCCTGAGACTGAAGAAAATGGTCGGCACGGCAGAACATTACAATAGCTTTATATGCAGATAGAGTGCTCCAATATATTCGTGATTGCGAAATCGGCACTAATGATGCGAATATTGTGGCGCAATACGTGCAACGTCACATTTTAACAGGTCTGGCTACTTATTAGTGATCGGTGCACTAAGTATTGTTGTGACATCACAGCGCTATGTCTGTAGCTGTATGTACGGACAGCAGAACCTATCAGCTCCACTATATCAGGACAGAACCTACACTGACTGTCTCCCATTAACTATCTGTATTATATATATAAGCTAACTAACTAATGTAATGACACAGCAAAGCGCAGAGCGCAGCAATGTCACTGCTCTCTCTCTCAGATCTGCAAATACTGCGTACAATGGCTGCTAAGCTCACACAAAGACATTGCAGCCTTCTCATTGGCCCACAAGCAAGAAGGGAGGTTACTGATGGAAAAAAAATCTAGAATATTTGAAATTACGAATATATATCACTACATTCTAAATATTTGTTAATTCTTGAAGTGCCGATATTCGTGATTAATATTCGCTATTCGAATATTGACTAGTAACAACCACCGCTGCAGTGCTGATACAAAGTGGCTTCTGTGCATGCGTGCTTATGTGAGCTCCCATGGTCTCGGCCACCAGAGAGACCGGCACTGCTTCCATATAGCGTGCAAGCACGACCACCACTGCTGGATTGCAGGGTGGTCGAAGCCCCTTGATACGAGCAGTGTATAATGTGATGGAAAAATGAATGAATCACAATACATTAGGAAGTGCCTTGTTTTAACTTTCTCTACATAATAAATGCCACTTGCTGAAGAGAGAGGAGCCTTTTAACCTTCAGAGGCTGAACAGAGAACTAATACTTCTCATGGATTGAGGGATTGTTGCAATTATATACAGTCTTAAAATAACATGATATAAACATCCTAGACGCCAGACTGATACAATTTATCTGCACTGAAACATTGCAACAAACTATCATGACAGGAGGGAGATTTGTAAAAAATAAAATAAACTTAGGCACTCCTTGAGGATTACTTGAAGTATCGTGTTGATTTTTATTTGATTTTCATATGCAAGGCAACTTATTCGTGTACATGTAACATTTCGGTCCTACATGGACCTTTTTCAAACACTGGATAACAATTTACAAAAAATACATATTAGTATCAGAAGAACGAAAAAATAAAAGAGAGTATAACTATATCTGTCTGTTATACTGGATAGGACAATAGGATGGCAGTGACAGCAATAGCAGGGATGACGAGGGGTAAACAATAGTCATGCCAAATTTGAGATGAAGAACAATAATTAAGAAAATATGCAAATGAGATAAGGATATTATTTTATTTTTTGCTTGCTATGGGGTTGGGACCCCACAACTAGAGCACGCAACCAACAGGACACGAGTGCCACATTCTACTAAGGCCCCCTGCACACGAACTTCCCGTTGCCGTATTGCGGAAGGCATTTGCGGATCCGCAATACACGGGTGATGTTCCGTGGGCATTCCGCATCACGGATGCGGACCCATTCGCTTGAATGGGTCCGCAAATCCGGATATGCGGAATGGTGCAGAACGGAAGCACGGAACGGAACCCTACGGAAGCACTACGGAGTGCTTCCGTGGGGTTTCGTCCCGTACTTCCGTTCTGCAAAAAGATATAACATGTCCTATCTTTTTGCGGAACGACCGGATCACGGACCCATTAAAGTGAATGGGTCCGCGATCCGCTGCGGCTGCCCCACGGACTGTGTTCGTGCATTGCGGCCCACATTGTGTTCGTGTGCTGGAGGCCTAACTAGGAGGGAGATTTGTGCTGCTGATTCGCTTCGATGTTTGGATTGAGGGATTGTTACAATTATATACAGTCTAAATAACATGATATAAACATCCCAGACGCCAGACTGATACATTTTATCTGCACTGAAACATTGTAACAAACTATCATGACAGGAGAGAGATTTGTAAAAAAATAAAATAAACGTAAGCACTCCTTAAAGGGTTTCTACCACTTCGGTGTCACATATTTAGCTGTCAGACACTAGCGATCCGCTAGTGTCTGCTCTGCCCAACCATCCTAATATAATTGCTTTTGGGGCAGCCGTTTTGCTAAAAAAATAACTTTTATTAATATGCTAATGAGCCTCTAGGTGCTATGGGGGCGTCATTAGCACCTAGAGGCTCCGTCTACCTTCAGAAACTGCCGCCGCCGAGCGCGTCCCTCCAGCCCGCCCATCTCCTCCTGAATGCGATCCTCCTTGTGAGCGCCTGTATTCGGCGCATGCGCAGTGAATGTCTGACAGCTTCCCTGCTCAGACATCTCCACTGCGCCTGTTCCTCGGAGCACTATGGCGTCATCGCGCAGGCGCAGTGGAGATGTCTGAGCAAGGAAGCGGTCAGACATTCACTGCGCATGCGCAGAATACATACGCTCACAAGGAGGATCGCATTCAGGAGGAGATGGGCGGGCTGGAGGGACGCGCTCGGCGGCGGCAGTTTCTGAAGGTAGACGGAGCCTCTAGGTGCTAATGACGCCCCCATAGCACCTAGAGGCTCATTAGCATATTAATAAAAGTTCTTTTTTTAGCAAAACGGCTGCCCCAAAAGCAATTATATTAGGATGGTTGGGCAGAGCAGACACTAGCGGATCGCTAGTGTCTGACAGCTAAATATGTGACGCCTAAGTGGTAGAAACCCTTTAAGAATTACTTGAAGTATCGTGTTGGTTTTTATTTGATTTTCATATGCAAGGCTATTGCTGTCATTGTCAAGTGCTACTTTCCCCTAGACTTACCTATAATGTTATGTAGCCCATGCAGTATTTGTCACCGATACTCTACCTCTGGTGTGCCCCTCTAAACTAGGCATACCACACAACATTACATGCCTTGTAATACATTTCTCTATACCAGTGGTCGGCAAAGCGCGGCTCGCGAGTCAAGAGCGGCTCCTTAGACCCGTCAATGCGTCTCTTTGGTGCGGGCTCCCACCGGCGAAACCAACCCATCCTGCACTACAGAGTTCTTGCCTGTGGGACGCATTTGTGTTCCGCAAAGCAAGAGACGGCGTGTTCGCTAACTAGAATTAGCGCACGCGCATCATGACAGTAAGCGCCTTCACTTGTAGTAGTACGCAGTACGCACCTCCTTCCAGACGTCGGAACGTGCTGCGTCACAGGAGGAGGTGACGAGGGGTAGTGAAAGTTCCCGGGCAGTGAAATCTGCCAGAGCCAGAACACCGCTGCTGTGCAGGCGCTTTCTATGAACGTGACTACAGGCATAGAGTCAGAGTCAGTGTACCTCCTTCTACAGGTGACTCAATTATTTGGCATCAGCATTTACTTGGCAGGTGTTTAAACAGCAAAAGTAATGTCTGCAGACAAGTTTAATAAAAGTAAAAAATTATAAAGATAAAATGAAATAATAATAAAGATCCAAATAAACGAAAGTACATATAAAAGTATGTAAAAACACACTCTGGGCTCCTGCCCACAAACGTAAGGGCGCCGTGCCTGTGCTGCAGACCGCAAATAGCGGTCCGCAATGCATGGACACAGACCGTGGGGCAGCTGCATGAGGATCGTGGACCCATTCACTTGAATGGGGTTCGCGATCCGCATCCGACTGTCCGCACCACAAAAAAGTAGCGCATGCGCTACTTTTTTGCGGTGCGGAGGCACAGCCAGAAGCACCACGGAAGCACTCTGTAGCACTCATATCCCGTATCCTGGACCCATTGAAGTGAAAGAGTCCATGATGCGGGCTGCACATGGCCAGTGCCCGTGTATTGCAGACCCGCCGTATGCGGGCCGCAATACGGCAACGGCGGGCACACGGTCGTGTGCATGAGCCCTAATAGTCCTCACTGGTACTGTTGACGCAATAATTATTGCAGAATATTCTCAATAAACACTTATTGAAACTAAAAACAATGTACCTTCCTATATATTTTAGGTATCAAAAATGTGGCTCTCAAAAGAAATTTCAATCGTGGTTTTGGCGATATTTGGCTCAGTTGACAAAAAAGTTTGCCCACCACTGGTCTATACCATACTAGGCCATCCTATTGTCATATCCAGTATAACACAGACAGATATAGTTATAATATATGATTTTTTTCATTCTTCTGATGCTATACTGATATGTATTTTTTGTAATTTGTTATCCAGTGTTTGAAAAAGTTCCATGGTTATAAGGGAAAATAATGCATAGTACAATAGCGCTGGAGGGGTTAAAATAAATAAATTAAAAATTTAACTCACCTTAATCCACTTGCTCGCGCAGCCGGCATCTCTTCTTTGCTGTGTACAGGAAAAGGACCTGTGGCGATGTCACTCCGGTCATCACATGGTCCATCACATGATCTTTTACCATGGTGATGGATCATGTGATGGACCATGTGATGACCGGAGTGACGTCACCACAGGTCCTTTTCCTGTACACAGCAAAGAAGAAGACAGAAGAGAAGCCGGGCTGCGCGAGCAAGTGGATTAAGGTGAGTTAAATTTTTTTTCAATTTTTTTTAACCCCTCCAGCCCCCTGTATTCAGAATGCTATTATTTTCCCTTATAACCATGTTATAAGGGAAAATAATAAAGATCGGGTCTCCATCCTGATCGTCTCCTAGCAACCGTGTGTGAAAATCGCACCGTATCCGCACTTGTTTGCGGATGCTTGCGATTTTCACGCAGCCCCATTCACTTCTATGGGGCCTGCGTTGCGTGAAAAACGCACAAAATAGAGATTGTGAAAATCACCGCTCGTGTACACAGCCCCATAGAAATGAATGGGTCCGGATTCAGTGCGGGTGCAATGCGTTCCCCTCACGCATTGCACCCGCACGGAAAACTCGCCCGTGTGAAAGGGGTCTTAAGGAGTGCCTAAGTTTATTTAATTTTTTTGCTTGGGGTTGGGACCCCACAACTAGAGCACCAAACCAACAGGACAGCAATGCCACATTCTTCTACAAGGCCTTTTTCACACGTCCGTATGACTTTTTCAGTGTTTTGCGGTCCGCAAAAAACGGCCTGGAAACGGGAAAAAAAAACGGTTGTGTGAAAGAGGCCTAACTAGGAGGGAGATTTGTGCTGCTGATGTGCTTCGTACATGGTCTAGGCTGGATTCAATTATAACAAACCCTCAGTGGTGAGACGTATGGGGCCCATGCCAATTTTCAGTCTCTGGATATAAACAGGAATGGAATAAATGTATTTTTGATGTTGCACCAGATTTCCAGTGTTAGGGTACGACCACACAGCGCGGTCGTGATCCTTTTAGGTCGTAGCCAGCTGTGGTCAGGACCCGTGCTGCCAAATAGGCTGCAGCTGCCTGATATTTAACGAATGAAAACTGAATCCGGTCTTAATTCCTAATGGCCGCGCGGTATTGAAGGTCTGGTTGTACCTACGGTCTAGAGTAGAGTGTGTGTACAATATATAACCCGTGTGCTCCAAATTATCACTTGGCATGCGCCACTGTGACAAATTTGGGGCATCTTCTGCCTGCCAGTAAATCCGTTCATGATGATTGACAGCAAACAGGAGTTGTTACAATGTATCCATTCTAAAGGCTGTATTACCTACAGTGATTGTCGGGAGGGAAGCGTTCCTTTCTGACAATCGCCGGCTCGCTAGTAGAGAAGGGAGCTGCTATTACATGCAGCGATCTCCTCCATAGTATTAGGAGCAGTAATGCCTCCGCTCATCCTCATACAGACTGTTTGCCGGCGGCAGATCGTGCTGTCTAATCTAATCAATTTATTGGCAAATTATAATTTTTAAGCCAGTTTAAAAAACTGTATTGCCCGGGTAATCGGAGGCAGTATTACACTGCCAGTAACTACTATGATGAGCGAAGCGAGCTTCGGATCCGAGATCTGCAGTCGCTTTGTATTCTAGATCCGAAGTTGCTTCGGTCAAAACTTAGTTAGAATACTGAATGGAGATTCGTCTCCGTACAGTATCTAAATGTATGGGCTCCCGCGAGTTGAAATTCGTTATCACCGAAGTCTCGCGAGACTTTGGTGAATAACTTTGGCATTAGATTTTTAAAATTTAAAACCAATTTAAAACAGGAATCCGAAGTCTGCCTCGGTAACTGCTGGTACCTCGGTATTGAAGCAGAATTCGGATCCAAGTTTTTAAATGGATTTCAAGTTCAAAAATCAAATCCCTAAGTTATTCACCGAAGTCTTGCGGGAATTTCCCTCGCCGGAGTGCACCTATATCGAGAACAGAGCCCCACAAGTGATGGAGGGCGCACTGCGCATGCGCAACCGCCCTCCATTAATTTTCTATGGGGCTGGCTAGAAAATAGCTGAACATTGGCTCGGCTATTTCTGTTGGCCCCATAGAAAAGAATGGGAGCGGGGGCCGCACATGCGCAGTACGCTCCCATTGACTTCTATAGGGAGCCGGCTTGGTGGTGGCCGGACCGTAGTCCTCCAGCCACCACCTTGCGGGGCTCCGTTCTCGATATAGGTGCGGGTCCCAGCGGTGGGACCCGCACCTATAAGACAATGAGGGCATATCCTAGCGATATGCCTCCCATTGTCCATGATGAGACAACCCCTTTAAGTCTGGGATGTCCAGGCTGATGACTCCTATACTGATACAATGTATCATCCTCAGCTTTGTGAGCAGGATTAGACCAGAAAGGGTTTTCAGCCTCCTCAATGAAATAAAGGCGTCTCATTCTGTGCCAGCAAGCAGAGATCTTGAACACAGTGACTGAAACACAAAGTATATAGAAAGGCTGCTTCATTAGACGGCGATGGAGCTTAATTTTTATAATGGGGTGAACGTCTTGGATTTCTTCTTCTCTTGACCGCAGTAACAGCGTCTTATATGAGAAGTAGAAACGGAAACTGCTCCTAAGCAGGAGTCAAGAGCCGCCGCCGATTTAATGACTGTCTCTGTGCGGCGGTACACCGGTTATTGAAGACGCTTCACAGTGCAGGTCAGCGCTACTGCTGGATCCGAAGAACAAGCAGAGAGGAAACAAAGGGACACGTAAAGGAGTGTGACGTATCTACAGTCACCTCCGAGTCAGAGTTTCGCAGAAGGAAAGTCAGTATCACTCATGATGGGATTAGATACAGAGCTCCGATGGTATCAGGGCCGGTGCAAGGATTTTTGCCGCCCTAGGCAAGATAAAAATTGCTGCCCCCCCCCCTCATCAGATGATCTGCCCATATCATGACATCATATATGTTCCACCCCTTTATCAGCATTTAAATTAAAAGAACTGCTATGTTTCCCTTAGGGTTAATCAAGCTTCCTGTAGCCGTCTCCCTGACAGCCGCTAGAGGTGCTTCCGCGATTCTCACTGTGAAAATTACAGTGGGAAGACGCGGAACATAGTTTTGAATGTGTGCGCATGCGCAGCTGAGAGGAGGATCAGGGAGAAGAGTTCCCAGTGCCGGCGCTGGAGAAAGGTAGGTGGCTGAAGGGGTTTTAACCCCTTCAGCCCGGTGGGAGGGGGACACAAGGGTGACCCCCTCCTAACAACTATATAGTGCCAGGAAAATGAGTTTGTTTTGCTGGCACTATAGTGTCCTTTACCACCAGCACTGCACAGGGTCTGTTCTCTGCAGGAACAGGCTATAGACACCAGTACCACTACATTAACTGTACTGGTTCTGGGACTATAGTGTCCTTTTAATGTGAGGTAAATTAGTTTCTAATGTAGCATTAATAACTAAACAATTACATAATAAACATATTGCATTGTCTACTTGCCACCAGGACAATAAGATGATCTGGTCTCTGGCTGCAGTCTGGCTCTGGGGACTCCCTTGTCACTCTCTTCTCCCCTTCCTTGTCACTCTCACCCCCCCCTCCCTCGTCACTCTCCCCCCCCCCTCCCTTGTCACTCTCATTTCCTCCCCCCCTTGTCACTCTCATTCCCCTCCCTCTTTTGTCACTGTCATTCCCCCCTCCCTTGTCACTCTCATCCCCCCCCCCTCCCTACTCTCATTCCCCCCCTCCCTACTCTCATTCCCCCCCTCCCTACTCTCATTCCCCCCTCCCTTGTCACTCTTATTCCCCCCCCTTGTTACTCTCATTCCCCCCTCCCTTGTCACTCTCATTCCCCCCCTTGTCACTCTCATTTCCCCCCCTTGTCACTCTCATTCCCCCCCTTGTCACTCTCATTCCCTCCCCTTGTCACTCTCATTCCCCCCTCCCTTGTCACTCTCATTTCCCCCCACATGTCACTATTCCCCCCCTTGTCACTCTCATTTCCCCTCTCCCTTGTCACTCTCATTTCCTCCCCACATGTCACTCTCATTCCCCCCCTCCCTTGTCACTATTCCCCCTCCCTTGTCACTCTCATTCCCCCTCACTCCCTTGTCACTCTCATTCCCCCCCTCCTTGTCACTCTCATTCCCCCCTCCCTTGTCACTCTCATTCCCCCCCTCCCATGTCACTCTCATTTCCCCCCTCCCTTGTCACTCTCATTTCCCCCCTCCCTTGTCACTCTCATTCCCCCACATGTCACTCTCATCCCCCCCCCTTGTCACTCTCATTCCCCCCTCCCTTGTCACTCTCACCCCTCCCCACATGTCACTCTCATCCCCCCTCCCTTGTCACTCTCATCCCCCCCTCCCTTGTCACTCTCATTTCCTCCCCCCTTGTCACTCTCATTCCCCTCCCTCTTTTGTCACTCTCATTCCACCCCTCCCTTGTCACTCTCATTTCCCCTCTCCCTTGTCACTCTCATTCCCCCCACATGTCACTCTCACCCCCCCCTTGTCACTCTCATTCCCCCCTCCCTTGTCACTCTCACCCCCCCCACATGTCACTCTCATTCCCCCTCCCTTGTCACTCTCATCCCCCTCCCTTGTCACTCTCATCCCCCTCCCTTGTCACTCTCATTTCCCCCCCCCCCTTGTCACTCTCATTTCCCCCCCCCTTGTCACTCTCATTCCCCTCCCTCTTTTGTCACTCTCATTCCCCCCTCCCTTGTCACTCTCATTTCCCCCCCACATGTCACTATTCCCCCCCTTGTCACTCTCATTTCCCCTCTCCCTTGTCACTCTCATTCCCTCGCCACATGTCACTCTCATTCCCCCCTCCCTTGTCACTATTCCCCTCCCTTGTCACTCTCATTCCCCCCTCCCTTGTCACTCTCATTCCCCCCCTTGTCACTCTCATCCCCCCTCCCTTGTCACTCTCATCCCCCCCTCCCTTGTCACTGTCATTTCCTCCCCCCCTTGTCACTCTCATTCCCCTCCCTCTTTTGTCACTCTCATTCCCCCTCCCTTGTCACTCTCATTTCCTCCCCCCTCCCTTGTTACTCTCATTCCCCCCCTTGTTACTCTCATTCCCCCCTCCCTTGTCACTCTTATTCCCCCCCTTGTTACTCTCATTCCCCCCTCCCTTGTCACTCTCATTTCCCCCCCTTGTCACTCTCATTCCCCCCCCTTGTCACTCTCATTCCCTCACCTTGTCACTCTCACCCCCCCCACCCCCCCCCCCACTCCCTTGTCACTCTCATTCCCCCCCTCCCTTGTACTCCCCACCCCCCCTCCCCTTGTCACCTCTTATTCCCCCCTCCCTTGTCACTCTCATTCCCCTCTCCCTTGTCACTCTCATTCCCCCCCCTCCCTTGTCACTCTCATTCCCCCTCCCTTGTCACTCTCATTCCCCCCTCCCCTTTGTCACTCTCATTCCCCCCTCCCTTGTCACTCTCATTCCTCCCCTCCCTTGTCACTCTCATTCCCCCCACCCTTGTCACTCTCATTCCCCCCTCCCTTGTCACTCTCATCCCCCCTCCCTTGTCACTCTTATTCCCCCCTCCCTTGTCACTCTCATCCCCCCTCCCTTGTCACTCTGATTCCCCCTCCCTTGTCACTCTCATTCCCCCCCCCTGTCACTCTCATCCCCCCCTCCCTTGTCACTCTCATCCCCCCCTCCCTTGTCACTCTCATTCCCCTCCCTCTTTTGTCACTCTCATTCCCCCCCCTCCCTTGTCACTCTCATTCCCCCCCCTTGTCACTCTAACCCCCCCCCTTTGTCACTCTCATTCCCCCCACTCCCTTGTCACTCTCATTTCCCGTCCCCCCTTGTCACTCTATTTCCCCCCCTTGTCACTCTCTTTCCCCCCCTTGTCACTCTCATTCCCCCCTCACATGTCACTCTTATTCCCCCCCTCCCTTGTCACTATTCCCCCCCTTGTCACTCTCATTCCCACCCTCTCTTGTCACTCTCATCCCCCCCACTCCCTTGTCACTTTCATTCTTCCCCCCTCGTCACTCTCATTCCCCCCCCCACTCCCTTGTTACTCTCATTCCCCCCTTGTCACTCTCATTCCCCCCGCCCTTGTGACTCTCATTCCCTCCCCCTCCCTTGTCACCCTCATTTTCCCCCCTCCTTCCCTTCTTTGTCAATCTCATTCCATTTCCCCCCCCCCCCCCCACCTCTAGTGTAGTGTGGCCGAGCTCTGTTCGGTCCGCGGTACAGGAGAATGTTTTTCCTGTACCCGGCCGGACTGAAAGGAAGTGCACACTTAGTGAGCACTTCCTGTCCGTTCCGGCCGGGTACAGGAAACAAAAGCTCCTGTACCGCGGACCGAACAGAGCTCGGCGCTTCCCTCCTGTCAGTCCCTCTCTTCAGGCTGCACAATCATAGACGCGCCAGCCCAGGCAGTGCGGCAGCCGGCCGGTGCGGGGGAGGGCCCGCCACCGCACTTAAAAAAAAAACTTGCGGTAGGACCGGCCCGGCCGCCACTTAACCAACGCTTTTTTTTTTAAAACCGCACAGGGCCGGCGCCCCCTGCTAAATTGCGCCCTAGGCGGCTGCCTAGGTCGCTCTACAGGTGGCGCCGGCCCAGGATTTATCAGCTCAGCAGACAGTATCGCACATGATAGGATTAGATACAGCAGCTCAGCAGGCAGTATCACACAGGGTAGGATTAGATACAGCAGCTCAGCAGGCAGTATCACACAGGATAGGATTAGATACAGCAGCTCAGCAGACAGTATCACACAGGATAGGATTAGATACACAGCTCAGCAGACAGTATCACACAGGATAGGATTAGATACACAGCTCAGCAGACAGTATCACACAGGATAGGATTAGATACACAGCTCAGCAGACAGTATCACACAGGATAGGATTAGATACACAGCTCAGCAGACAGTATCACACAGGATAGGATTAGATACACAGCTCAGCAGACAGTATCACACAGGAGAGGATTAGATACACAGCTCAGCAGACAGTATCACACAGGATAGGATTAGATACACAGCTCAGCAGACAGTATCACACAGGATAGGATTAGATACACAGCTCAGCAGACAGTATCACACAGGATAGGATTAGATACATAGCTCAGCAGACAGTATCACACAGGATAGGATTAGATACACAGCTTAGCAGACAGTATCACACAGGATAGGATTAGATACATAGCTCAGCAGACAGTATCACACAGGATAGGATTAGATACATAGCTCAGCAGACAGTATCACACAGGATAGGATTAGATACACAGCTTAGCAGACAGTATCACACAGGATGGGATTAGATACATAGCTCAGCAGACAGTATCACACAGGATAGGATTAGATACACAGCTCAGCAGACAGTATCACACAGGATAGGATTAGATACACAGCTCAGCAGACAGTATCACACAGGATAGGATTAGATACACAGCTCAGCAGACTGTATCACACATGATAGGATTAGATACACAGCTCAGCAGGCAGTATCACACATGATAGGATTAGATACACAGCTCAGCAGGCAGTATCACACAGGAGAGGATTAGATACACAGCTCAGCAGACAGTATCACACAGGATAGGATTAGATACACAGCTCAGCAGACAGTATCACACATAGGATTAGATACACAGCTCAGCAGACAGTATCACACAGGATAGGATTAGATACACAGCTCAGCAGACAGTATCACGCATGACAGGATTAGATACACAGCTCAGCAGACAGTATCACACAGGATAGGATTAGATACACAGCTCAGCAGACAGTATCACACAGGATGGGATTAGATACACAGCTCAGCAGACAGTATCACACAGGATAGGATTAGATACACAGCTCAGCAGACAGTATCACACAGGATAGGATTAGATACACAGCTCAGCAGACAGTATCACACAGGATAGGATTAGATACAACAGCTCAGCAGACAGTATCACACAGGATAGGATTAGATACAACAGCTCAGCAGACAGTATCACACATGATAGGATTAGATACACTGCTCAGCAGACAGTATCACACATGACAGACTTAGATACACAGCTCAGCAGACAGTATTACACCTAAAATTAGATACACAGCCCATAACACAGTATCACACATGACAGGCTTAGGGAGAGGTCACATCACCGTTATTTTTCCGTTATTCTGATCCGTCAAAAGAGCAGGAAAAAAATGGATGCTGAGCATCAGTTATACACATTTGGCATCTGTTTCAGCCATTTCCATCTGAGATCCGTTTTTTGAGACGGGGGCGGGGGAGGGAAGGTCCTGCGTGCAGTAAAAAAATGGATCTCAGGTGGAAATGGCTCAAATGGATGCCAGATGTGTATAACTGATGCACAGGATCCATTTATTTTTTTACAGGATCCTGTTTTTTTCTGCCCTTCTGATGGATCAGAAGAACGGGAAAATAACGGTGATGTGAACTCGGCCTTACGCGGCTCAGTGCCGTCATTACTTCTATATTTGGCCGCGGCTGCCAGATTCTTTCCACAAATCCTCTAGAGAAGCCGCTTCTCGCTGCCGCTGATTATAAACATTACACCAGAAGACGTTCTGTTTCTGTCGTCATCAGAAATGTCAAATAAACGGCTGCGGACGGGATGAAGACCGCGCAAGAATCAACAGACGAGAAACATCAGCAAACCGCGAGTCAGAGAGTTTCCACTGATACAATTTATGACAAGCCCTTGTGGAGGTCACAGGGTGAGAGTAAGGGCTCATTCAGACGGACATATGCTGTCCGCAAAAATGCGGATCAGTTTTTTTTGCGGACAGTTCAGCATGTCCACAAAAAAAGGATTGCATTCAGTTTTTTTGCTGATCCATAGACCTCAATAGGGCCATGTCCTGATTTTTACTGACAATTATAGGACATGTTTCATCTTTTTTGCTAAGCCGTGCATAGAAGTGAAAGGGACAGCATCTAATCCGCAAAAAAAAACGGATATGCATTTTTGCGGACAGCATACGGTCGTCTGAATGAGCCTTTACATAGTGTAAGGAGAGGAGTGTGCTGATCTTGTGGGAGGTCACAGCCTGAGAGTTTCATAGTGGAAGGAGCAGGGTTTCCAGCAGCACAGAGGATTTCAGGAGAGGAGTGTGCTGATCTTGTATATCGTATGTATACTAGTATGTATACTATTTTGAAGATCTGTGCTTGCAGTCAGTGAATGAGAACAGACATGTTTACATCCACCCCGCTCGTGTCCTCCTGACGCAGGTGCAGAGCTCGTTACAGTGTGTCAGTCTTCCTCTGGAAACCAGTAAGGCCCCTTGCAGACGAGCGTGTCCGGATGCGTCCCGGTGCATTGTGGCAAACCCGTACAAGTAGGTACGCAATTGTAGTCAGTTTTGACTGCGATTGCGTTCCGTTGTTCAGTTTTTATCGCGCGGGTGCAATGCGTTTTGCACGCGCGTGATAAAAAACTGAATGTGGTACCCAGACCCGAACTTCTTCACAGAAGTTCAGGTTTGGGTTCAAGGTTGTGTAGATTGTATTTTTTTCCCTTATAACATGGTTATAAGGGAAAATAATAGCTTTCTGAATACAGAATGCATAGTACAATGGGGCTGGAGGGGTTAAGAAAAATAAATAAAAATTAACTCACCTTAATCCACTTGTTCGCGCAGCCCGAATCTCTTCTGTCTTCTTTTGTGAGGAATAGGACCTTTGATGACATCACTGCGCTCATCACATGGTCCATCACATGATCTGTTACCATGGTGATGGATCATGTGACGGACCATGTGATGAACGTAGTGACGTCATCAAAGGTCCTATTCCTCACAAAAGAAGACAGAAGAGATGCCGGCTGCGCGAACAAGTGGATTAAGGCGAGTTAAAAAAAATTATTATTTTTTTTAACCCCTCCAGCCCTATTGTACTATGCATTCTGTATTCAGAAAGCTATTATTTTCCCTTATAACCATGTTATAAGGGAAAATAATAATGATCGGGTCCCCATCCCGATCGTCTCCTAGCAACCGTGCGTGAAAATCGCACCGCATCCACGGATGCTTGCGATTTTAACGCAACCCCATTTATTCCTATGGGGCCTGCGTTACGTGAAAAACGCACAAAGAGGAGCATGCTGCGATTTTTACGCAACACACAAGTGATGCGTGAAAATCACCGCTCATGTGCACAGCCCCATAGAAATGAATGGGTCCGGATTCAGTGCGGGTGCAATGCGTTCAACTCACGCATTGCACCCGCGCGGAAATCTTGCCCGTGTAAAAGGGGCCTTAGTCAAGCTATAACCACAGCGTCACCTCATATGATGAAAGTGACCCCCGTTAACCCTTCCCCTCTCATCGCTTCTCTCAGGACAGTGTAGACTGACACGTATTTCCACACAACATTCTGTCCACAGGAAACACAAAGCAAATAACGATGGCGTCTGGTGGTAAAGAACACGATTTATTAAAGATAGATCCAATATCTCATCATTTATGTAGAAGACAGAAAATAAAACTCTCAGAATAATCTGTGACAGGACAAAAGTGCTTCTGCTATAAAAAAAACAAGGTGCGCCGAATGTGGGGAACCGTCCCGCTCCCACCGCAAGTCAATCGCTTTGGTTGCTGACCATGAAATTATCGGTTCAAGGTCCAATGCGTTTTTTTTTTCTCAGCATGTTATGGATGCGGCCATTTTGCAGTCTGAATGTTGCCGAGAACGCAGTTCACTCATTTCCAAGCAGTGAAACTTCCATTGTAAACCCCACAGTTCGGAATAGTGGTCCAAAATGGCCGCACCAGCCACGTGTCAACTTACATTCAAACTTAACAGGGTTCACAGCAGCGCCTTCCACCATTTATGTCAATAGACCCTTGAAGAGATTTCCCCGGCACTGGAGAGGTTAACAGTAGGCTAACATTTCAATGCCCAGTTCCCTGATCGCCATCCGGAGCACCGCGCACAAAACAAAATGCACAAACATTTAATATAAAGAAATGCACATTTTACGCAGAAATCAGAATTAGCGTCTTTGTGTTAGTGGAAGCAGCGTGAAGCGACAGCGCACAGTGACAAGGTGACGCCACAACGCCTGCGGTCAGGGCACCGCGACCATAATCCAAGCCAAAGGTGTTGTCCAATCAGATCGCAGCTGACATTTTGCCAATGGTTAGAAAATGAAATCTGTGATCTGATTGGTTGTCTGTACCAGTGTTCATCAACCAATCAGCTTTCACCTGATATAGCACTGGCTGGAATGTGGAAGCAGCAAACTGATTGGATGGTAGGAGCTAATGCCCACAGCAACCAATCAGATTACAGCTCTTAGTTTTTGTCATTATTGGTTAGTAAATCAAAGCAGCAACCTGATTGGTTAATATGGGCTGTCCTTTTCATACCTGAGGGGCCTAGGGTGCCGCCATAGCAACCAGCTCTTATTTGGTCATTGCATGTTAGAAAGTGAAAGCCGACACCTGATTGGTTGCCAAGGGTAACTGGTTTCCACACTAGAATGGGGCCTATGAAATAAGCGGTGTTGCCCATGGCAACCAAACGTTCTTGGTCAGACTGGTTGCTATGGGTTTTATAATCTGACTGGATTATCCCTTTAAGTCAGGCATAGCCAACCTGCGGCTCTCCAGCTGTTGTAAAACTACAACTCCCACCATGCCCTGCTGTAGGCTGCTAGCTGAAGGCAGTCTGGGCATGCTGGGAGTTGTAGTTTTGCAACAGCTGGAGAGCCTCAGGTTGGCCATTTCTGCTTTAAGTAAACAAAGACGTAATATTCATGCGGCGCTGCAGGTCACCCGTGTAATGAATATGGCAGTGCTGTGGCCTGTGGAGATATCTTGGCGATTTTTTACAAAAATGATAATTACACAGTAATTTAGGACAAATTGCGTGGAAAAGCGGACGTGAAAGACTCCCAGGCGACAGCCTGCGGCTAACTAGGGTCGAGCTGGTCGTGTAAAGCAGGGGGTGTCCGTGAAAAGTCACCTGAGGTATCATACAATGCAAATCACAGTCCTGTGTACCCGAATATCACTTGTGGCTTAAAGGGAGTCTGTCACCAAAATATGTCACGGACAGATCTAAATTCCCCTCGAGGGCAGGGAAACAGAGAGAAAACTGAGCGCACAATAGGGTAGTATGTTCGACACCGGGTGAAAATATCAAAGTGAGAAATATCCAAACTCACCTTATAGGGTTGTGCTCCGGCAGGCACAACTCTACTGTAGACTTAGTAGAAATAAGACCTTTAGACCAGGATTGCAGCCGCAGATTTTGTAGTCTCTTGGATGGGATGTCCAGTCCCCCAAAAGAAATTCGTAGTAAGAAAAAAGAAGTTCTGCATCGGCGCAAAATCACTAGTGGAAGCGGTCTTAATAGATGGATTCTTCTTGTTTTAATAAGAAACAACGCGTTTCGGGGATCAGAGACTCCCCTTCATCAGGTTTCACCGTGAAACCTGATGAAGGGGAGTCTCTGATCCCCGAAACGCGTTGTTTCTTATTAAAACAAGAAGAATCCATCTATTAAGACCGCTTCCACTAGTGATTTTGCGCCGATGCAGAACTTCTTTTTTCTTACTGTCACCAAAATATGACATTGCACACCACTTACATGGCTCTCTAGCACACCTATCCATGATTCAAATGGTACCTTTGTAATGTTCTTCTGAGTTTCGCCAGCAGGAAAAACGCACTTTAATCCATATGCAAATGAGGGCTCGCAAGTTCCCAGGGGCGGCGTTCTGTGTGTAGGTGCCCAGGGGCGGCGTTCAGTGTGTAGGTGCCCAGGCTGCTCTGCCTTCTTTTTACGTTACTCCTCCCCAGCCTCTTCCTTGGCCCGCCCTGCAAGTCCCTTACGTCATCCACAGGACTGGCCAATATTCCGTGCATGCGCCAGCACAGGCATGAAACCAGTGACTAGAGGGTGGACCAGAAGCAAACAGGAGGACTGGAGGCTGCGGTGCACTGCGCACGCGCGGGATATCGGCCGGTCCTGTGGATGACGCAAGGGACTTGCAGGGCGGGCCAAGTAAGAGTCTGGGGAGGAGTAACGTAAAAAGAAGGCAGAGCAGCCTGGGCACCTACACACTGAACGCCGCCCCTGGGCACCTACACACTGAACGCCGCCCCTGGGCACTTGCGAGCCCTCATTTGCATATGGATTAAAGTGCGTTTTTCCTGCTGGTGAAACTCAGAAGAAAATTACAAAGGTACCATTTGAATCATGGAAGTTGTGTACAATGTCATATTTTGGTGACAGACTCCCTTCTTAGGTCATATTCACACACTGCGCTTGTTTGTCACGTCTTCTGTAAATAAAGCTTGTTATATCACGAAAAAAGTTTTGCAACTTTCTCGCCTACATTTAAGCTGTTGCCCATAGCAACCAATCACAGCCCAGCTTTCACTTTTCAAGAGAGCGGTGGTTGGTCGCTATGGGCAACAAGGGCAGTTCCGCTTTTAGATGGTTTCATAAATCTTTGTGTTTCAGCTCCTTGTCTATTTTCAAAGCCTCCGCTGGCTGTCAGTGACTGGAAACGATCCTGCTAACAAGCTGAAGGCATGTCTCGCTCACCCAGCGGACAAGAGCTCGTGTGCAATGCATTCCCATTCTGGGACAGCAAAAAGAGATCTTGAAAATGTCGCACAACTGGAAGGCAAAGTGCATTGGAAAGCTGCAGAGCATCATACGTCTTTCCACTGTGAACTGGGGCTCTGTTTTGAGGTGATCCCTGTGGATCAGCGGCGCCAGGTCGAGGATGGAGACTGCTAAACGGTCCTGCGCCACCTCTTGTCTCGGGGACTCCAGCGCCATGATGGGGGGTGGGAGATCAGTTTAATAAATGCCATCAAAGGCACCAAACATAACCAAGGATCGTACAGACCCATCTAGTGACAAAATGACTGCTCCCCCGCATACATGGCCTCCATATTGATGGTTCCTACATGCTCGGAACCAGTAGCATTTCCTGCAGATCGCAGTCCTTGCCCTGATTTTAGACCAGTCTGCGCCATGGACCCCGGGCCCTCTAAGGGCCACAGTGTCCCTGGGGCGTTCACAAGGTGGACGGCTGGGTGATGCTCTTCTGACTTGAACTCTTGCGGCTCAGCACGAAGGTGGAGGAGTTGCTCTTCCGGCTGGCGCTCAGGTCGCTGCCCTGCTGCTGGGACTTCAGGTACTGGGCGGAACAGCAGAAGAAGCTTTGTAGCAGGTCGTGGAAGAGGTGACCGGTGAAGAGCATGTAGATCCAGGGGTTACAGCAGCTGTTCAGGCTCCCCAGGAGCATGGCGATGATGAAGAGCGAGGCTGCGGGAAGAAAGACAGAGATGTATAAGTATGCATAGCTCATAGGGGGCCCGACAGCTGTATTGTAGATGATGAGTTGTGGGCAAAAAGCTAAGCCCAAAAAGGGTAACGATACTGATCATATACAGTTAAAGGGTGGTAGAGTGAAGCTCCTGGGGCTACAATGCAAACTTGTACACCCTTGGGTCCCCTTAGGTACCATTGCTCATGTGTGACCCCCCAACAGCTGCGCCCCTGTACAGATACACACAGACATGCTGATTATATACATACAGATATAGTAGAGCCAGGTGTGTCAATTGGAAGGACTCATGATCGATGTATTATAATGTATATATGGAGCGTCTTACATAGGACTGCTGAAAAACATACACATACAGAAATATGACGAAAACATACCTGAACCATACACATTAATAGATGAGAGCATGGGCACACAAGGGAGGGTTCACTGGAAGCACAGCAATGGCAGAATCCATGCCATGGTGTATTGTGGGCATTGTATGGCTATGTTTGCAAAATATGGCACTCAATGAGCACGGTTTGGCTGTATGTAGTATAGTATGGCAGTCTCTGAGCATGGTTTGGCTCTATGTAGTATAGTATGGCAGTCTCTGAGCATGGTTTGGCTCTATGTAGTATAGTATGGCAGTCTTTGAGCATGGTTTGGCTCTATGTAGTATAGTATGGCAGTCTCGGAGCACGGTTTGGGTCTATGTAGTATAGTATGGCAGTCTCTGAGCACTGTTTGGCTGTATGTAGTATAGTATGGCAGTCTCTGAGCACTGTTTGGCTCTATGTAGTATAGTATGGCAGTCTCTGAGCACTGTTTGGCTCTATGTAGTATAGTATGGCAGTCTCTGAGCATAGTTTGGCTCTATGTAGTATAGTATGGAAGTTTCTGAGCATAGTTTGGGTCTATGTAGCATAGTATGGCAGTCTCTGAGCACTGTTTAGCTGTATGTAGTATAGTATTGCAGTCTCTGAGCACTGTTTGGCTGTATGGTATGGCAGTCTCTGAGCATGGTTTGGCTCTACTCAGTATAGTATGTCAGTCTCTGAGCACTATTTGGCTCTATGTAGTATAGTATGGCAGTCTCTGAGCACTGTTTGGCTCTATGTAGTATAGTATGGCAGTCTCTGAGCATGGTCTGGCTCTATGTAGTATAGTATGGCAGTATCTGAGCACTGCTTGTCTCTGTGTAGTATAGAATGGCAGTCTCTGAGCACTGTTTGGCTCTATGTAGAATAGTATGGCACTCTCTGAGCACTGTTTGGCTATATGTGAGTAAAGTATGGCTCAATGGGGCACTGTATTGCTCTATGTTGGTATGGCACATTTCAGGTACTGTTTTCTTCAGTATGATCACAATATGATACTGTCTGAACAAAGTATAGGACTCTGCGCAATGTAGTATGAACACTGTATGTGAACGGGCACTGTAGGAAATTATGCAGTGCATACGGGTGGTGTATGACTGAGGAGATTTGCATGAGTTTTCAAAGTACTATTCATCCAGAGACTATATGGCGGTATATTCATACAGTGAGTCAACATTAGGTTATATTCACACATAGCAGATTTTTTATAGAAATTCCTTCTTTTGAATGGGGCTTGCAAGAATCCAAGTGCTTGCTACTTAACAACCTTAAATGAATGGAACAAATCTGCCATGTGTGAACTGAACAGAAGGTGGACTCAATACCTATATCTATACATGAAAGTTTTATTTGTGCCTACTCATATATGTGCCAGTGCAGATGTGATAGCCCCCTAAGCAGAAATGAGGGGGTCAAGATAGATGCCTTCAAGACGGGACGTCATTATCTCTCGACCTTTAGGCAGCAGCGTTACACTGAAAACCAACCATTATTAAGGGGAAGCGGATATGCACATAAAATTGTGCAATAAACATAATAAAGAATTATTATTATAATAATAATAATACTGATGATAATAAAAATAATAATGATACTAATGATAAATGATGATAATAAAAACATGATTATAAAGATAATGATAATAGCAATAATAATAAATGACAGTGATACCAAAAATAATGATAGTAATCTTCTAAATGAAACATAATAATGTGAATGGGCTCCTAATAAAGCTCTGATGTTAATGATGTGCTGCAAATATGTTACTTATCAAATATAACATTTGCACCAAATCATTGTTAATAAAAAAGTTTGTATTTTTCAAAATGTACCTTCTATACTTAAATCATTCTGTTCATATTGGTGCAGTGGTTGGTTGATAACAGTAAGATTTGCAGGGTTATAGCATGAAAAATGGGCCCCCATGCAACAACTGTACCCTCAAGCTGAGATGCGGCAACTATTCCTCCTGCTGTATATAGGATGTCACACAATAAAACATATTCATTGTATAGTGAGGCCGTTCTGTACAGCATGACAGTCACTGCGCCGCCATACAGCCTGGGGGCCCCATCAGTAACAGGAGCCCTTTACACCCCCTTTAGCTGCAGATAAAACGTATACAAACCGGATTCCCAAAAAGTTGGGACACTAAACAAATTGTGAATAAAAACTGAATGCAATGATGTGGAGATGGCAAATGGCAATATTATATTTGTAATAGAACGTAGATGACAGATCAAACGTTTAATCCGAGTAAATGTATAATTTTAAAGGAAAAATACGTTGATTCAAATTTTCACGGTGTCAACAAATCCCCAAAAAGTTGGGACAAGTAGCAATAAGAGGCTGGAAAAAGTAAATTTGAGCATAACGAAGAGCTGGAAGACCAATTAACACTAATTAGGTCAATTGGCAACATGATTGGGTATAAAAAGAGCTTCTCAGAGTGGCAGTGTCTCTCAGAAGCCAAGATGGGTAGAGGATCACCAATTCCCACAATGTTGCGCAGAAAGATAGTGGAGCAATATCAGAAAGGTGTTACCCAGCGAAAAATTGCAAAGACTTTGCATCTATCATCATCAACTGTGCATAACATCATCCGAAGCTTCAGAGAATCTGGAACAATCTCTGTGCGTATGGGTCAAGGCCTGTAAAACCATACTGGATGCCCGTGATCTCCGGGCCCTTAAACGACACTGCACCACAAACAGGAATGCTACTGTAAAGGAAATCACAGAATGGGCTCAGGAATACTTCCAGAAACCATTGTCAGTGAACACAATCCACCGTGCCATCCGCCGTTGCCAGCTGAAACTCTACAGTGCAAAGAAGAAGCCATTTCTAAGCAAGATCCACAAGCTCAGGCGTTTTCACTGGGCCAGGGATCATTTACAATGGAGTGTGGCAAAATGGAAGACTGTTCTGTGGTCAGACGAGTCACGATTCCGAAGTTCTTTTTGGAAATCTGGGAAGCCATGTCATCCGGACCAAAGAGGACAAGGACAACCCAAGTTGTTATCAACGCTCAGTTCAGAAGCCTGCATCTCTGATGGTATGGGGTGGCATGAGTGCGTGTGGCATGAGCAGCTTGCATGTCTGGAAAGGCACCATCAATGCAGAAAAATATATTCAGGCTCTAGAACAACATCTGCTCCCATCCAGACGTCATCTCTTTCAGGGAAGACCCTGCATTTATCAACAAGATAATGCCAGACCACATTCTGCATCAATCACAACATCATGGCTGCGTAGGAGAAGGATCCGGGTACTGAAATGGCCGGTCTGCAGTCCAGATCTTTCACCTATAGAGAACATTTGGCGCATCATAAAGAGGAAGGTGCAACAAAGAAGGCCCAAGACGATGGAGCAGTTAGAGGCCTGTATTACACAAGAATGGGAGAGCA
The DNA here is from genome assembly GCF_014858855.1 of Bufo gargarizans. Taxonomy (NCBI): domain Eukaryota; kingdom Metazoa; phylum Chordata; class Amphibia; order Anura; family Bufonidae; genus Bufo; species Bufo gargarizans. Next base: position 169,226,543 of record NC_058086.1, on the reverse strand, counting down.
TTCCTATTTCTAAACTTGAGAAACTGGTCTCCTCGGTCCCCAGACGTCTGCTGAGTGTTGTAAGAAGAAGGGGAGATGCCACACAGCGGTGAAAATGGCCTTGTCCCAACTTTTTGGGGATTTGTTGACACCATGAAATTCTGATTCAACATATTTTTCCCTTAAAATGGTACATTTTCTCAGGTTAAACCTTTGTTCCGTGATTTATGTTCTATTCTGAATAAAATATTAGAAGTTGGCGCCTCCACATCATTGCATTCAGTATTTATTCACGATTTGTATAGTGTCCCAACTTTTTGGGAATCCGGTTTGTATTTGGCTGTATACCTACTATATATTTGAATGTGCTTACATACAGCAAGTCATTGCTCATTGCATAAACAGTAGTATAGAGAAAGACAGCTTAGAGCAGGGATACTCAACCTGCGGCCCTCAGCTGCTGTAAAACTATAACTCCCACCATGCCCTGCTGTAAGCTGATAGCTGTAGGCTGTTCAGGGATGCTGGGAGTTGTAAAACCACTTTTACGTTTACATTTACTGTAACAATAGTCAATAGGAAACATTCTGTTCCCGCATCAAAGTTGCATGCAGGCTCAATATGCAAATCAATGACAAAACATCTGCGGTGCAGTTTTTCTTCTTAAGCAGAGGGGGCGACACTGAGTTGCTGTTATTCCAATATTAAACTGAGCCTTATAGCAGCTCAAGAACCAGCAGATTCCTCAGGACAAATACCTTGAGGGGCTGCTGGCTAAAAATACCCGGGGGCTGATAACAAAAACAATACCTGGAGATGCCTGAAATAAATAGGAAGTGAAAAGAGCCAAGAGATAAGATGTGGGGCGGGCTGGCTCCAGAAAGGTGGGCACATGCCTGGTTGTAAATAGCCCCTATATCCTGTCCCGCTACAATCTTGCTATGTGGGGAGTGCCCTCATTAATCATCAAGATAAGCGGCAATGATAAGCGACATGGGGCTGCAGTGCAAATCCTAGTTTATTCAGCCTGGACATAACTGAATGTTGGGGGTCACTTTTCTCACATTTTGTCATCTCGCTCCTTGTGCTATAAGTTCTGGTTTTCTCCAGACGTGACGCTTAGGTCCCTTTCACACGAGCAAGTATTCCACGCGGGTGCAATGCGTGATGCAAACGCATTGCGCCTGCACAGAATCCGGACCCATTAATTTCTATGGGGCTGTTCACATGAGCGTTGGTTTTCACGCATCACTTGTGCATTGCGTGAAAATCGCAGCATGTTCTATATTCTGCAATTTTCACGCAACGCTGGCCCCATAGAAGTGAATGGGGCTGCGTGAAAATCCCTTTGCATCCGCAAGCAAGTGCGTATGCAATACGTTTTTCACTGAAGGTTGCAAAGTTTTTTCAGTTTTTCATCACACACGTGCAAAACACATTAAATCGCATTGCACCTGCGCGATAAAAACTGAACAACTGAACACCATCGCAGACAAAGTTGTAATGAACTTGCTTGCGAAATCGCGCATTTTTCACTGAACGCATCCGCAACGCATCCGGACCTATTCCGCTCACGCTTGTCTGCAAGGGGCCTTAGAGTTGGGGCCAAAAAGTTCAGTCTTGGTTTCATCAGAGCAGAAAATCTTCTTTCTCACAGGCTTAGAGGTCCTATACACTGTGCATTTCTAATGTTATGGAACTGTTCATATGTAATGTGCCTGGTTCACCAGCAGATGGCAGCAAATATGGCAGAGCTACAGTTAGATAGAATGGGACCTTCTATTCTATTCTAACACCCTCACGTCTCTGCTGGATGTGCCCACACTAGCCACAGCACCTTCAGCTCTGCTGGCCATGGAGGCCAAAGCTTGAAGCCTCAGGAGCCAGGAGGAAAGTTCCCTGGCATCACCTAGAGTCAGACTACAGAGAGAAAGTGCAGCATCAAGAAGAAAGCAAAGATTCTATTTAGGCCTGTCAGTACAGCAGAGCCAGAGAGAAACAGATATAGCAGGGTTGAGTTTGCCTGCCAGTTTCATGCTAAAGCCTGCTGGAACCAAGATAAAGCCTGAAATCTGTTTTGGCAAAACGTTTACTTAAGTAAAGCTGCCATTGAACTTCATCTCTAGGTCTGGACTCAAGTTCTTCCTTAATCCCTCAATACCCATTATTTATTGCTTTCGAGCCAAAGCCTGGGGTCCAGCGGTATCCAGGTAGGAGCACTGTGACACACATAAAGAGACATTTGGGCCACACTCTGCATTTCCTACACCTGGGACGTGATTTATAGTAGGGCCCTGGAGGAGGCTACCCATTGCATGGCCGCAACTCACTTCCTATGCCCCCTGCTCCATAGACAGCTGGAGCCGGACAGAAGATGGTAGCTATTGATGACCACCACAGAGGGCCATCTTTTATGCAGTATAATGTGCTACACTGTGTTATTTGGTTCTGCTCGGATGGTATTTAACACTATGGTATTGTTGAGCTCGCCTACTTGTGTTGCCCCGTCTTCTGTTAATTTGGACCTGTCCGCCCCTGCCTTTAGGTGATTTTTTGCAAACTCTTTTTACTGAGGAGAGGCTCCTTTCTGGCCACAAAGCCCAGACTGGTGGAGGCTGCAGTGATGGTCGACCTTCTGGAAGTTTCTCCCATCTGAACACAGGATATCTGGAGCTCAGCCAGAGTGACCATTGGGTTCTTGGTCACCTCTCTTACCAACTCTTCTCCCCTGATTACTTAGTTTGGTGGCGTGTCCAGCTCTAGGAAGAGTCCTGGTTGTTCCAAACTTCTGTGTTCTTGGGAACTTTCAGTGCAGCACAAATGCATACCTTCCAACTGTCCCGGATTTCAGTGGCTGTCCAGCGGTCCCGGAACAGCTGAGTTTAATAGTGAAGCAGAGAGCCGTTCACCATTCAGCTCAGCAGCTGACGATTCCCAGCAGCAGCAGCACTATATACTGTCACACATCACCCGTAGTCAGCCTCTGTGCTCCTCCACGGACCAGCAGCGTGATGTATAACAGTATCCTGCTGCAGGGGAGCGTCGGCCACTGAGCTGTGATCATCGGAGGAACCAGGGGAGTTTTTTTTTTTACTTCCTGTGAAGTGGCATATATCTGTCCATAACTACTGTGAATGGGGCAAATATAGGCATGACTACTGTGAAGGGGGTACAGTGTGGGTTTTACTACCATGTGTTGGCACAAAGGGGGAATAATTACTATGTGGGGGCATTAAGGAGACTTGGTGTGTATAGTTATGCTTTGCGAGGAGTTAGAGGCGTGGTCTAGTGGTCCCTTTTGCAATTTTCTAAAGTTGGGAGGTATGCAAATGTTTTTGCCCCCTTCTACAGATCTGAGCCTCCACACAATCCTGTCTCTGAGCTCTACAGGCAGTTATTTCCTCCTCATGGCTTGGTTTTTGCTCTGATGCTTTGTCAGCTGTGACATCTTCTTTAGACAGGGCTGTGTCATCCAAATCATGTCCAATGAACTGAATTTACCACAGGTGACTCCAATCAAGGTGTAGAACATCTCAGAGATGATCCAGAGAAATGGGAGACCTCAGATCTAAAGGCCAAGTGTCATAGTAATTGGGCAGAGTACTAATGTCCAGGCAAAAAGTTTTCCTTTTTAATAAATTTGCAAACATTTCTAACACTCTGCTCTCACTTTCTCATTATGGGGGAATTTTTAGCACAAGGAGCGAGAGAACAGAATATGAGAAAAGTGAGCGGGTGTGAAGACTTTCCAAATGCCTTGTATCCCAGGAGGGGCCGATCAGAAGTCTGTGGATTTTCTGTTCTTCTGGTGCCTGATAAATATTTGCAGACATTACCCATAATCCTGTGCACTGGCTTTTCAGCAAGAAATGAGCATCGTGCCTTCAGCCTCAAGATTACAGAGATTACTACCGTACCCAAATAAATCCTGGATGAGTAACATGAGTGCTGAAAATGGCCGCCTTAGAGACGAGCAGAGAGAGGAGCCAAGACATGAAATACAATGGAAACTTCCTACTGAGGAGATGGAGATTTTCATTACATAAGATACTTGTATCATAAAATGTTCTGCAACTTTCTAAAATACTTTTGTGTTTCGGTTTTCTCACCATTTTTCAAGATCTCTGCTGTCAGTGAATGGGAACTTTCCTGTTTAGAGCCAGAGATTGAAAACTGTTCCTGCTCATGTTCTGCTATTACATAGGTGCACAGTGTGTCACAGGAGAGCTCTGTAATAAATGCAGCCGTGAGACAACACTATATCAAATTCTGTCTGGAGTGCAGACTTTCTGAATTATTTGATGGCAGATTACCTTAATTTCATACTTTTTGGGTGGATCCAGCATGAAAATGTATCTCATTCAGCACAACCCTCCCTGTCATCCTTTGTTTGGCCCTCGCATTTATAGAGCGTTCAGGTCGCACCTGACCTGTGGGAAGAAAGGAAGAAAAGCCCCCCCCCCCTTCCCGGTTAAATTGCCAAATCTCACAGTCACTGGCAAAATCTCCTTGAAGGTAGCGTTGCAGAAACCTGCCCTGTGATCTGGCACTGGGTGCTGCATCAGGGTGCACATATGAAGATCTATTCTACCCACGGCTGTGGTCTGGACAGGGTTTATGGAGAGAAGGAGGGATCTTGTTTGGGATGTGTACTGATAAGTGGGCCTTGGGCTGGGTCTGTATAGATGGGGAGGGAGTCTGCTCTGGGGTCTGAATGGATGAGATGTTCTGGTCTAGGGTCTGTAATTGTATAGACGAGGAGTCCGGTCTGGGATCAGTATAGATGAGGAGTCTGGTCTGAGGTCTGTGTAGATAAGAAGTTCTGGTCTGGGATCTGTATAGATGAGGAGTCTGGTCTGGGGTCTGTATAGATGAGAAGTTCTGGTCTGGGGTCTGTATAGATGAGAAGTTCTGGTCTGGGGTCTGTATAGATGAGGACCCTGGTCTGGGGTCTGTATAGAGAAGACGTTCTGGTCTGAGGTCTGTATAGATAAGAAGTTCTGGTCTGAGGTCTGTATAGATGAGGACCCTGGTCTGGGGTCTGTATAGAGAAGACGTTCTGGTCTGAGGTCTGTATAGATGAGGAGTCTGTTCTGAGGTCTGTATAGATAAGGAGTCTGGTCTGGGATCTGTATAGATAAGGAGTCTGGTCTGGGATCTGTATAGATGAGAGATTCTAGTCGGGGTCTGTTTAGATGGAGGCAGTGGTTTATACAATAAGGGATGGGGTTTGTGTAGCTGGGAGTCTTATCTAAAGTCTGAATAGATGAGGAGTCTGTTCTGAGGTCTGTATAGATAAGAAGTTCTGGTCTGGGGTCTGTATAGATGAGGAGTCTGGTCTGAGGTCTGTATAGATAAGGAGTCTGGTCTGAGGTCTGTATAGATAAGAAGTTCTGGTCTGGGGTCTGTATAGATAAGGAGTCTGGTCTGGGGTCTGTATAGATAAGAAGTTCTGGTCTGGGGTCTGTATAGATAAGGAGTCTGGTCTGAGGTCTGTATAGATAAGAAGTTCTGGTCTGGGGTCTGTATAGATGAGGAGCCTGGTCTGGGGTCTGTATAGATGAGGAGCCTGGTCTGGGGTCTGTATAGATAGGAAGTTCTGGTCTGGGGTCTGTATAGATAAGGAGTCTGGTCTGAGGTCTGTATAGATAAGGAGTCTGGTCTGAGGTCTGTATAGATAAGAAGTTCTGGTCTGGGGTCTGTATAGAAGAGGAGCCTGGTCTGGGGTCTGTATAGAAGAGGAGCCTGGTCTGGGGTCTGTATAGATAAGAAGTTCTGGTCTGAGGTCTGTATAGATAAGAAGTTCTGGTCTGGGGTCTGTATAGATAAAGAGTCTGGTCTGGGATATGTATAGATGAGAGATTCTAGTCGGGGTCTGTTTAGATGGAGGCAGTGGTTTATACAATAAGGGATGGGGTTTGTGTAGCTGGGAGTCTTATCTAAAGTCTGTATAGATGACGGGGGTCTGGGGTCTGTAGTCTGCTTTTTGGGGTGTGGAGATTGGAGAGGACATAAGAAAACAATTGTTCCCGTTTTCAGAATCTCCCTGGTGCTGAGACCCCGAGAGGAGGACGTCCCAGTTCAGAAGATCGCTGCTGATGGGATGTCCTGTGCTCTCACATTCAGATGTTGGGTGGTGCAGACACTTTGCCTCTGCTCCATGTGCAGAATTCCTGGTCTGCCCTTTAATACAAATGTCTCCCCTGCAGACCTACGTGATGTCTCTTCGACGACTTTACACATAACCCGGCAGCCTATTGACATTAAGTGATGGATGACTTCATAGCTTATCCCACCTCTAAGGCCAGGCCATCCATCATGCAGGTGACATATGGGGAAGGAGACAATGTGCAATCCGGGAGACTTCTGAGAAAAGCAGCTCAAAGAGCATGAAGTGGCCTTCTCAGTATGTAAGAGTCATGAAGATGGGGTGTCAGAGGAAGGGGCCCTAGAAGCTCCTGGGATCCAATGTGAAACCTAAAATAGTGCCGTCACATCATGTATAGTACTGGTGCCCTATCATGTGGGACGCCAGGGTCTAGATGCAACTGCAATTTCTGCAAACCCAAAAGTTAAGTTCCTGTTGGGAAATAAATGCAATCCCGATCTCTTAAGACCTCATAAATGTGTCATCATGTATGGGACTCCGGTCACATACAAAGCTGCAGAACTCTGTAACCCCCTGCTGGTTCAGTGTCTATAGAACATGCGGCTCTGTTCCGCAGGGCATTAGATGTAGGGTCTCCACTTGTAAGATCCTCAGCAGAGTACAGTAGGCATTGTACAGAATTTTCGTAAACAGCACCACACTTGCACACAGGTTGTGCGTGGTATTGCAGTTCTGTCCCATTCACGTATATAAAGCTGAACTACAATACCAGACACAACCCAAGACCAGAGTGGCGCTGTTTCCTTGTGCATGTTTTTATAATCCCATACAACACCTTTAATGGATCTCGGCCTCTTTAAAGGGGTATTACGGCTTTTCAATTTTCAGCATCAATTGTTGGAAACAACACGTTATCACTAACTAATAGTGATGCCCATTTTCCTGCACTCCATCCTGGTCATGTGACATTTTCCGCTGTGTTGGTTCCCTATCCTGATGACATCACGTCTACATCTGAGGCTTGTAAGGCCCTGCCCTGTAGACACACCATCATTAGTTTACCTTGCCTCTCAGGGCGGTGTCCTGCTCATCCTCCTGGACCCTGCCCCGTAGATGTGATGTCAGCACTGATGCCATGTCTTAGGGTGGGATTTTTTCTGCAGGGCTTCAAGTAGACTTGGATCCAAGAATTTCAGGACTCCATACAGGCAAATCCTGCCCCCTCCCCATTTTTTTTAAAGTTGTTTACCAATCACCGTAAATAATATGTTCACTATATTGTACCGGTTATTATGATTACAGATACCAAATACTGTTTCGTCACATTTAATAAAAAAAAAAAACAGCAATACTATTAATCATTTAAAAAAATCCAACGCTTACAGCAGACTTCTTCTATGGAGTAGTGGGTCAATCCGCTGTCTACTGTACAGAAGGCCTGGGGTTCAAACATTACTGAGAGCTGTGAAATAATCTTTGTAGTAAAGGTTATGGCAGAAGCCTAGAATTTTTTTATTTAATTGTTATTAAAATAATAATGAAGCAAAAAACATTAAAGTTTTTGTAACATACTTAGTATGAAATATCACAAAACAGTATTTGGTATCTCTGTAATCATAATAAGCTGTGTGTGGCGAAACCAACCTCGCCACTGGGTTTTGGAGGGGTCTGTTTACCAGCCTCTTGCCCCAGGATTACGGGCCCTCTCATCAGCCAGGCCTCCTTTGTTCACAAAGGACTTGTACTAACTTGAACCCCTGGTCAAATTCGTGCCATTTTGGGATGTTAAATGTCTATGTGTATTGTAAAGGGTGGGACATTGTATAGGTTGAGTAGTGAGGTCTGTTCCATTGTCTCTCTGTGTGTATTGGCGATGTCCCTTTGTCCTGAGAGATAATTGAATTACAACTCGATTGTCTCCAGGACAGAGGACATTGTGTATTCTCCTGCCTGTGGTGATTATGTTAACCATGGTGTACCATGATTATATCACAGGCAGAGGGGAGGATTCTATGTGGGTTGTAGCCTTTGTGTTATTGGCTCATTGTATTTTGTTGATTGCGTTACAGACAGAGGGAAGGGGGTTTTGTGTACAATTGCTGGGAAGGTTTCAATACTGTAAATGCATGTGATTGGCTGTTTTTACAAAACCCTGTGGGTGGTAACCTTGTTGGAAGATGTGTATAAATCAATGCTGTGTGTTCAAATAAAGAGTTGCTGTTTTACATTCAACATAGAGCCTCGTCTCATGTGTGTGGGGATTGCTATACGTGTATACTCCCCTGGCTATTACTTCTTGCTCTTGTAAGAGCTGTCCCTGGTTCCTGTGGTGGTATCTGTGTCAAGTGGAGTGCTTGGAGTCCTCAGGAGGCACTGGGAGCATCCATCAACGGAGGTACCCGGTCGGTGTGCTAGGAGATCCTTTACACTGTACAACATAGTGAGCACATTAGTGATAGTGATTAGTAAATGACACATTTTTTTCCATTCATTTCAGTAATAGTGTTATGCCTGTGAAGAAAATAGCTTTTTAAGCACAGAAAATTGAGCCCTTACAATAGAGCAGGTCTATAGTGTAATGGTAACTCTTCTGCCTCCCATATAGAAGTTCTGAGGTTCAAATCCTGATGAAGACCTGTTAAATTATTTATTTAGTAAAAGTCTATGTACTGGAAGAGGGCCCCTCCCCCAACCAGTATCCAAGACAGCTTCATTAGTATTTACTAAAGTAAATACTAATGTCTGCCGACCCTGCTTTGGATCTATGATATTCAAGCTTGGGGGGAAGGAGAGAGAGACTTGATGCTATAGACACTCCCTGTGAGACTTGCACTGGGATGTAAACACAGGGTGAGGGTCACAGATCGCAATTATGCTGGAGGAGTCAAAATGCACTCAGAGTGTCATCATCTCACTCCCATACTGCAGTAAGGTGCTGTTGTTGTTGTTTTTTTTTTTTAGTTTTTTTCCTTTGCAACTAGAAAACCCCTTTAATGGAGACAGGCTTTCCTTCACTAAGTGAAGATTCCATTTACTGTATACATTGGACAAGGCATGATCTTACCCCCCAACCCCATACATGGCTGTGTTCCTGTTCTGACAGCCCTGTGCCGATGGAATTCAAAAGTTCATCAGTAGAATTTTGAAGGCTGCTTTAGATGTGAGTGGAGTAGAAGACATATTGTAGCTCAGAATTGGCAACAAGACGAGTAAGGCTAGGTCTACACGACGACATTTGTCGCGCGACATTTTGTTGCACCAATGTCGCGCGACAATTTTTATCATGGCAGTCTATGGTGTCGCACTGCAACATGCGACATGCTGTGACTGCGACGCGACAGTCGCAAAAAATCCATTCAAGATGGATTTTTCTGCGACTGTCGCGTCGCAGTTGCAGAATGTCGCATGTTGCAGTGCGACACCATAGACTGCCATTATAAAAATTGTCGCGCGACATTGGTGCAACAAAATGTTGCGTGACAAATGTCGTCGTGTAGACCTAGCCTAAAGCTGCAGCAGGACCTCAGACTCTTATTTTCGGCGCCTCAAATTGCTCACTCCCTGAATTTTTTTTTTTAAATAACCCCCTTACCCACCCTTTTAAGAAGCCATTTGTAAAATGTTCCAATTTAATAAATGTTTGTGATCCACAGGTGACGACTGACCTTCCGCTCACTTTCCTACCAGTCCCTGACTCCTGTGACAGCTGATGTGTGGAAAGAGGAGAACTGTGAAAGCAATCAGGAGCGGCCACGGTAACGTGTGAAAAACCGAAACGCATCGACACCATTCTGCTGGGGGATAGACAGTGGACTGCAGGGGAAGCTGCTGCCTAAAGCAATAACAGCAGGAATCTGAGAGGAATTCCAGAACTTCAATCATTTCCATATTCATCCTCTCTGTCCTGGACAAGGAAGGATTATGTCTCCTTCAAGGTGACGTCAACCTTCTCAAATTATTTTTCGATCTCTCAGTGCATATCAGATGAAAAAATGAAGCAACTTTACATTAGCTCTCAAAAATGTCCTATTATTTTCTGTCTACAGCTCCTATACAGACTATATGTTTCCATGGTAACAGACTACAAACAAACTTTGTGTAGTCTGATCCTGCAGTCCCATTCCCTTCCATCTGTCCTCTATTTCTTGCTCACCTACCAAATGCACAGCAGCACAAAGTAGGGAAGAGATGGAAGAAAGACTGAGGCTGCAGGCGGACACTACAGCGTGCGATTGCCGTCTGTTACTATGGATACGCATCGGTCTGCAGAGGAGCCGCAAATACAAAATGATAAGATATTATTAACTAAGATCTATTGTAAAGCTGCATCTTTTTTTTTATTTATTGGGATCATTTTAAAAATTAGGTTACAAAAGACGGACATAACCTTTAAGGATCTTGCACAACAAACGTACACATTATATTGTTCAGCAGCAGACACTCCACTCAGTGGGTGACCACGCTGGATCTCCTCCAAACATAGCATACACGGCAAAGAAACGGAACCAGCAGGGGGCAGCAGAGATAGCCAAGATTCTGCAGATGGAAAGCGAACAGGAAGCCAAACAAACCTTGACTGCAGCTCTGGGTGTGACTAGAGAATTAGACACTCAAGATCAGCAACAGTGTTCATAGGGGCAAAGCTGTGCTGTAAATCGGATGTCTGCAAGACTACAACTCCCAGCATGTTCTGACATCCTGTATTATTCATTTGCTGTTTCATTGCATTTTTGGCGCCGTTTTTCGGATGCGGTGGAGATGCAGCTTTGCACACTAAAGCTTTAGTCATAGATCTGCCCAAGAAGAAGCTCAATTTCTGTGTTGTTTCATTTTGCAAATTCATCCCAGGTTCGATCATTGAGAAAACTGTCATTACGTCATGAAGAGGTGCGGCGGAGACAGACGTGACCTCTATGGATCATCACCGGTGACGCCTGCTGTACCGAAATAACGGTTGTTGACCACCTGTAATCAGTACAACGCAACCGGCTGCTCACATCATTGACTTCCAGCCCCAGATTTTCACCTCTCGTTCCAGATTATGATTATTATAACGCAGCTGTTATCTGCGGCCACGAAATAATAACGCCACCTGTGGAGTCTGTCCTCATTACCTGCCCTTCACGGACATCGATCTGGCCGCAAACCAAAATCTCGTCCTCCTCAGAACTGCAGTCACATTACAGGGTTTGTCCAGAATTAGAAAAACATGTCTGCCTACTTTTAAAAATGGCGCCTCTCCTGCCCACAGATTGTGTGTGGTATTGCAGCTAGACCCTATTCATATTAATGGAGCTGGACTGCAATACCAGATACGGACAGGATGTGGCGCTGTCTTTACAAATAAGCAGCCATGTTTTTCTATGGACAACGCCTTTACATGGCCTTTAAATGGCGCCTCTCCTGCCCACAGATTGTGTGTGGTATTGCAGCTAGACCCTATTCACATTAATGGAGCTGGACTGCAATACCAGATACGGACAGGATGTGGCGCTGTCTTTGCAAATAAGCAGCCATGTTTTTCTATGGACAACGCCTTTACATATAGTAATATTCCTTTTATCAGATGTACTGGAGGAGTCCTGGATTATCAGACAGTGCCTACCCACAGCAACAATAAGGGAAGTGCTAGACGAGCGATTGTCTGATATACAGTATATATCAGTCCAGGTTCCATTCGACAATCAGGTTCACTAGTAAATGGTGCGAGACACGTGCAACACCCCTTCATGTCTGGTCACAATCTAAGCAATCGCCATTTTACCAAACCCCCAGGATGAAACAGCGGAGGAGACCTCAGATCATTGAGAGAAATATTTTCAATGTCAAGTTTGTAATTCTCCCAGGAGCTTGTTACGCGGAGCTGCGGATCGTCCTGACGTCATGTCTCTTTCATGTATTTTTAGAAGAGGAGGCGAGCAGAATGCCAGGCTGAGGAGATGGCGCAACCATCAGATGTATGGCATTCTGATTATTATATCGCCCTTGTTGTGCCCATAATAAAATCCATGCCCTGCAGGTGTGAATACAGAAGTCAGATGGAGCTGCAAATGGGTCCCTGCGCCGGGTGTTGTCCACATGTTGCAGTCACACTTGGGCCCTAACACTGTAGGGGCCGAAACACCCCTCAGTCACTTAAGAGAAACACGAAGGGAGATACAGCAGTCATTGGTCCAAACTCTAACAGAAAATTCTAATATGTTATACGGTAAAACGTACAGCGATCACATCAATAACCCCCCCCCCCCCAAGAATGTAATCAGAATCTTCTGACACATTTAACAACGTATCACTGATTAATGAAAAATAATTCTGTTTTTTAAGACTGACACAATTACTGAAGAATCTTGGTGTCCAAACACGGTCGTGCATGAAAGTGCGAATACACTCTAAAGCAGGACATGAGAATCTCATTGAAAAGGTCAAAATGATAAATAACCAGACGCGTCAAAGACAATTGTCTTCTTAAAAAGCATTTGGCTTCATGTAAGAGAAGTTCCCATAATCAGGAAAAGATGTCCCTGTGAAAAAAAATTATTCAAAATTTTGTTTTGTTTGCACAGAAATTCGCCTACCCAGTCATTGCACAACAGATAATATAATACAATAATATAATACTGCCTCCTATGTACAATAATATAACTACTATAATACTGCCTCCTATGTACAAGAATATAACTACTATAATACTGCCTCCTATATACAAGAATATAACTACTATAATACTGCTCCTATGTACAGGAATATAACTACTATAATACTGCCTCCTATGTATAAGAATATAACTACTATAATACTGCTCCTATGTACAAGAATACAACTACTATAATACTGCCTTCTATGTACAAGAATATAACTACTATAATACTGCTCCTATGTACAAGAATATAACTACTATAACACTGCTCCTATGTACAAGAATATAACTACTATAATACTGTCTCCTATGTACAAGAATATAACTACTATAATACTGCCTCCTATGTACAAGAATATAACTACTATAATACTGCTCCTATGTACAAGAATATAACTACTATAATACTGCCTCCTATGTACAATAATATAACTACTATAATACTGCTCCTATGTACAAGAATATAACTACTATAATACTGCTCCTATGTACAAGAATATAACTACTATAATACTCCTCCTATGTACAAGAATATAACTACTATAATACTGCTCCTATGTACAAGAATATAACTACTATAATACTGCCTCCTATGTACAATAATATAACTACTATAATACTGCTCCTATGTACAAGAATATAACTACTATAATGATCTTTTTATTTAAAAACAGGCAACAAAATATTACAATACACTTACTATAAAATCATAGAAAAGAATAAATATAAAGTGACATCACAATGCATTATACAATTGCTGACACATGGATGTTCCTCCAGTACACATTATTGCGGTTATTTTTCAGGTCTTTCTTATATATCATCTTCAGACTTTCCAGGATATTATATAAGATGTTATCACAGGTCAGGAGCTCTCTGTTGATGACCAGGCAGCACCGCGCACACCACAGATGGTACATGGTCACCACATTCACTACATAAAGGGCACTTCTGCTGTATTGTCTGAGATCTGGGGGGAAGTCTCCATACAAAAGCTGATTATACGGCTGTCCCACTAGATGTGGTAACTGAAGGGACCGTGACACGGCCTCCCATACCTGGACACTGAACGGACAGTCCAGCAGAAGATGCTCCATGGTCTCCAGTACCTGACGGCATTGCTCTCTAGGGCAGGATCTATCTGGCACATTTCTACACTTTAGATTGTCCCTGACATACATTTTACCATGAAATGCCAGCCATGACACATCCTTCATGTGAGCGGGGACTCTGGGGTCCTCCAGGATTTTCACAGCCTGTTTTACATCCAGGTTCGGGGCGTTCCTCAGCTGGATATGGGCACTAAACTGAGATATCAGCAGGTTCTTATACATCTCTTTCCTACTGAGCTGCTTTACCTCACCATATAAGATTTTCCATTTAATGATCTTGCTAATTGCTTGTACCGCGTACCAGGAAACGTTATTCTTAATGCGCCCCGAGATCCTCTTAATGGGGTCACCTACCGACCACACAGAGACAAAATGCTGTATCTGGTTCTTAAACAGACGACTCCACAGCTTCAGCTCTGAACTCTTACAAAATGAGAAATTCCTCATCAGAAACATTAAGTTAAAGAAGAGCTCTGGGCAGGGCATGGACAGGCCACCCTCCTTCTGGGGGAGATAGACAATGTTCCTCCTGACTATATTCACCCTATTACCCCACAAGAAGTGGAAGAAGATATTGGTCAGTCTGGTAAGTAACTTATCGGGCACTGGGAACACCACACTGACATAGAGGAATAGCGGGAGCAGGAAGCTTTTCAGCAGGCGGATCTTCTCCTGATAGGTCAGCTTCCAGTGCCTCCAGCACTGCACCTTCTGCTCACACACCGCCAGCTTCTCCTCCCAGTTCACTTTCCCATCATCTACAGTTCCAAACTGAATCCCCAAAATCTTTATCTTGTCCTGCACTGTTCTAAAGGGCACTGAGAAGACCCCATGGTCACCCCCCAGCCACAACGCCTCGCTCTTATCCATATTCACAGCAGAATTCGACACTCGAGAGAAAGCTGCTATCTCCTGTTGTAGGGCCGCACAGTCCTCACTAGACGAGACCAGAACCGTCACATCGTCCGCATAAGCACAGAACTTTATGTCCACTCTTTTACTCTGTAGGTGACATTCTAACCCCAAGAGATTTCTATTATCCTGCAACTTTCTTAAAAAAGGATCCAGACTGAAGACGTACAATAATGGGCTTAGAGGGCAGCCCTGCCTTACACCAGACATGATCCTAAAGGGTTCTGCCAAGTGACCATTAATCAGAGGCTGGCTTACCGCCTCCATATAGAGAACCTGCAGCCATTGTACGAAGCGTGCAGGAAGGCCATACTCCAACAACACCTGGTACAGGTAGTCATGATGGACTCTGTCAAAGGCCTTGCTCTGGTCTAACCCAACCACATATGCTCCTCCACTGTGCTGCCTGATGTAGGTCACTGCTTCCCTCACCAGCAGCAATGAGTCCTCTATAGTCCGGCCTTTCACACCACACGTCTGGTTGGAGATGATCAGGTCATCTGCCACCGCACTCAGCCTGTGATACAAGATCTTGGCCAAGACTTTATAATCGGTGTTCAGTAAGGACAATGGACGCCAGTTTTTTAAGTCTTTTAGATTTCCTTTCTTTGCCAGGAGAACCAGAACAGATTTATACTGTGACTGCAGAAGTTTCCTGGCAGAGAGGCAATCATTATAGACCTGCGCCAGGTCTGGGGCTAATATATCTCTAAACTCCTTATAGAAGTCACTGGTCAGACCGTCCAGGCCCGGGCTCTTCTTGGTTTTTAAGGAGTCAATGCTCCTCTTCACCTCCTCCTCAGTTATGGGCTCGGCCAAGCCATCTGCTTGTGCATGATCTAGTTTAGGGAGTTTGACGCCTTTCAGGTAAGTTCTGATGCTGTCACCACTTATCTGACGGCCTTTAAACAGATTTTTATAATAATCTCCAATAATCTTGTGGAGTTTAGTCTGATCTGACTGCTCCACCCCATGCTCATCTAACAGGCTGGTCATAAGCTTCTTATTAACCCTGTTCTTACAGGCAATATAGGGGTCTGGGTTGTGAACCCCCCAATTATCAAACTGCCCCTCTGCTTTGAGAGACTTGAGGCGGTCATACTTCAGCTCCCGCATCTCCTGCTTTATCTGGCTGACGTATTTACCATCTATCTTCTCACCACTATTGATCTTACCATATACCCGGCTTAGCTGCAGCCTCAGTGCAGAATACCTCATATACTCAACATTACTATGCCTCCTCGCAGCACGTATCAGAAACTGCTTGATATCACCCTTCATACACTCCCACCACTCCGCTGTGTCATCACACATACACTGGGTGGTCCTCCGGTCATTATAGAAGGTGGTAAAGGCCTCTCTAAACCCTGGATCTTGCAGCACCGAGCTGTTCACCTTCCAGTAGCCCCTACCACAGACCACGGCCCCGGCCAGATCCAACGTGACACTCACCATACAATGGTCAGAGAACTCTATGGGACTCGTCCTGTAGTCAGAGCTCCTCACTTCACGTTTTATATACACCCGGTCTATTCTACTGGCGTTACCGGCCTTATGGTAAGTGTAGGCTCTATTGGAGCCGCGCAAACCATAGGGATCCACTAAATGAGCCTGCTGGACTATATTGTTAAGGAAGTTCTCATCATATTTCAATTGCTTATGACTACTGGAACGGTCCACATTACAGGAGACACTATTAAAATCCCCGCACATTATAAACACCCTGGATGTAAAACAATATGGCTTCATCTGCTGGAACAATTCCCTCCTCTCCTTTCTAGTCTGAGGAGCATAGACATTAATGGCTCTATAATACACAGTGTCCAGTATGAAGTCCAGCATCAGACAGCGGCCCGGACAGATCTCCAGGACTCTCTCCACCTCAACTTCCATCTTATTGAAGAGAATCGCCACACCATCATTTCTCTCCAGCCCAAAGGACCAGAACGATGCTCCATGTCTCCAGTCTCTCTTGGCTGCAAACACCTGAGCATTGCTCTTCAAATAAGTCTCCTGTAAGAAGAAGATGTCAGATCTCTCCTGAGACAGACGTTGGTAGATCGCCTGCCGCCTGTTCTTGGTCTTCACACTGTTCACATTTATAGAGCTGATTCTCAGCCTCATCCAGGTCACTTAGTTTTTCTTATTCTTTTTTCTCCTTCCACTGCTGTGACCTTTAGAACCCCATCTTTTGGTGGACACTGAAGGGCCAGGTTCATCTTCCAGAGGGTCACCATCAGGGTTATGTGAAGAAACATAGTCCATTTCAATCTTTTCTTCTGACTCTTCTTCCCCTAGCGCACCATACTGCCCGGAGGTTATGGCCAGCACTGGCGGATCCGGGTTTTTCTTTGCTGTAGCGCTGTTCTTTCTTTTAACAGTCTGGAACCCCTCTTCATCCACAGAGGACCTCCTGAGCTTCCTGAGCCCTGCAGCTGGACCATCAGGCTTTGTAGACGTAGAGGGCAGTTCTTTAGGTGGTTTGGCAACTGGTTTACTGGTCACTTTACTCTGCAAATGAGAATTCTCTTCAGTGACTGGTACTTGTAGTGCTACAGATGGTACTTTAGTTTCCACAGCAGGATTTCTGGATATCAAAGCCTTTTCAATAGCTGGTATTTGTGGTTCAGCAGATGTTGTTACTTGTAATGGAGTAGTTTGGCTATCAGTCTCCAACTCTGCCGGTACTTGTAGTGCATCAGGAGGGTCACCACTCTCTACAGCAGGGTCACTAGTACTTGCTTCAGCAGGACGATTACCAGTTTCTGGGGCTGTATCCGCTCTTGCAGTGACATCCTCCTGACTTTCCTCCATGGCCTCTGAGAAAATCTCATCACTGCCTTTATTATGATCTGCATGCGGACAGTCCCGGAACGTATGACCAGATCCTAAACACAGGTTACAGATGACCGGACCTGTACAGTCGTCCTTTGAGTGACCAAACTGTCCACAAAATGAGCACTTAATACGGGAGCAGTTGATGGCGAGGTGCCTGCCCCCACATCTGTGACACAGCCGCGGCTGCCCGGGGTAGTAGCATATCCCTCTCTCTGAGCCCAGGTAGAAGGAGTGTGGCAGATGTCTGGTCACACCATTGTTCTGCGCTAGTTGTATCATAACGGTGTATCCGCCATTCCAGATGTCTTCCTCATCATAGATTTTTACAGGATGACTCTTCAACAGACACTGTCTGCTCAGCCAGTGCTCCAGATCTGCCAGTGCCACCACCTCAGACTGGAACAAGATGGTGGCCCTCACTACCTGAGGCTTGGACAGCTGGATCACCTGTAGATGCTCCCAGATTGACTGTTCTTTTGTGTCATTGTATATATTCCAGAATAAGTCCAAATCATACTGAAGCTTAAAGCTGATGTCAAAGATCCTGCTGGAGGGGATATGGATCAGGGCGTATACCTCAGATGCCTTAAATTTCATGAAGTCCTTCAGAAGAACTTTCCCTATGTACAGTCTGGAGGGGAGGTTTTCTTCTGGACCCGTATACTTAATCCGTACAGCATTCCTCCTTTGAGGTGGAGGGTTAGCCGGCCTTGTAACATTGGAGAACAGTCTCCTGAATTGTGGACGGTCAGCAGGAGGATCAGTGCTGGGCCTCTCCTCTACAGGCTTACTGACTCCAGATTGTCCTGAAGATCCACCTGTGTCTACTCCAGACCGCTGTGCAGCTGACACTGTGGATGGCTGAGGGCCTTGTATACCGACCTCCATGTCTGCTTCAGTCTGTGTAGTTGTCACCTCTGAGAGCTGACTGAGCGGAGTCTCAATCACAGCACTGAGCGGGGTCTCCTCCACAGCACTGAGTGGGGTCTCCTCCACAGCACTGAGCGGGGTCTCCTCCACAGCACTGAGCAGGGTCTCAATCACAGCACTGAGCGGGGTCTCAATAACAGCACTGAGCGGGGTCTCAATCACAGCCCTGAGCGGGGTCTCAATCACAGCACTGAGCGGGGTCTCAATCACAGCACTGAGCGGGGTCTCAATCACAGCACTGAGCGGGGTCTCAATCACAGCACTGAGCGGGGTCTCAATCACAGCACTGAGCGGGGTCTCAATCACAGCACTGAGCGGGGTCTCAATCACAGCACTGAGCGGGGTCTCAATCACAGCACTGAGCGGGGTCTCAATCACAGCACTGAGCGGGGTCTCAATCACAGCACTGAGCGGGGTCTCAATCACAGCACTGAGCGGGGTCTCAATCACAGCACTGAGCGGGGTCTCAATCACAGCACTGAGCGGGGTCTCAATCACAGCACTGAGCGGGGTCTCCTCCACAGCACTGAGCGGGGTCTCCTCCACAGCGCTGAGCGGGGTCTCACCCACAATGTCCATACATGAAGCACTCTCCTGCTCACACACAGGATTGCTGTTCTCATTCACTTCACCAGAGAAACAAGCTGAGTCCACTGCAATTAACTCCTTGTTGGATGGCTCACTTTGCTCCATAGTATTCCCAGCATTTTCAGAGACTGACTGCTCAGACCCCATACATAGTGACCCTGAAAGCAGTGACCCTCCAGGCGCTGCACCCACACATCTCTGAGGGTTTCCTTGCTTCACCATATTATGCACATCGCCGTAATCTTTACTTTTTATTTCTATGATTTCTTTTATCTTCACATTCTGGGCTCTGGCCTCCCTCTTTTTCTCCATTGCCCAGCTTTCCACTTTAGGTATTGTGTTTTTACCTGTATCTAATTTGTCTTTTAATATATCCAGTTCACGTGTGCAGTCATCCAGGCATTCATACTTCATCAGCTTTTTCTTGGGATCAGCCTCTATCTTTATCTCATCTCTTAGCTTAGAAATGCGCCTTTCCAGTTTAAATAAACTTTTCTTTGTCACAGTTGTACTTAATCCAGAAGCACTACAAGTTTCAGTTGACTCACCAGTCACCATTTCCAGATCATCGCTTCCACCATCTCCATGCTGCAGGCCGCACTCCAAGCTCTGGGCTTTCCCAGGATCATCAGCCCAGCTCCCCTCCCCTCCACCTGGGTCAGAAGCCATGCCCCCTCCCTGCAGGGAGCTCAGCACCACACGTCTATCCTCTCCTATGGACAAGAATATAACTACTATAATACTGCCCCTATGTACAAGAATATAACTGCTATAATACTGCCTCCTATGTACAAGAATATAACTACTATAATACTGCTCCTATGTACAAGAATATAACTACTATAATACTGCTCCTATGTACAAGAATATAACTACTATAATACTGCTCCTATGTACAAGAATATAACTACTATAATACTGCTCCTATGTACAAGAATATAACTACTATAATACTGCTCCCATGTACAAGAATATAACTACTATAATACTGCTCCTATGTACAAGAATATAACTACTATAATACTGCTCCCATGTACAAGAATATAACTACTATAATACTGCTCCTATGTACAAGAATATACTACTATAATACTGCTCCTATGTACAAGAATATAACTACTATAATACTGCTCCTATGTACAAGAATATAACTACTATAATACTGCTCCTATGTACAAGAATATAACTACTATAATACTGCTCCCATGTACAAGAATATAACTACTATAATACTGCTCCTATGTACAAGAATATAACTACTATAATACTGCTCCTATGTACAAGAATATAACTACTATAATACTGCCTCCTATGTACAAGAATATAACTACTATAATACTGCCTCCTATGTACAAGAATATAACTACTATAATACTTCCTCCTATGTACAAGAATATAGCTACTATAATACTGCTCCTATGTACAAGAATATAACTACTATAATACTGCTCCTATGTACAAGAATATAACTACTATAATACTGCCTCCTATGTACAAGAATATAACTACTATAATACTGCTCCTATTGCAGGAAAGTCCCTGGGATAATAAGGGACGGACGATACGTGCCACCAGATGTCCTGCCCTCGGTGGAGTAAGAACCGGATCATTGCGGTTACAGCGGTGAATGCTGCTGGCGCAGCGTATCCGGGCCAGTTCTTACTGGGAACAGGTAAAGAGCAGGGTGGGTGCCTGTTCCCCACGGCCAGCCCAGGTTTTTGGTGGAGCTGGGCCTTTGAAGAACCCAGCCTGCTGAAGATGGGGGGTTGGCGTGTGTCTTGCTGAGCTGGAGATTTTGACAGACAGAGTCGGTGCTGGTCAAGGAGAGACTGGGCACAGCAAAAACTGAAGGATAGCCCTGGGACCTGTGGTGCCACTAGCTGAAGTGCTTCCGGCCTGAGGGAGACAAAGGCAGGTAGCCTAGAAGCCTGCAGGAACGGTGTGGTCCGTACAGAAACAAGGTGACTCAAACCTGCTGTTTGTTTGTTATGGAAGGACTTTTTGTTCTATGCTCCATGTGGATACGCCCCTGTGTGGTCTGCAGATTGCCTGTTATGCCTTTGGTGTGAATAAAGTCACAGTGTATCACAAAGACTGTCTGTGATTGCCTCAATACTGCCGCCGCTGCCGTAGCCTACCACGAGCACACGCCTACATATGGTGGAGGATGTGTGCAATCCTGCAGTGAGGCAGGCCTGAGGCAAAAGTTGTGTTGGACTGCATGTCATATATCAGGCCTGCAAGTTTTAAGGTTCCCGGCAAGATGGAGGAGTCCATTAAGCACCTGATTCAGAGTAATCTACAGCAGCAACAGGCTTTGCAGGCTCAGAGGGAAAGTAATGAGCTACAGCAAAAAAGACATGAGGAGGCTATGTGTGCACAGCAGCAGACGAACAATCTCCTAATGCAGCAGCTGGTAGCCATGCAAGAGTCGGTGCGAACATCCCTGCAAGGAGTTTCAACCGCGACAGCCCCGACTGTGTCTACCGCCAGGGACAAAGTCCAATCCGCCATGAGGAAAATGGGTCCGGAAGACGATATAGAGGCATTCCGGACAGTGTTCGAAAAGAACTGCGGAGCAAGAGGGGCTGCCATTGGAGCAGTGGGCTGAGGTGGTGGCGCCTTTTCTGGTAGGGAAAGCACAAAGGGCCTATTTTGACCTCAGCCGCGAGGAGGCCAAGGACTATGAGAGGCTAAAAGGTGAGGTGTTGGCCAGGTTGGGGGGAAACACCTACAGTACAGACCAAAAGTTTGGACACACCTTCTCATTCAAAGAGTTTTCTTTATTTTCATGACTATGACAATTGTAGATTCACACTGAAGGCATCAAAACTATGAATTAACACATGTGGAATTATATACATAACAAAAAAGTGTGAAACAACTGAAAATATGTCATATTCTAGGTTCTTCAAAGTAGCCACCTTTTGCTTTGATTCCTGCTTTGCACACTCTTGGCATTCTCTTGATGAGCTTCAAGAGGTAGTCACCTGAAATGGTCTTCCAACAGTCTTGAAGGAGTTCCCAGAGATGCTTAGCACTTGTTGGCCCTTTTGCCTTCACTCTGCGGTCCAGCTCACCCCAAACCATCTCGATTGGGTTCAGGTCCGGTGACTGTGGAGGCCAGGTCATCTGGCGCAGCACCCCATCACTCTCCTTCATGGTCAAATAGCCCTTACACAGCCTGGAGGTGTGTTTGGGGTCATTGTCCTGTTGAAAAATAAATGATGGTCCAACTAAACGCAAACCGGATGGAATAGCATGCCGCTGCAAGATGCTGTGGTAGCCATGCTGGTTCAGTATGCCTTCAATTTTGAATAAATCCCCAACAGTGTCACCAGCAAAGCACCCCCACACCATCACACCTCCTCCTCCATGCTTCACGGTGGGAACCAGGCATGTAGAGTCCATCCGTTCACCTTTTCTGCGTCGCACAAAGACACGGTGGTTGGAACCAAAGATCTCACATTTGGACTCATCAGACCAAAGCACAGATTTCCACTGGTCTAATGTCCATTCCTTGTGTTCTTTAGCCCAAACAAGTCTCTTCTGCTTGTTGCCTGTCCTTAGCAGTGGTTTCCTAGCAGATATTCTACCATGAAGGCCTGATTCACACAGTCTCCTCTTAACAGTTGTTCTAGAGATGTGTCTGCTGCTAGAACTCTGTGTGGCATTGACCTGGTCTCTAATCTGAGCTGCTGTTAACCTGCGATTTCTGAGGCTGGTGACTCGGATGAACTTATCCTCCGCAGCAGAGGTGACTCTTGGTCTTCCTTTCCTGGGGTGGTCCGCATGTGAGCCAGTTTCTTTGTAGCGCTTGATGGTTTTTGTGACTGCACTTGGGGACACTTTCAAAGTTTTCCCAATTTTTCGGACTGACTGACCTTCATTTCTTAAAGTAATGATGGCCACTCGTTTTTCTTTACTTAGCTGCTTTTTTCCTTGCCATAATACAAATTCTAACAGTCTATTCAGTAGGACTATCAGCTGTGTATCCACCTGACTTCTCCACAACGCCACTGATGGTCCCAACCCCATTTATAAGGCAAAAAATCCCACTTATTAAACCTGACAGGGCACACCTGTGAAGTGAAAACCATTTCAGGTGACTACCTCTTGAAGCTCATCAAGAGAATGCCAAGAGTGTGCAAAGCAGTAATCAAAGCAAAAGGTGGCTACTTTGAAGAACCTAGAATATGACATATTTTCAGTTGTTTCACACTTTTTTGTTATGTATATAATTCCACATGTGTTAATTCATAGTTTTGATGCCTTCAGTGTGAATCTACAATTTTCATAGTCATGAAAATAAAGAAAACTCTTTGAATGAGAAGGTGTGTCCAAACTTTTGGTCTGTACTGTATGTGCGAGCGCACAGGGTGTATCAGTGGGCAGGGGTGTATCAGTGGGCAGGGGCGTAGCGTGGGGGGGGGGGGGCCAGGGGGGCCGTTGCCCCGGGCGCCAAATTGTAGGGGGCGCCAGGCAGAAGGCAGTAAAAGGAGGGTGATGGAAGCCTATGGCTCCCATCCCCTTTGTTCCACCTGGAGCTTTAAGAAGCAGCAGAGCGGCGCAGGAGTCCAGGAGATCGCGATTATATCACGAGACCTCCTGCGCCGGGACGCCCAAGCAAAGACTACAAGAGGTGATGAAGAGAGGTGAGTATTATTATTATTTCTTTATTTAAGTACTGGGGGCACTATGGAGGTGGGCAGAAGAGATACAAAGGAGGCCAGTATATTTAGAAAGAATGGGCACCGTTTTATATTATACAGAGGGTCCGTGATATATTATACAGGGGGCCATTATATATTATAATTATACAGGGGGGGCATTATATATTAGAATTATACAGAGACAGAGGGCCCATTATTAATAGCCTCTCTGTATAATTATAATATATAATGGCCCCCTTGTATAATTATTATTTATTATGGCCCCTCTGTATAACTATAATATATAGTGACCCCTCTGTAATATTAGGATATATAATGGACCCTCTGTATAATTACTATATATAATGACCCCCCTGTATTATTATAATATATAATGGCCCATTACATATCCTAATATTACAGAGGGGCCATTATATATTATACAGAGGGGCCATTATATATAATAATAACTAATAATAATAAAACTCTGCATAGATGAGACGCGGCTGAAAGAAGGTGTCATGGCGGTCTTATCTCCGAATGAAGACGCTGAGAAAAGTCTACATCACAGGAGATATCACTGGATGGATGAGGCATGTGCTGCTGTATTCTCCTGTATATTCTGTAGTGATGTATGTAATGTCCAAACACATATTTGTTTCACGGTAGGGCTGGGGGGTGGATTGAGAATTTGGCCCACCCTGCCGCATCCTGGCCCCAGACTTCAGGTCACACTGTGCGTGTTCTGAATTCTGGGGCCTCACACCCATCTACTACATCATCTGTACTTAGAGAGTTACCACCATGTTATCTGTGGTGTTACATAGGACTGCTACATTATCTGTAAAAGGGGCGTGTCCACAGGTTGGGAGGGGGGGGGTGCAATAAATGGCTCGCCCTGGGTGCTGGCACTGTCAGGGGGTGTTTTCCGAGTCCCGACCCGCCCGGTCACAAGCCTATGACTTACTTCACCTAGTAAAAAAATGGCTTCAGCCTGAAGTGTTGAGCCCTTCTCAGATGGTTGAAAGGGTCGTGGTCGACAGGTTCGCGCGTATATCCTCCAGAGAGCCATACAGCGCTGGGTGGGACAAGGCGATCCAGGCAACCTGGAACAACTGGTTAGCTTGGTGGAGAGGTATATGGCCACTCAGGATTTGGTGCAGAACTCTGCGGTACTACCAAAGTCACGTCAGCCCCCGTTGCCGACCCGGGATCCTGAAAAGGGATCCAACCTCATAAGGGGGGGAGTGGATCGCCAGTCCGTGGGAGGAATACCCTGGGGAGGAGGGAGGCTGCGAGGATCAGATGTTGGCATTGTCAGGACTGGGGACATGTGGTAGCCAACTGCCCTAGGGCATCCGAACCCATGGACTGCGGGTTCGCTCGTCGGTCCTCCTTTTATGCCCAGCTGCGGACACCTCTCCGGTGTGTGATGTCGTTGTTAATGGACACTCCGTGCAGGGCCTGCTGGACACTGGTCCATGAGTCGCTGGTAACGGAAAAACTCCCGGAAAGGAGAACCCTAACCATTGTTTGTATACATGGGGATCGCCGGGAGTATTCTACCAGTAAGGTTACCCTGGCGGTGTGTGGGAAAGAGGTACCACATGTTGTAGGAGTGGCGAGACGGCTCGCTTATGCCGCAATATTGCGGAGGGACTTTCCCCTGTTCTGGACTTTGTGGAGGAACAGATTGCCTACCTGTGGGGAAGAAAAATGTCCGGGTCCCGAGCCTGAGGACCCCGAGGAAGGGGCCCCAGCTGTAGGGGTCACCGTAGGGGAGGTGGAGTGTAACTTAACCGGTTTCCCCTAGAAGGGTTGGCAGGTGAGACAGTAGAAAGTTTGTCCATCCCGGATCTGGAGGTACCTCGAGAAATCTTCGGGATGGCACAGCTCCAGCATCCGACGTTATTGCAGGCTAGAGTAGGTGTGTCAGTGATCAATAGCGTTGCCCAGCGTCCAGGGGCCGATACCGTATTTCCTCACCTGGCCTATAACCAGGACCGGTTATACAGGGTAGACAAGGTGAGGCATGAGGTGGTGGAACAAGTGGTGGTGCCCTAGCCTTACCGGCGAATGGTCTTGGATTAAGCGCATGTGTTGGGAGGGCATCTGGGGGTTAAGAAAACGGAGCGAATTTTACAACGGTTCTATTGGCCTGGGATATATGAGGAAGTCCAGAGGTTCTGTCAGTCCTGTCCAGTGTGTCAGGTGACTAGCCCCCAACCTCAGTATCGCAGTCCACTGGTGCCTATGCCCATTATAGAGGTGCCCTTCGAAAGGTTCGCCATGGATCTGGTAGGCCCCATTATTAAATCAGCCTGAGGTCACCAACACATCCTGGTAGTGTTAGACTATGCCACGCGGTATCCGGAGGCGGTCCTATTGCGCCATACGTCGGCCAAGGTAATAGCTAAAGAGCTCATGAGTATGTTCGCCCGGGTGGGGATACCAAAGGAGATTCTGACGGACAAGGGGACACCCTTTATGTCCAAAATAACAAAGGAATTGTGTAAGCTATTAAATATTAAACACCTGCACACGTCTGTCTACCATCCCCAAACCGATGGGTTAGTAGAACGGTTTAATAAGACCCTGAAGTCCATGCTAAAAAGAGTCATGGCTAAGGACGGGAGAGATTGGGACTTACAGTTGCCCTATGTTTTGTTTGCAGTACGGGAAGTGCCCCAGGCGTCCACGGGGTTCTCGCTCTTCGAGTTGTTATATGGGCGGCATCCCCGTGGGCTACTGGATATCACTAAGGAGGCATGGGAGCAACAGCCTACGCCTTATAAAAGTGTGATAGAGTGTTGCCGATCGTCCGTGAGCACATGGAAGCGGCACAACTGGCCCAGAGTCGGGTATATAACCGAACCGCCCGGGTAAGGACATTTCACCCGGGGGACCGAGTTCTTGTACTCGTGCCCACGGTCGAGAGTAAATTCTTGGCCTGGTGGTAAGGACCCTATGAAGTTAAGGAGAAAGTGGGCCCAGTTGATTACAGGATATACCAGTCAGGACGGCGGAAGCGCGAACAGGTATATCATGTGAACCTACTGAAACCTTGGAGAGACAGAGAAATTTTTTTTGGAGACAGCCCGCCCTCTGGCTGGCTGGCAGGGAGAGACCCGGGGTCACCAGGGGTTCCGGAGAACGCCACTGGGGTGACGATAGGGGACGGACTGTCGACCAAACAGGCACAAGAGGTGAGAGAATTCGTTAGTCGGAAAAGGGACGTATTCTCTGACCTTCCTGGACGTACTACCTTGATCGAGCATGACATTCTCACTGAGCCCCGGGTGAAAGTCCGCCTAGGACCATACAGAGCACCGGATGCTCGGCGACAGGCCATTTCTCAGGAGGTAAGATCGAAGCAACGACTAGGGGTCATAGAAGAGTCAAAGAGCGAGTGGGCTAGCCCGATTGTCCTTATTACCAAACCGGATGGTTCATTACCGTTCTGTAATGATTTTAGGAAATTAAACGAAGTATCAAAATTTTACGCCTATCCCATGCCTCGGGTGGACGAGTTGATAGAGCGGCTGGGAAAAGCCAGGTATTTTTCGATTCTAGATCTCACGAAAGGCTACTGGCAGGTACCTCTGACGGAGGCAGCAAAGGAGAAGACGGCCTTTGTCACCCCGGAGGGGCTTTTTCAGTATCGGGTGTCGCCTTTTGGGTTGCATGGCGCTCCGGCTACGTTCCAGCGTCTGATGGATGTCGTCCTCCAGCCCCATCACCAGTATACCTTCGCGTATCTGGGTGATATAGTCATGTTCAGCCCGGACTGGGAGGGTCATTTGTCAAAACTTCAAGCAGTGATAGATTCTCTCAGGAAGGCAGGGTTGATCGCCAACCCAAACAAATGCTTGCTGGGGCTAGAGGAAGCTCGCTATTTGGGGTATGTGATCGGACGCAGAGTCGTTAGGCCCCAAGTGAATAAAGTCAAAGCAATCCGGAATTGGCCTAGGCCTCGTACGTCCAAGCAAGTACGGTCATTTTTGGGCCTGATTGGGTATTATATGAGGTTCATTCCCCATTTTGCCACCTTGGCAGCCCCGTTAACTGGACTCTTGAAGGGTAGAAAGTCGGTGATGGTTCGCTGGGGGGAGCAGGAGGAGGAGGAGGCGTTTTCCCGTTTGAAGTCGGCCCTATGTGGGTCCCCGCTTCTGGTGACGACCGACTTCAAGCGGGAGTTTGTAGTTCAATCAGATGCCTCGGGAGTAGGACTAGGGGCTGTGCTTTCCCAGGAGCTCAACAGAGCACCCCGTTGTTTTCCTAAGCTGCAAGCTTACCCCAGCAGAAACCCGGTATAGCATCGTGAAGAGAGAGTGCCTTGCCATCAAGTGGGCACTCGAGTCTCTCAGATATTACCTCTTAGGGAGAAGGTTCCGTCTGGTGACCGACCACTCTCCTCTCCAGTGGATGAGTCGGGCTAAGGAGGGAAGTACTCAGGTCACCAGGTGGTTCTTGTCCCTCCAGAACTTTACGTTTACTGTTGAGCACAGGGCCGGCTGCTTACAGGGGAACTCAGATGCCCTGTCCCGGGTACACTGCTGTGCATGTGTTCACCCCCTCAGGCTTGAACATTATGTTCAAGCCCTCAGGGGTGAAAAAAGGGGGGATATGTAGGAGAGTTCCAGGGATAATAATGGACGAACGATACGTGCCACCAGAGGTCCTGGCCTTGGTGGAGTAACAACCGGATCATTGCGGTTACATCGGCGAATGCTGCTGGCGCAGCGTGTCCGGGCCGGTTCTTACTGGGAACAGGAAAAGCGCAGGGTGGGTGCCTGTTTCCCATGGCCAGCCCAGGTTTTTGGTGGAGCTGGGCCTTTGAAGAACCCAGCCTGCTGAAGATGGGGGGTTGGGGTGTGTCTTGCTGTGCTGAGGGAGACAAAGGCAGGTAGCCTAGAAGCCTGCAGGACCGGTGTGGTCCGTACAGAAATAAGGTGACTCAAACCTGCTGTTTGTTTGTTATGGAAGGACTTTTTGTTCTATGCTCTATGTAAATACGCCCCTGTGTGGGCTGCAGATTGCCTGTTATGCCTTTGGTGTGAATAAAGTCACAGTGTATCACAAAGACTGTCTGTGATTGCCTCAATACTGCCGCCGCTACCGTAGCCTACCACGAGCACACTCCTACACTATGTACAAGAATATAACTACTGTATTACTGCTCCTATATACCAGTATATAACTACTATAATACTGCTACTATGTACAATAATATAACTACTATAATACTGCTCCTATGTACAGAATATAACTACTATAATACTGCCTTCTATGTACAAGAATATATCTACTATAATACTACCTACTATGTACAAGAATATAACTACTATAATACTGCTCCTATGTACAAGAATATAACTACTATAATACTGCCCCCTATGTACAAGAATATAACTACTATAATACTGCTCCTATGTACAGGAATATAACTATTATAATACTGCTCCTATGTACAAGAATATAACTACTATAATACTGTTCCTATGTACAAGACTATAACTACTATAATACTGCTCCTATGTACAAGAATATAACTACTATAATACGGCTCCTATGTACAAGAATATAACTACTATAATACTGCTCTTATGTACAAGAATATATCTACTATAATACTGCTCCTATGTACAGGAATATAACTACTATAATACTGCCTTTTATGTACAAGACTATAACTACTATAATACTGCTCATATGTACAAGAATATAACTACTATAATACTGCCTCCTATGTACAAGAATATAACTACTATAATACTGCTTCTATGTACAAGAATATAACTACTATAATACTGCTCATATGTACAAGAATATAACTACTATAATACTGCTCCTATGTACAAGAATATAACTACTATAATACCGCTTCTATGTACAAGAATATAACTACTATAATACTGCTCATATGTACAAGAATATAACTACTATAATACTGCTCCTATGTACAAGAATATAACTACTATAATACTGCTCCTATGTACAAGAATATAACTACTATAATACTGCCTCCTATGTACAAGAATATAACTACTATAATACTGCCTCCTATGTACAAGAATATAACTACTATAATACTGCCTCCTGTGTACAAGAATATAGCTACTATAATACTGCTGCTATGTATAAGAATATAACTACTATAATACTGCTCCTATGTATAAGAATATAACTACTATAATACTGCTCCTATGTACAAGAATATAACTACTATAATACTGCTCCTATGTATAAGAATATAACTACTATAATACTGCTCCTATGTACAAGAATATAACTACTATAATACTGCCTCCTATGTACAAGAATATAACTACTATAATACTGCCTCCTATGTACAAGAATATAACTACTATAATACTGCCTCCTGTGTACAAGAATATAGCTACTATAATACTGCTGCTATGTATAAGAATATAACTACTATAATACTGCTCCTATGTATAAGAATATAACTACTATAATACTGCTCCTATGTACAAGAATATAACTACTATAATACTGCTCCTATGTACAAGAATATAACTACTATAATACTGCTCCTATGTATAAGAATATAACTACTATAATACTGCTCCTATGTACAAGAATATAACTACTATAATACTGCTCCTATGTACAAGAATATAACTACTATAATACTGCTCCTATGTATAAGAATATAACTACTATAATACTGCTCCTATGTACAAGAATATAACTACTATAATACTGCCTCATATGTACAAGAATATAACTACTATAATACTGCCTCCTATGTACAAGAATATAACTACTATAATACTGCTCCTATGTACAAGAATATAACTACTATAATACTGCTCCTGTGTACAAGAATATAACTACTATAATACTGCCTCCTGTGTACAAGAATATAACTACTATAATACTGCCTCCTAGCTGTGAGAACGTGTGTTGTAGCTCTCCTGATGTCTAGAGAAAGCCCAGGAGGGGCCACCCTGGGTGGGGAAGCCCCCCAAGCAGGGCCCAGGCTTCCAGGCCTTCACTGGGAGGAAACTCCCAAACTCTTCCAAATGTGGATGTAAATCCCAAAATCATACCTGTTGGAAGAAATGCTCAGAATGGAAGTGTTTCCAGCCCAAGAAAAAGAAATGAAGAAATGGAAGAGAGAAAAGCAATGAAAGAAGGAACAGCAGCAACTGCTTCTAAGAAAAGTGCGGTGAGCGGGTCTGCCATGCAAGGTCTACAGAATCCTGGAGAACCAAGTGGCTCTGAAAAAGAATCGTTTGATGGAAGTTTCAAAAGTAAAAGGAAAATCCAGCAAGGTGCCCAGCATGGAGGACAGAGCTCGTCCCACTCTGTTCAGTCTCCTTTATACTTTGTTTTTAACTTCCTTCTGACGTTCTGCTTGCTGTCAGTGAATGGAAGAAATGTATGTTTATATTCAGAGAACGTAAATCTGTCCTGACTTAGTCCTGTTCATACAGCAGCACTTACTGCGTTACAATGTATCAGTGTAGGCGTTCTCTTAGATTGTTACACATCGTAAGAAATCCAGCAGCTTCTGTGGAGGACTCAGGGGAGGCTTCTGTGCCCGTGAATGAGGCCTCTGAGGAACATTGTCCATGTCATGAAGTATGCTGGAGATGAATGATGTGACCTGAAGCCGATCTGTGGAGAACCATTGACATGGAAGACACCTCAAGGCTGCATGAGAAATGGAGTCCTGTGAGGATGGGAGACTGAGAACAGAGGCTGGATTATGATGGGCTCTGGGGCTGTGCCTGGGCCATGGTCCTAAACAGAAAATTGTGTTATTCAGAAATTACTGGAGGGGTTTATATCTTCAGGGTCCAGTCAGAGAAGTCCGCACAGAGACCCCAGTATGTGTCCAGGCATGGTTAAGCAATCCTGAAGAGAAGCCATCCTACCTGATGATGTCATCAAAACCAACCATATTAACTAATGGTCAGGACTATAACCACCATCATTTATGGTAATTGTTAGGAGTGCGGTATGATCTGATGGGATAAAGCAGCTCAGACATGATCTAGAAGTTCCTGTGACATGTGGGAAAATTCCCAGTGATGTAAAAATGGATGTATGGTCTTTATAAGAGCCCCAAATACAGAAAAGATATCTACATACTCAGTGATATCAATGTGCAGATAGATCATCTGTCCCCATCCCTATTTACACACTTAAAATATCTTATACACAGCTCCAAACCCCCTGCATATGCATAACATTCTGGCTGTGGACTGTCACCACTAGGGGGAGCTGATGAGCTTACTGTGTACATTTATAAATGGAAGCTGCTGAGCTCCCCCTAGTGGTGGCTGTGGACATTCAGAACCATAACATTTATCTATGCAGAGGATCTGGAGCTCTGTATCAAAAAAATAAAGCAGATATAAAGATACAGGGCGGCCGCCTCCAGCGATAGTATGACAAGATGAACGCGCAAGTGGATTGTTTTATTTTTTTAATTACCCACAAGTCAGAAAAGATGCTGAGAGTGGTCCTCGTTCATGGGCAGGTCGGGTTATGTTGGCGGATACCGCTTGTGACGCTGCGGATGGTGTTTGTGATGTTCTCCTTCAGTTCCTCCAGGGGATGTGGATTGTTAGTGGACACAGATAAAAATCTCATGTGGACAAGTCTGGGGACCGTGAGGTCCCGTCCGGTGAGGTCTGTGAGGGGCGGCATGTTCCCTTCTGGCGTTAGTTGGTTGTAAAACTCTTCACAGACGTCCAGGTAAATGGCGGTATTCACAGTTGATTTGAACAAAATTGGGCGCACTATTCGTGTTCCTGACACTGCGCGCCAAACGCCAATTTTCTGGTTGTGAGTAAAATGGTGATTTTCCGTGGACCAGGACCTCGTATTCTGGGAAATTACGTGACCTGATAGATTAAACCAAGTTTCGCCCGTCATGAAGTCCAGCAATGTCTGTCGTCAACCACAGTCAGCAGCAAGTCCGGTAATTTCCGCGTTCAGCTTTGTCGGACTCTTTCACTTCCTGCACACACGTTATTTGGTGCGGTTTCCGGTTCAGAGATCTCAGCGCTCGCTGACACGTCGTTCCTGATCCACCAACCTGCTGAGAGGTGATTTTTGGGGGCTATTGCACCGCTGCTGAATTTCATCCACAACTTCGTCGTCCTGATCGATGGAGGCCTCGATTACGTCATGTTTGCAGCCGTTTCTCAACCAGACTCTGAATACGACGTTTAGCCCGTGGTTTTGTTCCTTGTTGGTAATGGTCTCTGGCATTTCCTTAATCGCCTTCCACAATCACTATTCGCTGCTCCGGGGGGAACTCCATCTTTCTGACACAATCGGGCACTTTGATCAAACTGGATAATAAATCAGTCTTATTTGCCCACAGCAACCAATCAGAGGGCAGCTTTCAGTTCCTACAGGGCTCTGGCAAAATGAAAGCTGAGCTCTGATTGGTTGCTGCGGGCAAATAAGACAGATTTACTATTAGGCAGTTGGATTTGGAGATATTGGAGGCGGCTGCTTTTTCTTGGGCTGCACTGTATTTTATACAGAAAACTTTGCTCGGGGTTGAAGATTTATGGCAAAGGGATTTCCGTTTCAATACTTCACCAGTTTCAAGATGTCTGCTTGTTGTCATCAAGTGGAAACAAGCCGGAAACCTGGCAGAACTCTGTCTTGTGATGAGTCCTGCATATGTATCAGTTGGACATGATCAGGACAGATTTCCAGCTTCTATATGTATTTTCCCATTCACTGACAGCAAGCAGAGAAATGGAGAATTTTAATCTCAGAGGTTGCACGCCTCTTTTTTATATAACGATTAAGCTTCATCTGCATAAAACTGGACAATTCCTTTAAGTTCCCATAGTGTTACAGCTCCTATCAGCAGAAGGTTATGTTCACACGCCGCAGATCTGTTGCAGAAGTCCGTGCACCCGCTGCAGAAACTATTCCAGTCACAGGTTTGGCGCTGGCTTTCATTCTGCTATGAAGCTGCCGCGTGTGAATTTACCCTTAACAAGTCTGTTTATCACAAATCGCAACATTGTGTTACATATTATATAAGAAGCCTCTCGTTTGTTGCAGTTATGAGTGTGAATTCAGCCTAATTACTGTGCGTTATTTCGACTTTTCTTGATGTATTAACGGCTTCAGTGTTTGTTCCGCTAGTCACGTGACACGACTTGGCGCCATTAAATATGTAGCAATCCATCCTATGCTCCAATAATGTCATTTCTGTGCACCTAATAGCGCAGTGCCGGTCCAACACCTCGTTAACTGGCGAACAGCTGTGCCTTAATGGCCATCAGCTTCCGCACATTACGCCTCCACTCTACAGGTCAGACGGGGCGCCGAACGAACGCCGCGCCCCGGGGGAGGGGGTGAGGCCAATCAATTAGCGTGTTTATATGATATAAAAGTCAATTAAGAGTCTGCAGGCGGTGGAAGGACGCGGGGTTAATGCGCTCGGGGCAAAAGATGCCAAATGGCTGCGCCTGGCCGGATTAAGCCACAAAAAGAGCAGAGTCAGGAGGACACGGGGGGAGGGGGAGGGGGGGGGGCGGGGCGTGAAAAATATCAACTTCTCTAATTGCAAGATTTTCACTTGCACAAATTTTCAGCAGCTGCCATTATTCACATTGCTAAAATTGGTGACCATGAGCGCTGGCTGCGGAGGTCTTATGTTGTTCTGAAGTGTCATCAGCCTTACATCATGGAAGAAGAATGTTCATGGCGTCTGCGCTCCATGTCTTCAGTCAACATCTGATCAGTGGAAACAATGTTGGGAAACTGGAGAATGAGATCTCTCATTAATGACCACAACATAAAGAGTGCAACACCTGCATCCTCCACCGTGCAACACCTGCATCCTCCACCGCGCGACACCCGCATCCTCCACCACGCGACACCTGCATCCTCCACCGCGCGACACCCGCATCCTCCACCGTGCAACACCCGCATCCTCCACCGTGCGACACCTGCATCCTCCACCGCGCGACACCCGCATCCTCCACCGCGCGACACCTGCATCCTCCACCGCGCGACACCTGCATTCTCCACCGCGCAACACCTGCATTCTCCACCACGCGACACCTGCATTCTCCACCGCGCGACACCTGCATTCTCCACCGCGCGACACCCGCATCCTCCACCGCGCGACACCCGCATCCTCCACCGCGCGACACCCGCACCCTCCACCAAGCAACACCTGCATTCTCCACCGTGCGCAACACCTGCATCCTCCACCGCGCAACACCTGCATCCTCCACCGCGCAACACCTGCATCCTCCACCGCGCAACACCTGCATCCTCCACCGCGCAACACCTGCACCCTCCACCAAGCAACACCTGCATTCTCCACCGTGCGCAACACCTGCACCCTCCACCAAGCAACACCTGCATTCTCCACCGTGCGCAACACCTGCATCCTCCACCGCGCAACACCTGCATCCTCCACCATGCAACACCTGCATCCTCTACCGTGCAACACCTGCATTCTCCACCGTGCGCAACACCTGAATCCTCCACCGTGCGCAACACCTGCATCCTCCACTGTGCGACACCTGCATCCTCCACCGTGCGACACCTGCATCCTCCACCGTGCGACACCTGCATCCTCCACCGCGCGACACCCGCATCCTCCACCGCGCGACACCCGCATCCTCCACCGCGCGACACCCGCATCCTCCACCGCGCGACACCCGCATCCTCCACCGCGCGACACCCGCATCCTCCACCGCGCGACACCCGCATCCTCCACCGCGCGACACCCGCATCCTCCACCGTGCGACACCCGCATCCTCCACCGCGCGACACCCGCATCCTCCACCGTGCGACACCCGCATCCTCCACCGCCCGACACCCGCATCCTCCAATGCGCAACACCTGCATCCTCCAATGCGCAACACCTGCATCCTCCAACGTGCAACACCTGCATCCTCCATCCACAGCACTACCTATCCGTCCACTAGAGATCAGCGGTGACAGCTGGGGTAAAGCTTCTGCATTATTTTTATTTTTTTCCTCCTTTTATTTGCAGGCGGCAGAGATCGGGATGATTAATGGCAACGCCAGGAGGACGGCGTGTAATTATAATTATCATCTGCAGGAAATCGCAGTCCGCTTCGCACGTTTTATCTTAGTTTTACATTAAACATTTGGACGAGATTCCTGCATAGACGCCACGAGTTCTGAACGTGTCCGGATTGTGTGATGGAGACCCATAGGCGGTTCACAAGAGGCGCAAACGTGACACTCCCAGCTCAGAATAGAGGTCTCCAACCTCTATTGCTTCAGCCATTGCAAAACTACAACTCCCAGCATGTCCTGACTGGGTTTTGCTCTGCACCGAGGCTGAGTTTCATCATCCTACATCAGTTATGTTCTATGAAAACATTGTGCAGGATTTACCATCACCCGACCGTCCGGGCACCATGAGAAGGCAGAGGACAACTCCACTCATCAGAACTCACCTGCCTCTCACACATGTCCCATAATCCCAGGAGCAATCTTACTATATAACCCAATGAACTGCACCGTGGCCCGGCCGGCTCCTAACATGGCCGCTTAGTGAGTGAGCTCCGGACACCGCAACCTCCCTCCCTCGCCTAGCGACATTCCTTGCGACCCACAGCACACCCACAAGCCCTGAGATGGCAGCGAAACAGTCGGGGAGGAAGAAGATGCCGAAGGCTAAGGGCTCGGTGCCCCTGGAGCACTTCTTTTTCAGCGAGGAGGTGAGCAAAGATGGCGCGGCTGAGGAGACGCGGGCGCACAGAGCGGCCCTAGTAACTTCCTCACCGCACACGAGATCCAAACCTCGGACAAAGCAGCCTCTGAAAACACATTGAAAGCCACGCTGCTGGCCTTGCGCTCCTCCTTACATAAGGACTTTTCAAAGTCTCCTACATGGAATCCAAGATGGCCTCCTTTGCTGGAGCTCACAACGAATCAGTAGACTCCCATAATGCCCTAGATGACAAGGTAGACACTCTGCAAGCCAAATTGGTGGACTATGAGGAGCGCAATCGCAGGAATAATATCAAATTCCGCAACATCCCGGAGTCAGTCCCGGGTCCGGAACTCAGAGTATATCTACAACCGCAGCTTACCAAAACACTACTCCCTGCCTCCAACTCAGCATAGATCGTGCACATACAGTCCCCAAGCCTAATCTACCAGACCCAGTGCCTCGGGATGTACTGGCCAGATACTCCGTCTATTACATCAAGGAGATTGCAAGAAAACAACCTTCACCCGATCCTTATACCTCCCTGAAACTTTATACAGATCTGTCACCGTCACCTTGCAAACTCGCAAACGCCTTGTACCGATCACGTCTATCTTAAGACGACACGCTATACCAGTGGTGGTGAACCTTTTACAGACCGAGTGCCCAAACTGAAAACCAAAGCCTACTTATTTATCGCCAAGTGCCAAGCCAGCAATCTAACCTGAATAGCAATATAGTATATCTTCCATGTATCATTTAGCTACAACAGCCTGCCTACATTCAATGCACTGCCTGTGCCTCTCATAGTACGCACTGCGCTGATGAAGGACAGGAAAAATCTAAGGCATATTAGTACGCCAAAGACTTTTTCAAGGGTACAGGTGCCCACAGAGAGGGCTCAGAGTGCCATAGGTTCGCCAACACTGCGCTATACCATACAGGTGGGGATTCCCTACAAAGATCCTGATCAACAGGAAAGGAACAAAAAAAAAATAAAGAGAGGGGTACTCCTTTAAGGCATCGGTGGCGCTTCAGATACATCAAACCTGGATTGATCCACAAAGTCGATATATAATAGCGCATTGTTTACGCTACAATGTGGAATTTACCATTGTGAATATCTACGCGCCCAACTCGCACACAGGACGCTTCCTGAGGCGCCTACTGGGCAAAATGCAGAAAGTACAGAAGGGAAGCGTTGTGCTCTGTGGAGACCTTAATGCCTCTCTTGACTCC
The DNA here is from genome assembly GCF_014858855.1 of Bufo gargarizans. Classification (NCBI taxonomy): domain Eukaryota; kingdom Metazoa; phylum Chordata; class Amphibia; order Anura; family Bufonidae; genus Bufo; species Bufo gargarizans. The sequence goes on along the minus strand of NC_058086.1, from coordinate 169,188,835 downwards.
ACAGCAAAACCCTCATCCCGCAAAGTCTTGGTTGCAAACCTGGCGTGGACACATGACGGTACGACATATGGCGTCTCCTGTATGTGAATGAAAAAGACTACACTTACTATTCGGGAGTACACAGGACCTACTCCTGCATAGACATGTTCTGGGTAAGCAGATTCCTCATAGATAGGACCTCAATGGTCAGACCACGCTCCAGTAACACTGTCCGTTCCGGAAACCCCCTTGAAAACCTCAGACTATGTTTGGAGACTAAACACTTATCTGTCCCATCTATCAGTAAAGAGGTGGAATCCTCCCTTACAGAATTCTTTGCCATAAACGGCACCCCAGAGATTCAGCCCTACACCCTATGGAACGGTCACAAGGTGTACATGAGGGGAGTCCTCATTAAGCAGAGTAGCATATGGCGCAAAGAGATAAAGACATCCAAGACACGATGCACAATATTCACAGGCTCAAATCACTGAACAAACAATCCCTCTCGGAGACTCCTCTAGCAGAGCTCTCTGGGGCTAGACTGCCTCTGCGGAGCCTCCTCATGTACGCCTATGAACAGTCCCTCTCGGAGACTCCTCTAGCAGAGCTCTCTGGGGCTAGATTGCCTCTGCGGAGCCTCCTCATGTACGCCTATGAACAGTCCCTCTCGGAGACTCCTCTAGCAGAGCTCTCTGGGGCTAGATTGCGTCTGCGGAGCCTCCTCATGTACGCCTATGAACAATCCCTCTCGGAGACTCCTCTAGCAGAGCTCTCTGGGGCTAGATTGCCTCTGCGGAGCCTCCTCATGTACGCCTATGAACAGTCCCTCTCGGAGACTCCAATAGAGATTATTGCTCTAATCTATACAATCTAAGGATGGATACAGATACCACCGAGCCCCCCCAACAAGATATAGACTCCGTTCTAGAACAGCCAATTAGAGATCCTCAACAAACCGATAGCCTCTGAAAAATTTAACGCAGTAATCCGCTCTCTCCTCCTAAATAAGGCCCCGGGTCCCGACGGATTCTCCTCCGGCCACTTACTCCTCAAACATCTTCTTCCAGTGTCCTCTACAGCTATGGTCACTGGCTCCTTCCCATCGGAAATGCTGGAGGCTCTTATAATGACGATCCCTAAATCAGGCAAGTCACCCTTGCAAACGACTATTGTCCAATATCGCTATTAGACTGCGATGTAAAGATCTATGCGAAAATACTAGCGAATAGGCTCCAGTCCGTTATCCCCTCTTTAATTTCGATAGACCAAACTGGGTTTGTATCAGGGAGGCGAGCTCCGGATAACACCAGGAGATCCGCAGAAGCATCAGGTACTGCGGCCATATCCCTGACACTGGACGCCGAGAAGGCGTTTGACCGCATTAACTGGCCATATGCCTTCTCGGTACTAAGACAGTTTGGATTTACTGGCCCAAAATACTCGGCCATTTCCGCACTATATTCCAACCCTTGTGCTAAAGTCTTTGCTTATGGGGCCCTATCCACAGCCTTCCAATTGACAAACGGCACCAGACAAGGGCGCCCATTGTCCCCCCTGTTTTTCGTGCTTTCTATTGAACCCCTGGCGGAATAAATTTGTCGGGATCCGGACATATCAGGCCTCAAAATGGGACCCACAGAACAGAAACTAGCGCTTTTTGCGGACAACGTCATTGTAGTCTGTACAAATCCCAGGACGGCTCTCCATAGAGTATTCTATCTATTAAAGGTATTCGGCCAAACCTCCTACTACAAACTGAACATAGAGAAATCCCAGAGTCTTCCTATAAACTTACACCCGGACCAATTGCGGCACCTTAAAGGCCTGTTCCCCTTAGACTGGCAACGAGAGAGCATGTCATACCTAGGTATCCAACTCACTTACCCCTCGTCAAGGATGTTCCATACAAATCCCCCCCCCCCCCTCTACTAGATGAGCTACAAAAAGATATTACCGGCATGAAATGAGGTAAGTGTTTCTGTGTACTTACCTGCCGATTTAGTTACTGCATACAGTCTCCTACTTTTCATTGACACTAGTCCTGTTTTTCGTGTCTTGGAAGAACAGGTCGTCTCTCCCCTGCTCCTATGAAAGGAATTATCAGGGCGACACAGGGCCAAAGGTATCCTGGGTATGAGCCGTCCTACCATCCAGGTCCGCTCATACGGCGAGGAGTTAGGACGAGGATTGGGGACGCTTTAGGAGGTGACCTGCTCCCTGATCCCGGCGTCCTGGCCCAGCTGCTTCCCCTTTATTCCTGACATTGTACGGTGGGGCGTTTCCCCCATTTCCCACCGTGACACCTACACAGAGGCCTCCGAGTGGGCGCTCTGGCACCTGCCACCACTGCTCTAGCAGAACCCACCTGAACAGGTGGTACAGGGGTCAGCCACCATCGGCACTCCAGCTGCTGTGAAACTACAATGGCCAGCATGCACACAGCCATAGGAGAGATGAGCATACTGGGAGTTGTAGTTTCACAGCAGCTGGAGTGCTGGAGAAATACCTAGGATGTATCATGTATCAAATAAGTGGAAACTGTGGATTTATTCTTATCCTAAGGTAATGAATAACTTAGTAACATGGAAACAAAAAGTCCTAAGACCCCCCCCCCCCTCCCCTCCCCAATTAGAAGTTGTGAAAGTAATGTGCAAATCTGTGATAGAACGTGGATGTGGCGCACTACAGTGCCCATGATAACCAAAGGCGCAGAATCACTTTAACAGAAATTACTTGGATTTGATTTGTAGAAACACCACGGCCTCTCCAGTTCAGAGGAAATGTCCAGTATGGGGTTTATTATGGTAGTCAGTGGCAGAGATGAATATATTCTATGGAGGCATTCCTGCAAACTACCGACTGCAAGGGGGGTCATTATCCGGATTACTGCAGTGCTATGCAAGTAACTCCTCCCTGCTTGTCATGGGACTGCAAGCACCAGCATGCCACAAAGAGGAGGCGCATGCTAGGGATTATAGTTCCGCTGAAAAGGTATGACATGTGCAAGGCAGCCTGGTCCATGCAGGGGTTAAATATCCAGCACAGATGGTTTTCATATGTGAGGTTTGTATCCTGCGGTCTACATTAAATGTCATTGTAATTACAGTAATGATGGGAGCTGTCCCTGACCCCGAAAAGTCCCGCACAACCTCCAGACTGCGGCTGTCAGAACATGCTGAGAGTTGTAGTCTAGTTATAGCTGGAGACCAACAAGTTGGAGATCACTGCTCTATACCATTACTAGGAGTTCAGCTCTGAAGAGAGCGCCGATCCACTAAAAGGCACCACTACCTGCAGTGACTGAGCGGCCTCCACCTTTCATCTCATCCAAAGCTGCATCTTTCCAATATACTTTGTAATTCAATTCCTCAAGAATTTCAAGATCTCTGCATGCTATCCATGAACGAAAACATTATAGAACAGACCTAATACTTGTAAACCTAATACTGAAAACCCATCCAGACCTAACACTTCTCAGAAATGAGGGTTTGGTACAATTGCATCCTCTGTGCAGTAACCATTCACCAGCACTGATACATTGTAGCACAGGAAGGAGATTTGACAGAGGATTGCATTGGATGCAACTGTAACAAACCCTCAGTTGGGAGAAATGTTAAGGCTATATAGGGTTTCAAACGTAGGGACTAAACAAGAATGTTCCCATTCACTGACCGCTAGTAGAGATCTTGAAAATGGCAAAGAACTGAAACACAAAGTATATTAGAAAGTGGCAGAGCTTTTCATTATACAGCGAGTAAACGTTATGTGAAGCCTCTGCTCATACATCGCAATGTCCTGGTGAGCGTCTATGGAGTTTCCATTAAGTTTTATATATAGGGGCGTCACAGACCCAGTGTATTAGGAGGTTTATATATAGGGGCGTCACAGACCCAGTGTATTAGGAGGTTTATATATAGGGGGCGTCACAGACCCAGTGCATTAGGAGGTTTATATATAGGGGGCGTCACAGACCCAGTGTATTAGGAGGTTTATATATAGGGGCGTCACAGACCCAGTGTATTAGGAGGTTTATATATAGGGGCGTCACAGACCCAGTGTATTAGGAGGTTTATATATAGGGGCGTCACAGACCCAGTGTATTAGGAGGTTTATATATAGGGGGCGTCACAGACCCAGTGTATTAGGAGGTTTATATATAGGGGGCGTCACAGACCCAGTGTATTAGGAGGTTTATATATAGGGGTGTCACAGACCCAGTGTATTAGGAGGTTTATATATAGGGGCGTCACAGACCCAGTGTATTAGGAGGTTTATATATAGGGGGCGTCACAGACCCAGTGTATTAGGAGGTTTATATATAGGGGCCGACACAGACCCAGTGTATTAGGAGGTTTATATATAGGGGGCGTCACAGACCCAGTGCATTAGGAGGTTTATATATAGGGGCGTCACAGACCCAGTGTATTAGGAGGTTTATATATAGGGGGCGACACAGACCCAGTGCATTAGGAGGTTTATATATAGGGGGAGTCACAGACCCAGTGTATTAGGAGGTTTATATATAGGGGGCGTCACAGACCCAGTGCATTAGGAGGTTTATATATAGGGGCGTCACAGACCCAGTGTATTAGGAGGTTCATATATAGGGGCGTCACAGACCCAGTGTATTAGGAGGTTTATATATAGGGGGCGTCACAGACCCAGTGTATTAGGAGGTTTATATATAGGGGGCGACACAGACCCAGTGCATTAGGAGGTTTATATATAGGGGCGTCACAGACCCAGTGTATTAGGAGGTTTATATATAGGGGGCGTCACAGACCCAGTGTATTAGGAGGTTATATATAGGGGGCGTCACAGACCCAGTGCATTAGGAGGTTTATATATAGGGGGCGACACAGACCCAGTGTATTAGGAGGTTTATATATAGGGGCGTCACAGACCCAGTGTATTAGGAGGTTTATATATAGGGGCCGTCACAGACCCAGTGTATTAGGAGGTTTATATATAGGGGCGTCACAGACCCAGTGTATTAGGAGGTTTATATATAGGGGGCGTCACAGACCCAGTGCATTAGGAGGTTTATATATAGGGGGCGTCACAGACCCAGTGCATTAGGAGGTTTATATATAGGGGGCGTCACAGACCCAGTGTATTAGGAGGTTTATATATAGGGGGCGTCACAGACCCAGTGTATTAGGAGGTTTATATATAGGGGCGTCACAGACCCAGTGTATTAGGAGGTTTATATATAGGGGCGTCACAGACCCAGTGTATTAGGAGGTTTATATATAGGGGCGTCACAGACCCAGTGTATTAGGAGGTTTATATATAGGGGGCGTCACAGACCCAGTGCATTAGGAGGTTTATATATAGGGGGCGTCACAGACCCAGTGCATTAGGAGGTTTATATATAGGGGGCGTCACAGACCCAGTGTATTAGGAGGTTTATATATAGGGGGCGTCACAGACCCAGTGTATTAGGAGGTTTATATATAGGGGGCGTCACAGACCCAGTGTATTAGGAGGTTTATATATAGGGGGAGTCACAGACCCAGTGCATTAGGAGGTTTATATATAGGGGCGTCACAGACCAGTGCATTAGGAGGTTTATATATAGGGGGCGTCACAGACCCAGTGCATTAGGAGGTTTATATATAGGGGGCGTCACAGACCCAGTGTATTAGGGGGTTTATATATAGGGGGCGCCACAGACCCAGTGTATTAGGAGGTTTATATATAGGGGGCGTCACAGACCCAGTGTATTAGGAGGTTTATATATAGGGGGCGACACAGACCCAGTGTATTAGGAGGTTTATATATAGGGGGCGACACAGACCCAGTGCATTAGGAGGTTTATATATAGGGTGCGTCACAGACCCAGTGCATTAGGAGGTTTATATATAGGGGGCGTCACAGACCCAGTGCATTAGGAGGTTTATATATAGGGGGCGTCACAGACCCAGTGCATTAGGAGGTTTATATATAGGGGGCGTCACAGACCCAGTGCATTAGGAGGTTTATATATAGGGGGCGTCACAGACCCAGTGTATTAGGAGGTTTATATATAGGGGGCGTCACAGACCCAGTGTATTAGGAGGTTTATATATAGGGGCGTCACAGACCCAGTGTATTAGGAGGTTTATATATAGGGGGCGTCACAGACCCAGTGCATTAGGAGGTTTATATATAGGGGGCGTCACAGACCCAGTGCATTAGGAGGTTTATATATAGGGGGCGTCACAGACCCAGTGCATTAGGAGGTTTATATATAGGGGGCGTCACAGACCCAGTGCATTAGGAGGTTTATATATAGGGGGCGTCACAGACCCAGTGCATTAGGAGGTTTATATATAGGGGGCGACACAGACCCAGTGCATTAGGAGGTTTATATATAGGGGCGTCACAGACCCAGTGTATTAGGAGGTTTATATATAGGGGGCGACACAGACCCAGTGTATTAGGAGGTTTATATATAGGGGCGTCACAGACCCAGTGTATTAGGAGGTTTATATATAGGGGGCGACACAGACCCAGTGTATTAGGAGGTTTATATATAGGGGGCGACACAGACCCAGTGCATTAGGAGGTTTATATATAGGGGGCGTCACAGACCCAGTGCATTAGGAGGTTTATATATAGGGGGCGTCACAGACCCAGTGTATTAGGAGGTTTATATATAGGGGTGTCACAGACCCAGTGTATTAGGAGGTTTATATATAGGGGGCGTCACAGACCCAGTGTATTAGGAGGTTTATATATAGGGGGCGTCACAGACCCAGTGTATTAGGAGGTTTATATATAGGGGCGTCACAGACCCAGTGTATTAGGAGGTTTATATATAGGGGCGTCACAGACCCAGTGTATTAGGAGGTTTATATATAGGGGGCGACACAGACCCAGTGTATTAGGAGGTTTATATATAGGGGGCGACACAGACCCAGTGTATTAGGAGGTTTATATATAGGGGGCGTCACAGACCCAGTGTATTAGGAGGTTCATATATAGGGGGCGTCACAGACCCAGTGTATTAGGAGGTTTATATATAGAGGGCGTCACAGACCCAGTGTATTAGGAGGTTTATATATAGGGGGCGTCACAGACCCAGTGTATTAGGAGGTTTATATACAGGGGGCGTCACAGACCCAGTGTATTAGGAGGTTTATATATAGGGGCGTCACAGACCCAGTGCATTAGGAGGTTTATATATAGGGGGCGTCACAGACCCAGTGCATTAGGAGGTTTATATATAGGGGCGTCACAGACCCAGTGTATTAGGAGGTTTATATATAGGGGCGTCACAGACCCAGTGTATTAGGAGGTTTATATATAGGGGGTGTCACAGACCCAGTGCATTAGGAGGTTTATATATAGGGGGCGTCACAGACCCAGTGCATTAGGAGGTTTATATATAGGGGGCGTCACAGACCCAGTGCATTAGGAGGTTTATATATAGGGGCGTCACAGACCCAGTGCATTAGGAGGTTTATATATAGGGGCGTCACAGACCCAGTGTATTAGGAGGTTTATATATAGGGGGCGTCACAGACCCAGTGCATTAGGAGGTTTATATATAGGGGCCGACACAGACCCAGTGCATTAGGAGGTTTATATATAGGGGCCGTCACAGACCCAGTGCATTAGGAGGTTTATATATAGGGGGCGTCACAGACCCAGTGCATTAGGAGGTTTATATATAGGGGGCGCCACAGACCCAGTGCATTAGGAGGTTTATATATAGGGGCGTCACAGACCCAGTGTATTAGGAGGTTTATATATAGGGGCCGACACAGACCCAGTGTATTAGGAGGTTTATATATAGGGGGCGCCACAGACCCAGTGTATTAGGAGGTTTATATATAGGGGCCGTCACAGACCCAGTGCATTAGGAGGTTTATATATAGGGGGCGTCACAGACCCAGTGCATTAGGAGGTTTATATATAGGGGGCGTCACAGACCCAGTGCATTAGGAGGTTTATATATAGGGGGCGTCACAGACCCAGTGTATTAAGAGGTTTATATATAGGGGGCGTCACAGACCCAGTGTATTAGGAGGTTCATATATAGGGGGCGTCACAGACCCAGTGTATTAGGAGGTTTATATATAGGGGGCGTCACAGACCCAGTGTATTAGGAGGTTTATATATAGGGGGCGTCACAGACCCAGTGTATTAGGAGGTTTATATATAGGGGCGTCACAGACCCAGTGTATTAGGAGGTTTATATATAGGGGCGTCACAGACCCAGTGTATTAGGAGGTTTATATATAGGGGGCGTCACAGACCCAGTGTATTAGGAGGTTTATATATAGGGGGAGTCACAGACCCAGTGTATTAGGAGGTTTATATATAGGGGGCGTCACAGAACCAGTGTATTAGGAGGTTTATATATAGGGGGCGTCACAGAACCAGTGTATTAGGAGGTTCATATATAGGGGGCGTCACAGACCCAGTGTATTAGGAGGTTCATATATAGGGGGCGTCACAGACCCAGTGTATTAGGAGGTTTATATATAGGGGGCGTCACAGACCCAGTGTATTAGGAGGTTTATATATAGGGGCGTCACAGACCCAGTGTATTAGGAGGTTTATATATAGGGGGCGTCACAGACATCATTTATGGGGGGGGGTAATGCCATATAGAAGAGACATATGGAATACACGGAGGATGAATGTGTGAATGTAAGTAAATTGGAACAATGTAACGCAGAAAAGAGTCTGAGCTGTAGCTGTCTTTACGCTTACAGATATCTGACCAATTTGTGTCCAATCAGATCATTGTGAAATTGTTGTGTAAAGAAATAGTCCATTGATCAGTAATCTGAAGACTTTATTATCGGGGAAAGGAAGGTTTCACTTTAGGACGATGAGAACTAGTTCTAACCTAACATATGATCCCTGGGTGAGAACGGCCAGTTTCATCTTCTGTAAAATGGGTCAGAAACCTGTGTTAAGGATCTTTCACCCTGCGGATAATCGGCAAATGAAGAAGGGATTGGGTGATCGTGCCGTTCTGTAGGCACCAAATATCATCGCTCCCTGTGCTGTTTATACAAGGATCTGCTGCGCGGGAGCAATGGCTTTCTACGGGGACGAGCTGTCAGTCCGGAGTTCACACTTCCGTTATTTCCATCCGTTATCATGAGCCAAAACCAGAGGTGAAGCCTCCGGAGAGATCAGGTATAAGGGGAAAATCTGCTCCTGTTCTGTGTGTTTGACTTTTTTTTCCCTCTGATTAAAGTCCTCTTCCTTTCCGTTATTCCACAAAACATATCCATATGGTTTCCGTATGCGATCCGTTTTTTGCGGCTCAGAAATGGAAACAGTAACTTATTAATCCCCAAACACATGAGTAATATGGGCTGGGCGTAGCATTTCTACAGTATGGATAAACACAAAATATGGATGACATACGGATGTGTTCCGTGTGCGTTCTGTATTTTTTGCGGACCTATTGACTTGAATAGGGCCTCGGACCGTGATTTGCGGACAATAATAGGACATGCGCTACCTTTTTGCGGAAAGGAAATTCGGAAACGGAATGCATATAGAGTACCTTTTGTTGTTTTTGTGGACCCACTGCAGTGAATGGTCCTGCATACGGTCCGCAAAATAAAACGGAAAAAAATAAGTTTGTGTGCATGAGCCCTTATACAGCCGAGGTGGTTGCTGCATGTAAATACGGCTCTCATCTCTGCCAATGATCAGACAATTATCAGAAGCCTCCGGTTCCTTCTAGATAATTGCCCTAAACATCAGTCCATGTAAAAGGACCTGAAGGCCTCATGCACACGGCCGTTGTTTTGTTCCACACGCCAAAACTGCGGCTCGGATGCGGACCCATTCACTTCAATGGGGCCAGAATAGATGCAGACAGCACTCCGTTGCTCCGTTCCTTAAAAAAATAAACATGTTCTATTCTTGTCAGCGCTTTGCGGACAAGAATAGGGAGTTATATTAAAGGCTGTCCGTGCCGTTCCGCAAATTGCGGAACGCACACAAACGCCATCCGTGTTTTGAGGATCCGCGGTTTGCGAATTGCAAAACACACAACGGTCGTGTGCATGTAGCCTAACCCAGATCCTCTAGTAAACATGTCATAGGAACATATCAGCTACAAGCGCGCCAACATCTGCAAGAGCGCCAACATCTGCAAGAGCAAGTCATAAAGAGTTGAAGTAACAACCAGAGGAAGGAGAGGGCGAGATGGCCAGAAAGCCCTGGAACCAGCTGGCAAATGGCAACAAAACCGCCATATGGTTCAGTAGAATTGTGCTGCAGCCTTCACTTTCTGCACTGCAATAAATCTATGCAACGGGCTGCAAATAGTCCAGGCTGCTTCCTAAAGCTCACTTCACTTACATTGTATTTTGTTGCAATAAATCTGCTGCGAAGTTTGCAGCCAACTATTTGAGAACCTGACACTAATAATGTAACACTTGGGCGTAAAGGTAAAACCACATTTCTGTATCACTGCACTCATCACACATATGGAGCGGTGTGCAAATCCTCAAGCCTGGGGCACAAACACAAGAGAGTGCAAAGTCAACAAGAACAACATGCAACTTTAAGAATAGGGGACAGGGACATACAGACGTGGACAAAATTGTTGGTACCCTTTGGTCAATGAAAGAAAAAGTCACAATGGTCACAGAAATAACTTTAATCTGACAAAAGTAATAATAAATTAAAATTCTATAAATGTTAACCAATGAAAGTCAGACATTGTTTTTCAACCATGCTTCAACAGAATTATGTAAAAAAATAAACTCATGAAACAGGCATGGACAAAAATGATGGTACCCCTAACTTAATATTTTGTTGCGCAACCTTTTGAGGCAATCACTGCAATCAAACGCTTCCTGTAACTGTCAATGAGACATCTGCACCTCTCAGCAGGTATTTTGGCCCACTCCTCATGAGCAAACTGCTCCAGTTGTGTCCGGTTTGAAGGGTGCCTTTTCCAGACTGCATGTTTCAGCTCCTTCCAAAGATGCTCAATAGGATTGAGGTCAGGGCTCATAGAAGGCCACTTTAGAATAGTCCAATTTTTTCCTCTTAGCCATTCTTGGGTGTTTTTAGCGGTGTGTTTTGGGTCATTGTCCTGTTGCAAGACCCATGACCTGCGACTGAGACCAAGCTTTCTGACACTGGCTAGTACATTTCTCTCTAGAATTCCTTGATAGTCTTGAGATTTCATTGTACCCTGCACAGATTCAAGACACCCTGTGCCAGACGCAGCAAAGCAGCCCCAGAACATAACAGAGCCTCCTCCATGTTTCACAGTAGGGACAGTGTTCTTTTCTTGATATGCTTCATTTTTTCGTCTGTGAACATACAGCTGATGTGCCTTGGCAAAAACTTCGATTTTTGTCTCATCTGTCCACAGGACATTCTCCCAGAAGCTTTGTGGCTTGTCAACATGTAGTTTGGCATATTCCAGTCTTGCTTTTTTATGATTCGTTTTCAACAATGGTGTCCTCCTTGGTCGTCTCCCATGTAGTCCACTTTGGCTCAAACAACGACGGATGGTGCGATCTGACACTGATGTTCCTTGAGCATGAAGTTCACCTTGAATCTCTTTAGAAGTCTTTCTAGGCTCTTTTGTTACCATTCGGATTATCCGTCTCTTAGATTTGTCATCAATTTTCCTCCTGCGGCCACGTCCAGGGAGGTTGGCTACAGTCCCATGGATCTTAAACTTATGAATAATATGTGCAACTGTACTCACAGGAACATCTAGTTGCTTGGAGATGGTCTTATAGCCTTTACCTTTAACATGCTTGTCTATAATTTTCTTTCTGATCTCTTGAGACAGCTCTTTCCTTTGCTTCCTCTGGTCCATGTCGAGTGTGGTACACACCATATCACCAAACAACACAGTGATTACCTGGAGCCATATATATAGGCCCAATGGCTGATTACAAGGTTGTAGACACCTGTGATGCTAATTAGTGGACACACCTTGAATTAACATGTCCCTTTGGTCACATTATGTTCTGTGTTTTCTAGGGGTACCATCATTTTTGTCCATGCCTGTTTCATGAGTTTATTTTTTTACATAATTCTGTTGAAGCATGGTTGAAAAACAATGTCTGACTTTCATTGGTTAACATTTATAGAATTTTAATTTATTATTACTTTTGTCAGATTAAAGTTATTTCTGTGACCATTGTGACTTTTTCTTTCATTGACCAAAGGGTACCAACAATTTTGTCCACGTCTGTATGTGTGCAGGACCTGGAGGAGAGTAACCATCTAAGGCTACTGTCACACTCACGTTTTGTGCCGATCCGTCCAGATAATACAACGTCTGCATCCGTTTGTATTATCTATAACATAGCCAAAACGGATCCGTCTTGAACACCATTGAAAGTCAATGGAGGACGGATCCGTTTTCAATTGCACCATATTGTGTCAGTGAAAACGGATCCGTCCCTATTGACTTACATTGTGTGTCCGGACGGATCCGTTTGGCTCAGTTTCGTCAAACGGACACCAAAACGGAATGGAGACGGAACTGATGCATTCTGAGCGGATCCTTTTCTATTCAGAATGCAAACTGATCCGTTTTGGACCAAATGTAAGAGCCCTGAACGGATCTCACAAATGGAAAGCCAATACGCCAGTGTGAAAGTAGCCTAAGAGGTGAAGGCACAACTCAATATCCTCAGAGGGGGGTTTGTGGAAAGTGCACATGAACCTCTTACCTTCTTTGGGTGGGTTGGGGTCCCACACTGACCACATCTGGACGAAGAAGAAGGGCGTCCAGCAGACAATGTAAGCCAGCACTATGATGAAGGTCATCTTCACAGTCCGGATTTTAGCCTTGGAGATTAGCCTGACACTACTGACCCTGGACAGGGTGGCTCTCCTGCTGGTGCTCAGCCTCAGGTTGCTCTCACACACAGTCTTCAGGCGGATGTTCTGCCAGATCTTGTAGCTAATGAGCCCATAGCAGACGCTAAGGATCATCACTGGGATGATGTACACAGCTAGGGTTATCCAGGTGATATAAGCTTTGAGCCCCCAGGGTTTGATAAAGTCAGCCCTGCAGTCATAGACCCCATTGTCCACCTCTGTAAGAGAGAAGATGACGGTTTGGGGGGTGCTGAGAAGAAAGCTGAGGATCCAGGTGAAAAGGACATAAACACAGTCTGATCTCCTGTGCAGAGACCTCAATGGTTGACAGATGGCCAAGCACCTGTCCAGGGACATGAGCAGGAGCATGTAGGTAGAAGCAAACATCCCCACCACCTGCAGGTAAGTGACCAACCTGCAAACAAAATCTGGAGCATAGAACCTGAAGGTGATGTCCCAGATGAGCTGAGGAAGCACCTGGAAGATTGCAACCACTAGGTCTGCAATGCTCAGGTGCTTCATGAAGAAGTACATGCGGGAGTGCTTGTGTCTATTGATGTAAATGCCCAGGAGGACACAGATGTTCCCTGCCAGGGCCAGGAACAGGATGAGGGCCAGCACAGTCACCTCCACCTTGGCCATCTCCTCATTCCTCTTCAGGGGCTCCCTGGTGCTGTTGGAGCTGTGGTTCTGGTTCTCCATGCTGGAGTTCACCCATGAAGAGTTGAGTAGCTCAGAACTGTCTAAATTCAGGCACAATCCCTCCATGTCCAGGAGCAATTATAAAACCCTACAAATCCACTAAAGGTTCCTAAACTTGTATCATTCCTTGGACAAAAACATCTCCTTTGGCTCCCCAGGACCCCCTAGCACAAGGTCTCTCCAGGCAGGTGACAGCTCCACTGCTTGCAATCTTCTGGAAGCTTTATTCCCTTGAAGATGAGAAGAAGAGGTGGTCTCTGCCAGCACCTCCTTCCCCCAGGACATGCAGACCCCCCTGGACAATTTTCTGAAATCTGCAGATTCTTGCAGTGCTTAGGTAGCAATAGATTTGGATAACTCCCAGCAGGTTACATCCACAGGACAACTCTCAGCAGATACAGGAAGCTCAAGTCCTTGCAAATTTCAAAGCAAACTGTTGCACCTTGGTCAGCAGGACCACCACCCAATGTCCAGGATGTAATGGTCTCCTAGTAGCTCAGTCCACACAACTCTGCAGAAGAGGAGCCATCACTCCAGGCTAGATTCCTCACCACAGTGAGAGAAGTCTACAGAGCCATAGGTTGAGCTTTGCTCAGGAGCCTCCTCTCACATCACCTTCTCATCTTGCAGACTGAGGAGAGTGAGCAGAAGGAACAGCCAACTCTAGGAGTATTCGGACAGGGGGCTGCGCTGCTCCTGGGTGGCCGCTAGGTGGCGCTGCAGGACATGGATCTTCCTATGCAGCTGGCCATAGCTGAATGAATGGATGGTATCAGAGATAATTCACACAATGCGCTAGAAATGGCCTCACTTTAGGCAGCTTCTTCCACTACTGGATGTATGGAATTTATACCTCCAGAGTGACTGCAAGCTAAGAAATCCAAGGTGGTGAGAACTAGCAGATCCCACAAGCTGCTGGGAGGATGGGATTTGTAGTTCTACAATTAAAAGGGACATATTTTTGTTCTTTGCAATTAATGAGCACTGATCAGACTTTGTAATGTCTTAAGGTGGAGGGAAGGTAATCACATCAGGGCACATCCCATGGAACATACTGCAAATTCTGCAAAAAATTTGAATGATTTCCATACAGATTTTGCTGCGGATTTCAAAATGCGCCACAATTCTGCTTGGATGCCGTATATCTTGCACCAGTTATGCAGAATGCATTCCTAAAATCTCATGCACTTTGCTGCTACTCTCTCTGTGGGTCACCACAAGCTGCCAATAACTCTTTACAGTGGCTGATACAGAGCTCCAAACTCTCTGCATAGGCAAAAAGTTTAAATAATAATAATTTTTCAACAGACCACAGTGACCACTAGGGGGAGCTCAGGCGCAGCACATTGACCTCTATAGTAACACAGTGTGCAGTGAGCTCCCTCTAGAGGCGGCTGCAGGAGGACAGGATACAGGACTTGTCTCTGCAGGGGATTTGGCAGCAGAGAAATGAAGCTATGATTATAAAGGTATTTGAGGAAATTAACACCGACTTTTGGATCTTTTTTAGTAAATACATCATCTTGTAAAACTAGCACCCAGCGGCATCCAGCTGTCTTAGATCACTATTAGGGTCCATTCACACGTCCGTTTTTTCTTCCCTGATCTGTTCCGTTTTTTGCGGAACAGATCAGGACCAGATCTGGACCCATTCATTTTCAATGGGTCCTGGAAAAAATCGGACAGCACAATGTGTGCTGTCCGTTTCCGTTGTTCCGTTCCGCATGTCCGTTTAAATATAAAACATGTCCTATTCTTGTCCGCAAAATTCGGATCCTGGTACAATACAAAGTCAATGGATTCGAAAAAAAACGGAAGACATTCGGATGTCATTCCGTATGTCATCCGTTTTATGCGGAATCTGTTCCTGGAAACACATAATAAATTATATATATATATATTTTTTTTTTCCAAAGAAATCCAAACAACTTTATTTGATTATTGAACTTTATACATGTTTCCGTTTTTTGCGGATCCGCAAAAAACGGATGACATACGGATGACACGGAAACATTTTCAGGAACAACGGATCCGCAAAAAACGGACCGAAAATCGGGATATAGGAAAATACTGACGTGTGAATGTAGCCTTCCCTGGCAGATACAATGCAGCGCACATATCCCAATATTTCCCTTAGGGCTCATGCACACTAAAGTTTTTTGCGTTCCGTATACGGACCGTATTTTGATTCCATATAACGTCTGTATACGGAATCATTCATTTCAATGGGTCCGCAAAAGATGCGGACAGCACTCTGTGTGCTGTCCGCATCCGTTGCTCCGTTTTGTGGCCCCGCAAAAAAAAATGAGGCATGTCCTATTCTTGTCCGTTTTGCGGACAAGAATAGGCATCTCTATAATGGGCCTCCTGTTCCGTTCGGCAAATTGCAAAAGGCACACAGGCGGCATCTGTTTTTTGCGGATCTCAAGCGTTCACTGGAGTTGCGCCCAAATTTGCACAACACTGACAGGTGAGCAGAATACGTACCCCCCCCAGGAGGGGAACTCGCACCCGTACGTGCTTACCCTAGGAGCACCTCTTCTTTTGGGGCATTTTTTATAAAGGGGATTTACACTTTAAGGACGACCGTTGTGTGTTTTGCGGCCCGCAAACCGCGGATCCGCAAAACACGGATGGCGTCTGTGTGCATTTGGCAATTTGTGGAACGGCACGGACAGCCTTTAATATAAATGCCTATTCTTGTCTGCAAAGCGCGGACAAGAATAGGACAGGTTATATTTTTTTTGCGGACCACGGAACGGAGCAACGGATGCGGACAGCACACAGAGCGCTGTCCGCATCTTTTGCGGTCCCATTGAAGTGAATGGGTCCGCACCCGAGCCGCCAAAACTGCGGCTCGGATGCGGACCAAAACAACGGCCGTGTGCATGAGGCCTAATGAATACCGTCCAACACTTGCAGCTTTTCCCGGATCCTTGTTCTCTGACCGCCAGGTTTGCAGAGATGTGACAACCACTCTGAATGACAAAGCATGCCGCTCAGTGTGGTTGTCGGAGAACAGATGGCGCAGTAACGGTCAGTAGAGTCATGTGACACCTCGGTGATGCGTGGAAGACTCTTGCTGGCACCGATTGCGTGACAGTTTCAGGTCTTGTATTTCTTGGAGCTGTTGAGCAGGAGCCAACATTTCATTTGTACAAGCTGCTCGGCTGCGACGTCTTCTGTGATTACCGTAGAGCGCTTGTTATGACAGGACATGGAGCTTTCCCATATGCTCGCAGTCCGTCTGTCTCTAATCACATCCAGCAGACACCTGCAGAGTCAGCTCGGGCTCACCTTGTGATGTGATGCAGCAATCCTCAGGAACAGATGTGGGAAGCTGGAGAGCGCTGCGGGGCCAAGGATCAGGATCCAAAGAGACCAAGGCCCTGCCTTGTCCACAGCAGATGAAAAATTAGGAGACTTTCTATTCTAATTTGTTACAAATTCTCATGATCTCTGCTTGCTGTCTGTGAATGAGATGGGAAAGGCAAAATACGATAAAAACTAGACAGATGTGAAGCTTCTCATAGCTGAGAGTTTGTTACAATTTCATCCAGTCTATACAAATCTTCCATTAGCTGAGCCACCTAGATTCCAAACTGAGACATTTACCTGCACTGATACATTGTAACAGAGTATGAAAGACAGGAAACATATTTGTGCTGCTGATGTGTTTAGCTCACATAGGATTGTCTAGACTGGTTAAAACTGTAACAAACCCTCAGCTGTGAGAAGTATTAGGTCAGGACAGTTTATTAGCTACCAATTCACTGACCGTAAGAAGAGATTTTAAAAACTTTTCATTGTTTCATTTCATTCAAAGTGTAATAACACCGATCAAACAGCCACCACTAGAGGGAGCTCACTACATACAGATTATACAGCCACCACTAGAGGGAGCTCACTACATACAGATTATACAGTCACCACTAGAGGGAGCTCACTGCATACAGATTATACAGTCACCACTAGAGGGAGTTCACTACATACAGATTATACAGCCACCACTAGAGGGAGGTCACTACATACAGATTATACAGCCACCACTAGAGGGAGCTCACTGCATACAGATTATACAGTCACCACTAGAGGGAGCTCACTACATACAGATTATACAGCCACCACTAGAGGGAGCTCACTACATACAGATTATACAGCCACCACTAGAGGGAGCTCACTGCATACAGATTATACAGTCACCACTAGAGGGAGCTCACTACATACAGATTATACATCCACCACTAGAGGGAGCTCACTACATACAGATTATACAGCCACCACTAGAGGGAGCTCACTGCATACAGATTATACAGTCACCACTAGAGGGAGCTCACTACATACAGATTATACAGCCACCACTAGAGGGAGCTCACTACATACAGATTGTACAGCCACCACTAGAGGGAGCTCACTGCATACAGATTATACAGCCACCACTAGAGGGAGCTCACTACATACAGATTATACAGCCACCACTAGAGGGAGCTCACTACATACAGATTATACAGCCACCACTAAGGGGAGCTCACTACATACAGATTATACAGCCACCATCAAAGGGAGCTCACTACATACAGATTATACAGCCACCATCAAAGGGAGCTCACTACATACAGATTTTATTACAAGACCCGGAGGCTCCTATTGCTATTCTCCTTCTTTACTCTGACCAATAGCAGCAAAGAACAAATAAAAATATTGAAACATGTGATCAGCCCCTCCCCATAGTCTCTCTATAACAGGCCACACCGCCTGCAAATCCTCCTCTTTCTTTGCTGCTGACCGCAGAGATAAGTAGTGCTTTGTTACTGTTTTTTGTCATTATGACTTACTGATGCATTTATTTTGTTGGGAATTTTGTATTGGCTTGTTTTTTCCCCTTGTGGGCTATTTGGGGGTACATATAGGTATTTTTATATACTGTGCCTGTTAAATTTGTCCTTTCCCCCCTATCGTATTGGTCTCTTTTGGGCTTCCTGTTAGTGGTTCAGATCCCAGGACGGACATCTTGTGCTCACTTTTGTGCTCACTCTTTTCCTCACTGTGCCCTCTTCTGTCCCCCCTCTTAATCGGGCGGCTCTTTTTCCCGCCGCCGCTTACCTCAGTGCGGCTGCGGCTGTGCTCTCTTTTCTTCCCGGCAAGCGCGCCCGAGATCTCGCGAGATCTCGGGCACTTCCGCTGTTAGCGTCTTCTCGGCCTGGAGCTCGGCTGCCTCAGTCCTGGGTGTCCGGTTAGGTTCTTCTCTTGCAGCGATCTCTTTTTACTGGCCTGGGGCAAATCCCCATCACCAGTTCCTTCTCCCCAGATGCTCCTGTGGCTATTGCTTGATTGATTGAGCGGCCATTGGTAGCGTCTTACTGTGTGTTTGAGACTGGGGTTTTTAACCCTGTGTCTTCCTCATATCATACCTTACTAGATCGCCCCCTTTTATATTGAAATAAAGCAGCACCGTTTATAAGTACACAGTTGCACAGGTCATCATGCCTAAGAATGTGCATACGGGCCAGGGCCCTGCTGAGGAGGACGTCCCTCTGGTGGAATTAACCCCTTCGGGGGAGGATGGCCATATCCCGATCCCTGGGGATCAAACCACTGATTTTCCAGGCGTCGCTATCCAGCGCCATAGCTGC
Organism: Bufo gargarizans; assembly: GCF_014858855.1. Taxonomy (NCBI): domain Eukaryota; kingdom Metazoa; phylum Chordata; class Amphibia; order Anura; family Bufonidae; genus Bufo; species Bufo gargarizans. Next base: position 169,169,696 of record NC_058086.1, on the reverse strand, counting down.
AGCCATGGGATCGATGACTTCGGTCATTTCCCAGACTATTGCTCAGGCCCTTGCTGCCCATCCGGCTACCTCTCAGGCCCCGCAGCCCGTCATGGTGTCCTCACCCACCGGGCCAGGGCCGTCTGCCTCCAGAAAAAGAATTCATAAAGGTGATGATGTTTTCCACCAATGTTGGCGCGCCTGGTCCGCGCAAGAGAGCCTGTACGCGTCGGGCAGAACGCACGCACAACTGGAAAAGTGCTAGAGCACTGCAGGAGATGGATTCCGACTCTGAGATCGGATCCGAGGAGGAGGCTTTAGATGACGCCTTTGAGGAGGCAGAGGAGGACCCGTCAGGGGTCATGGATGATAACCCCCTACCCGGGTGTAGCTCCCTAATGTCTGCTGCAGAAGGTATGCCTGCACCTTGGCGGATCCCTCTGGGAACCATTGTTCGACCCAGATTCGCTCCACCACCCCCGCTCCGCTGAGTGGTTGCCGCTGGAGCACGTCTCCAAGTATTTGGAGGCTAGAGTGTGATGTCCTCTTTCCAAAGAGGCTCGCAATAAGCTTAGTGCGGAATGCCCCAGACCCGTCATCCCTAACAGGGTATGCGAGACTCCGGCGGTCGACCCCAAAATGACGCAGTTCCTCGCCAAATCCGGGTGGAATCCGCGTAGGGGTCTGGAGTCGGCGCTAAGGTCCTGCCAGGATAGACTCCTGGACATATTTGGCCCGCTAGCTAAGCTATTTGACCTGGCGGAGACAGCTAAAGCCGAGAACAAGCAAGTTGACCCGCTGGAATTGCGCGAATCGGTACAGGGAGCCATTTGCATAGCAGGGAACGTGAATACGTCCTTAGCTATAGAGAGGTGAAAGGCCATCCCCTTCAAAATTGAGCCAAAGCTGTCAAACCTAGCTCTGACGGAGGCTGGAAAGGAGGCCCAAGGCCTTTTATTTGGAGAACCTTTCATTAAGGACCTAGGGAGGTTTGTGGGGGCTTTCACGGCCTTAGACAAGGCCCAGTCCTCCATGAAGCGAGTTTTTCACGGTAGGGTCTCTACCAGGGCCGGCAGCTTCAGGGGCCGCCTGTCCGGCCGTGCCCAGTTTCAGTCCCGTGGTTCGGGCCGAGGCTCCTTCTCCCAGAGGTCTTCCTTCCAGGAGCACAGACGAGAACAGTCTTCGTTCTTCCCTTCACGAGGAAGCTCCTGGCGTCCAAGAGGATATCGAGGAAATCCGTCTTCTAGACGTCCCTACGGTGAGTCTACCAACTCATTTCAATTCTTTAAAGGCTTGTGTAGGGGGCAGACTACGTCTTTTTTCTCCAGCTTGGTCCCGCATCACCTCAGACCGATGGGTCCTGTCCACGGTCAGGGGTTTTCCATATCGAACTGACGTCCTCTCCACTATCCCTCCCGCCTCCGCACCCGGCAATACTCTCAGCGGAAAACCGCGTACTGGTCGACTCAGAACTGTCGGACCTTGTCCGCAAAGGAGCCATAGAACCGGCTCCGATGTCCCCTGGCCTGATAATCAGCAATATTTTTCTAGTGGCGAAAAAGGGGGGCCATCTTCGGCCTGTTATCAATTTACGCGACCTCAACGCGTTTGTCAGATACCGCCATTTCAAAATGGAGGGCATCCATCTCCTTCGGGACCTCCTACAGGTGGGCGATTGGATGGTCAAGCTGGACTTGAAGGACGCTTATCTGACTGTCCCAGTAGAGGACGCGTCCAGGAACCTTCTCTGTTTTCTCTTGGCAGGACAGGATTTGGCGGTTCACGTGCCTCCCATTCGGCCTCTCTTCAGCTCCCTGGTGTTTCACCAAGCTGATGCGTCCGGCTATGGCGTGGCTACGCAGTCGTGGAGTTAGTCTCATCGTATATCTGGACGACATTCTGATCATGGCCCAGAATTGGTCAGTATTACTGGATCATCTTCGCTGGACCATGGATCTTCTGTCGGATCTGGGTTTCCTCCTCAATCAGGAGAAATCTTGCCTCACCCCGTCTCACGTGATGGAGTTCTTGGGGTTTCTGGTGGATGCCACGGCAGGGTCGCTCAGCCTACCCCCAGCCAAGGTTCGGTCCTTACGGAAGGAGTTGTGCAAAGCCAGGTCGTCTTCCCAGATCCCTCTACGCCATCTAGCCAGGATCATAGGTCTGCTGGCCTCATCTATCCAGGCGGTTTTCCCAGCCCCGCTTCACTACCGGGCTCTACAGCGCCTGAAGGTCTCCCACCTTCGGGCGGGAGCTTCCTATCACGACCGGAGGCGGTTGGTCAGAGGCCGAGGCGGGATTCCATATCAATGCGCTGGAACTGTTGGCTGGATCATTTGCGATCAAGAGCTTCACGAGAGACACGGCCAGATCATGCATCCAACTTCGCATGGACAACGTGTCAGCGGTGAGGTACATCAACGGCATGGGCGGAACCCGCTCCACCATCTTGTCTCGTCTGGCGAAGGATTTCTGGGACTACTGTCTAGACAAGGAGTTGTTTGTTTTAGCGGAATATCTCCCTGACGTCCAGAACATTCATGCGGATTGGAGCTCTCAGTATCTTTCCGATTCCAGCGACTGGCAGTTGGATCCCACGGTGTTCCGTTCCTTAATGTCAATTTGGGGTCCTTGCTGCATCGACCTGTTTGCTTCCCGTCTCTACTCGCAACTACGACGTTTTTACAGTTGGCGCCCGGACCCGGGAGCCGAAGCGGTGGACGCGTTTCTGCAGGATTGGTCCAGAGATCTGCTTTACGCGTTTCCTCCATTTCAGCTGCTCCTCAGGACCCTGATTCAGGTGCGACGTTCTTCAGCGGATCTGGTGCTGCTGGTCCCATTTTGAAACTCCCAGTCATGTTTTCCGCACCTTCTGGAGATGATGATGGAGATCCCGTACCTGCTCCCGACATCTCGGACTCTCCTCCGAGGTCCGAATCACCAACTACATCCTCTTCTCCTAGACGGATCCCTGCGCCTGCTGGCATGTCGGATTTCAGGGGACCCTGGGAGGTCCCAGGAGTTTCGGGAACAGCTAGAGTCCTTTTGGAAAATGCGTGGGCCCCTGGCACCAGAAGATCTTACAGATCAGCCTGGGGGTCTTGGGCTCGCTGGTGCGTGGCTAGGGACTTGGATCCCGTATCGGCACCTGTGACGGAGATCTTGCATTTCCTATCTTCTTTGTTTGACCAGGGCAAGGCTTACCGCACAATCAGCCTGTTCAGATCGGCTATTTCGGCCTCTCACCAAGGGTTTGATGGTACCCCTGCGGGACAACATCCTTTAGTATGTCGTCTCCTGCGCGGTTCTCGGATGTCTCGTCCTCCTAGGCCTAGTTTTTCTGCCACTTGGGATGTGTCTTGTGTCCTTTCTTTTTTATCTTCTTGGCCTCAGAATACGGACTTTTCCCTTCGGCAACTGTCGGCAAAGCTCGTCACTCTCTTTTGTCTGATTTCCTGCAAGCGGGTTTCAGACGTCCGGGCTTTGGACTTTGATGCTCGCTCGTACACCCCGGAGGGGGTCTCTTTTGACATCTCTAGGAGGACTAAGACCCACATCCGTTCGGTGGCTTATCCTGCTTTCCCGGCTTCACCTTCACTTTGCCCAGTGGCCTGCCTCAGGGAATATGAGGCTCGCACTTCTCCGCATCGGTCCCGTGAGTTCCCGCATCTTTTTCTTTTGACCATTCGTCCCTTTGCCCCAGTGACCACTCCCACGCTGGCTAGGTGGATGAAGTGGATCATGGAGCTTGCGGGCGTTGACACTTCTGTATTTTCGGCGCATTCTGCTAGGGGGGCGTCTGCTACCTCTTTGGCGGTTTCTGGCGCCAGACTGGAGGACATTTTGAAACTGGCGGACTGGTCCAGAGTATCCACGTTCAGGGAATTTTACTTCCGTCCAGGTCCTCACGTTTTTTCGTCAATTATTGAGAATTTATCTTAACTTTGAACTTGCAATAGGAGCCTCCGGGTCTTGTAATAAAATCAGGTGATTTTCCTATTTCATGACGTAAAGTCATGATTTTATTAAAGACACGGAGGCGAGTATTGCCCACCCTACGTTTTCCCTCCCTATGTGAGTTTTAAAATTGGAATGATTTTGATTGTGTGTCATTTGCATATTGCTTAACTCTATGAGTTTTTTCCTGAGTAGGTTTGTCGCAACCAATTGTTTGTGAATACGATGCACCAATTTGCTTCTATCATGGCTCTGTTTTCGCCTTTTTTTCAGGTTCAGATCGGGCAGTTCCGTGGTGTCCTTTGTTCTACGTCCTGGTTCGGAGGGTCGGCAGTTCGGTTCCAGCCGGTCATGTGACGTGGACAGCTTCAGGAGGTTCTTCAAGGTTGTTCCTGTTGTTCCTGTTCGCTTCCGGATGGATGGCGCTTTGGTTCCCGGGCTGTTCCGGTTCCTGGTTGGCGGTTCGGTTGGACTGTTCGGTTTGGATTTACAAAGAAAGAGGAGGTTTTGCAGGCGGTGTGGCCTGTTATAGAGAGACTATGGGGAGGGGCTGATGACATGTTTCAATATTTTTATTTGTTCTTTGCTGCTATTGGTCAGAGTAAAGAAGGAGAATAGCAATACTCGCCTCCGTGTCTTTAATAAAATCATGACTTTACGTCATGAAATAGGAAAATCACCTGATTATACAGCCACCACTAGAAGGAGCCCTCTACATACAGATTATACAGCCACCACTAGAGGGAGCTCACTACATACAGATTATACAGCCACCACTAGAGGGAGCTCACTGCATACAGATTATACAGTCACCACTAGAGGGAGCTCACTACATACAGATTATACAGCCACCACTAGAGGGAGCTCACTACATACAGATTATACAGCCACCACTAGAGGGAGCTCACTGCATACAGATTATACAGCCACCACTAGAGGGAGCTCACTACATACAGATTATACAGCCACCACTAGAGGGAGCTCACTACATACAGATTATACAGCCACCACTAAGGGGAGCTCACTACATACAGATTATACAGCCACCATCAAAGGGAGCTCACTACATACAGATTATACAGCCACCATCAAAGGGAGCTCACTACATACAGATTATACAGCCACCACTAGAAGGAGCCCTCTACATACAGATTATACAGCCACCACTAGAAGGAGCCCTCTACATACAGATTATACAGCCACCACTAGAAGGAGCTCTCTACATACAGATTATACAGCCACCACTAGAGGGAGCTCACTACATACAGATTATACAGCCACCACTAGAGGGAGCTCACTACATACAGATTATACAGCCACCACTAGAGGGAGCTCACTACATACAGATTACACAGCCACCACTAAAGGGAGCTCACTACATACAGATTATACAGTCACCACTAGAGGGAGCTCACTACATACAGATTATACAGCCACCACTAGAGGGAGCTCACTACATACAGATTATACAGTCACCACTAGATGGAGCTCACTACATACAGATTATACAGCCACCACTAGAGGGAGCTCACTGCATACAGATTATACAGCCACCACTAGAGGGAGCTCACTGCATACAGATTATACAGTCACCACTAGAGGGAGCTCACTACATACAGATTATACAGCCACCACTAGAGGGAGCTCACTACATACAGATTATACAGCCACCACTAGAGGGAGCTCACTACATATAGATTATACAGTCACCACTAGAGGGAGCTCACTGCATACAGATTATACAGCCACCACTAGAGGGAGCTCACTACTACAGATCATACCGCAACCACTAGATGGAGCTCACTATATACAGATTATACAGCCACCACTAGAGGGAGCTCACTACATACAGATTACACAGCCACCACTAGAGGGAGCTCACTACATACAGATTATATAGCCACCACTAGAGGGAGCTCACTACATACAGATTATATAGCCACCACTAGGGGGAGCTCACTGCATACAGATTATACAGCTACCACTAGAGGGAGCTCACTACATGCAGATTATACAGTCACCACTTGGGGGTGCTCACTGCAGACTGATTACTGGACTCAGTGGTCGTCCAGTTCTCTGAACTGGACTAGATACAGAACTGGCATTAGAAGGGGGGATCATAGATAAGGGGACACCCTTGTATTAGTTGAATTTGCCCAAAAAACTTTAAAAACACAGACAGCGCCTTTACTTGCTTAAATCAATGTAATAACAGGTCCTGAATAGTTTGCATTCCTCTAGATATAGATATGATAAAGCACACAGGAGCTGTTCTGCAGATCACATACCGATCTCAGGTTTCCCAGAAAAAGCTCCACAAATCATCCTGATTATTCTAAGATTATAAGCAGAAGCATCTCGGAGTCAGAGGTCACTATAAGGGCTCATGCACATGAACATGGTTCGGTTCCTCATCTGAGCGCATTGTTTGGGGCTCGGATGCGGACCCAATCACTTCAATGGGGCCACAAAAGATGTGGACAGCACTTCATGCACTGTCCGCATCCGTTGCTCCGTTCCGTGGCCCTGCAAAAAAAACCCCGTCCTATTCTTGTCTGTTTTGCGGACAAGAATAGACATTTCTATAATGGGCCGGCCGTTCTGCAAACAAGGGCGGATCGCAAGGCACGGCATGTTCGTGTGCATAAGCGCTAACAGTGGAGCCAAATTCATCATCCTGCACAGTGGTCATACCTGCAGCAACCATTATAAACTGCACCAACTGTATAATAATAGGGGGTATGATATACTGTACCCCTCCCCATCAGATGTGGCTCCTGTGACATCACATAGCAGCGGACGAGCGCTCAGGATCCTGCTCAACTCTGGGTTCCAGTTGCTAATAGTGTGGACGGCACTTGCAACACGCCGCCCTCCAGGGCCGATCGTGTCCCAGGTCTATAGGAATGCTGAGTGGTGTGGTGTGGCCCTTAATAGTCTCTGTGTTTGTCACGATGCTCCTACCTGGACACCGTTGCTCCCCAGGGCTTGGCTCTGGAGCAATAAAGGGGATGAGTAACGGTGGAGAGTCCAGACTTTTATAAAGTTCAACAGCTTTACTTGCATAAACTTTCATCCAGACAATATAGAGTCTTTCTCTTGGTTCCAGCAGGCTTTGGCATAAACTGGCAGGCGAACTTGAGTGCTCTGCTCTCTCTCTGCTGTGCTAAACTCGGCTTTAGACTGGCAGCTGGACTTCAGGACTGTTCTGGTATCTCTGGAGTGGGGTGCCTTTGGCTGTTGACCCCCTCGTGACACTCTGTAGGTGAATCTGCAATAGGGTGGCCACTGATTTCACCATATAAAGCCGGGCCCCACTGACCACGCCCCAAACGGCAAAGCCACGCCCCTATTGTCAGCAAAAGGGGGAGGGACTTTCAGGCAGGAAGGTGAGCTGAGCTACTGAAAAGGAGGACATCCCTGGGTCCATCCTGGCCCTGTGTCGGATGGAGGACAGGGAGCCAGAAAACCGTACGTCTGGCCACCCTAATCTGCAAGGAGTCAGGGTGCTCTATGAGCTGCTCCCTCTGGAGGGACTCCTGCTGCAGGAGGTGGAACTTTCTCCTCACTGCTACATCTTGGCACGTTTTTTCAGCTCCACTAGAACTGCAACCTTTCCTTCTGGTAGGAAGCTGGACTAGCCCACTTCTGCCCAAAAGGGGGAGAATGGAATGGTAAGTTTCAGAGCAATATTATCAATGCACAATGTGAGGGATCTGGAATAATACTGTCAAAGAGCGCAGAAATAGTAATACCACTGGGGTATTACACACTCAGGTCCTGGGACCCTTCATCTCTGCTCCGCATCACCTTGATCCCATAGTGACACAGCGGCCTCTACCATCCCCCACAGCAGCAATGCCAAAGTGGACATGATGGTGGATACTGGGGAGCAGAACATTGGGGGTTAAATGGAGTATGTCCTCAGAATCGACTTCTGAGAAAATGCGGGTTTTCTGCTGTTTTCAGGACACTTTGTACTTTCAGTGTTAAGTCATAAATGTACCGTATTTTTCTATTTTTATTTTTTACTGTGGTTGAGAAATAACAAAATGTTACATTTTTTCACGGTTATTTTCTGAAGTTAAAGGGGTTGTCCGGGTTCAGAGCTGTAAAAACAGGCTAGGGCAGCGCTAAAGCCCACCCATCAGTGCGGGTGACATCACCGGGCTCGCTGCTAGGTGGAAGCCTCTGCCTAGCTCACCCATGGGGAGCCCGTTATGTCACCAGATCTCATGAAAATTCCCTTACAAGGGTAAAGGGGAGCATCGGAACGTAAAAAGCTCCGATGCGCCACTCATTCATGGTAAGTGAGAGTAGATGGGGTTGTGTTCGGGTTCAGAGCTGAAACCCCTTTAATTGGGAGAAATCTATATAATATCTATTTCACACCTTTCTCTTTTGCGTTCTCTATCCATCTATCGAATATCTCTGTATCCGTATATTCATGTGCTGTTCTTCTCGGTAGTAATATCATATATTATTCTTTTGCTGGTATTATTATACTTTAGATTTTGTGGCTTATGGGCAATTGCATGTTCCTTAAAGGGCATCTGTCAGCAGTTTTGTCCCTATGACACCGGCTGACCTGTTACATGTGCGCTTGGCAGCTGAAGGCCTCTGTGTTAGTCCCATGTTCATATGTGCCCGCACTGCTGAGAAAAAGGTCGCTTTAATATATGCAAATGAGCCTCTAGGAGCAACGGGGGCGTTACCATTACACCTGGAGGCTCTGCTCTCTCTGAGACTGCCACGCCCTCTGCACTTTTTACAGGACCAGACATGGAGCTGTCAATCAAAGTGCAGAGGGCGCGGCAGTTGCAGAGAGAGCAGAGCCTCTAGGTGTAATGGTAACACCCCCGTTGCTCCTAGAGGCTCATTTGCATATATTAAAGCGACCTTTTTCTCAGCAATGCGGGCACATATGAACATGGGACTAACACAGATGCCTTCAGCTGCCAAGCGCACATGTAACAGGTCAGCCGGTGTCATAGGGACAAAACTGCTGACAGATGCCCTTTAAAAAGGTCCTCTCACCTCTCCTGACATCCCTATTAGAGTAAATACTTGCATTCCCCATTGAATAACAATTCTGGAGCATCGGCGTTACCAGTTGGGGGGGGGGGGGGGGGTCCCCTGCACAATCTGACACTGATTAGACACACCCACAACCAGTAACACCAGTAACACTCAGTTGTACATTTATTCATAAACCTCTAGTAGAACTCACAGAAGAGAAAGTCAGAAGAATGAACGTTCCAGGATTGTTATTACCAGAAATGCAATGATTTAGTAAATCTCACCTGTTCTCGGAGTATCTGGCGCAATGTATCTACAGCATCGGCTTTCTTGGTGTAAGTGAAATTTTTTCCCCTATTAACCGATATCTTGTTGTCTTTGCTCTTATTTTGATGTTTCCATATTTTTGCTATTTTATTTGAGCGCTGTGTCACTTTTGTGCAAAATGAACTTTATTATTCTCCACTTTGTTTTTGGGTGTAAAATTGCAGCAATGCTAAAAACAAAACTGAAAAACCCCAAAAATATAAACCCTAAAGGCCAAAGAATAGGTCATCAATATCAGATAGGTGGTGATACACATCATTCCGGTTTCCCGGCAGCATACCAAGCACAGCGCCACCCATTGTATAGTGGCTGTGCTTGGTACTGCATCTCAGCTCCCGTCACTTGAATGGGGCTGAGCTCCTCCTAGGCCATGTGATCTATGAAAGTGATATCATTGGCCTTGGAAGAGGTCGCAGCGCTCCGCAGCCTCTTCAAACAGCTGACTTGCGGGGAAGGAAGAGGGGATGGGGATCGGACCCCTTTAAAGTCTGACAGGAAACCAGCAGAACTGTGAATGCAGCTTTGGTTGTGACTGGAGTATAGGACATGATGTCAATGTAGAAATCCCCGGAGGCAGTTGTATTTAGTTTGCCGACTCAGCGCTGAGAGGTTTTTCGCTGAACACAACGTCTTGGAGCATTTTCTCACATTTTCATAAATGGTTTCAGCTGCTGTTAACGAAGAACAGAACCGCCCGGACGACATTTCCATCTCACGGACCTAACGAGGATTGGCAATATCTCGCCGAACGCCAACGCAACACGGAACCCACAAGAAATACAATCCCTATGTAAAAAGCAGCTGAGGACACAGCAAGGAAAGAGTAAATCATCAGAGGTGGAGGCGAAAGGAAAGAGCCAAAATCAACCTGAAATGCCACAAGGGGCCCCTGGGGGCCAGAGTCATTCGGTGGCAGCATTGCTCTTCTATGTTTATATGGACATGATTGTCACTGCAGGTTATGATCTAGGTAAAATACAGCAGCCCTGTCCTCACCCACATCAGAAGATCAGCACACTCTGCTCCTGAAGTCCTCTGTGCTGCTGGGGACCCTGGTCCTTTCATTATATAACTCAGTTTTTGATCCATATGTACCTCATATTTTAGATTTGAGGGGAACTCAGTGTCGCCCCCTGCTGAGTAATGTTCTGGGTATGACCTGAGGAGTTGGGGAAGGAAAGCGACAACCGGTCTGGGCCCATTTCTGCTTCACTGGTGGTTGTCACAGCTGAAGTTGGATGTTTTCTCCACTAACCTCTGTAAGATGACTCTAAATACTTTGTAAGCATTTCAGAACTACAACTCCCAGCAGGCAGCTCAGCATAATGCCCTAATAGGATTCCTTCTCCTCCTCCATGTTTGCTCAGGGTCAGGACGTCATGGCTGGAACCAACATGGACTAAGCACCCCCCCCCCGTTCGATGTGTTGCGTGCAGTCACTGCGTTTGACAGGTGTTTGTGAATTAACATTTTACGGATTCTCCCAAACCGCGGCTGTGTGCCGGGAAACAGGGAGCACTTAACATTTGACTGCGAAAATCCTAACATTTGTTTGGTCTCACGGAAACCGCATTCTCTACAATGGGCACAGGAGTAAAAGAGCAATGGAAGAAGACGTCCTGGTCTGAGGAATCACATTATATCACGTGGTCGGCCGGGTGCGTCACTTACCTGGGAAGGCGATGGCACCAGGTGCACTATGGGAAGACGTCCTGGTCTGAGGAATCACATTGCATCATGTGGTCGGCCGGGTGCGTCACTTACCTGGGGAGGCGATGGCACCAGGTGCACTATGGGAAGACGTCCTTGTCTGAGGAATCACATTACATCATGTGGTCGGCCGGGTGCGTCACTTACCTGGGGAGGCGATGGCACCAGGTGCACTATGGGAAGACGTCCTTGTCTGAGGAATCACATTACACCATGTGGTCGGCCGGGTGCGTCACTTACCTGGGGAGGCGATGGCACCAGGTGCACTATGGGAAGACGTCCTTGTCTGAGGAATCACATTACACCATGTGGTCGGCCGGGTGCGTCACTTACCTGGGGAGGCGATGGCACCAGGTGCACTATGGGAAGACGTCCTTGTCTGAGGAATCACATTACACCATGTGGTCGGCCGGGTGCGTCACTTACCTGGGGAGGCGATGGCACCAGGTGCACTATGGCAGTGTTTCCCAACCAGTGTGCCTCCAGCTGTTGCAAAACTACAACTCCCAGCATGCCCGGACAGTCTTTGGTTGTGCTGGCATGCTGGGAGTTGTAGTTTTGCAACAGCTGGAGGCACACTGGTTGGGAAACACTGCACTATGGGAAGGAGACAACCTGGTCTGAGGAATCACATTACATCACGTGGTCGGCCGGGTGCGTCACTTACCTGGGAAGGCGATGGCACCAGGTGCACTATGGGAAGGAGACAACCTGGTCTGAGGAATCACATTACATCACGTGGTCGGCCGGGTGCGTCACTTACCTGGGGAGGCGATGGCACCAGGTGCACTATGGGAAGGAGACAACCTGGTCTGAGGAATCACATTACATCACGTGGCCGGCCGTGTGCGTCACTTACCTGGGGAGGCGATGGCACCAGGTGCACTATGGCAGGAAGGAGGCGACCTGGTCTGAGGAATCACATTACACCACGTGGTCGGCCGGGTGCGTCACTTACCTGGGGAGGCGATGGCACCAGCTGCACTATGGGAAGGAGACAACCTGGTGGAGGCAGTATGAGGCTCAGGACAATGTTCTGCTGGAAACCTCGAGTCCTGGCGTCATACGGATGTGACACGTGCCACCTACTTAACCACTGTACAGACACTTAACCCCTTCATGGCAGCGGCGCCCCCTCATGGCAGTGCCCTCTTCCGGCAGGATAATGCCCCGACCACACTGCAAACACTGTCCAGGAATGAGGAGCATAACCAAGAGAGGAAGATGGTGACGTCTCCAGATTCCCAGATCTCAATCCGATCGTCCTCTGTGGGATCCATGGAGGCCGCGCCGAGCAGCTTACAGAACCCGATACCACAGGACACCTGAGGTCAGGGGGAGTCCATGATGGGTCATAAAGGGTGAGATGTCTTAATGTTACAGCTGGACAAGACTGCAGGATCAGACTACACAGGGTTTGTGTGCAGTCTGTAACCATGGAGACACATAGCTATGCACGGGGGCTGTATACACAACAGTAAGAGATGTTTCACTATCTGCAAAGAAGCTTCATTGGTTTTTAATTTTTCTTATTTTAGATGCATAAGTATACACACCCTTCAAAGACCCCATTGAACTGGCACTTGCACTGTTTTCCTCCAGGATGAAGGTCGATGACTCCGATTCTGGATAATAATGAAGACAGAACATCTCCAGCGACGCCAGCTCGTTCTGAGAGCAGCCGGAAGGTTTGTAATTGTTGATTATGTAAATGTGCGCTCGCGCCCGTCAGCATCCTCTAATATCGGAAATTACCTGGAGACAGGAGGCCATTACAAGGCGAAGCGAGGCGTCATCCGACAACCACCCACCCGCTGTCTGGCGACTTCCTAAACAGACAGGACATGCGAGGCAGCGCCAAGGAACCCGAAACACAGAAACCAAGATATGTATCACCGGGCGCCAGGGTGGAACACACTGCTGCTGGACTGCGAGGTATCACACAAGGAAGGATTAGATACACAGCTCAGCAGACAGTATCACACAGGATAGGATTAGATACACGGCTCAGCAGACAGTATCACACAGGATAGGATTAGATACACAGCTCAGCAGACTGTATCACACAGGACAGGATTAGATACACAGCTCAGCAGACAGTATCACACAGGATAGGATTAGATACACAGCTCAGCAGACAGTATCACACAGGATAGGATTAGATACACAGCTCAGCAGACAGTATCACACATGATAGGATTAGATACACAGCTAAGCAGACAGTATCACACAGGATAGGATTAGATACACAGCTCAGCAGACAGTATCACACAGGATAGGATTAGATACACAGCTCAGCAGACAGTATCACACAGGATAGGATTAGATACACAGCTCAGCAGGCAGTATCACACAGGACAGGATTAGATACACAGCTCAGCAGACAGTATCACACAGGACAGGATTAGATACACAGCTCAGCAGACAGTATCACACAGGATAGGATTAGATACACAGCTCAGCAGACAGTATCACACAGGAGAGGATTAGATACACAGCTCAGCAGACAGTATCACACAGGATAGGATTAGATACACAGCTCAGCAGACAGTATCACACAGGAGAGGATTAGATACACAGCTCAGCAGACAGTATCACACAGGATAGGATTAGATACACAGCTCAGCAGACAGTATCACACAGGATAGGATTAGATACACCGCTCAGCAGACAGTATCACACAGGATAGGATTAGATACACAGCTCAGCAGACAGTATCACACAGGACAGGATTAGATACACAGCTCAGCAGACAGTATCACACAGGATAGGATTAGATACACAGCTCAGCAGACAGTATCACACAGGATAGGATTAGATACACAGCTCAGCAGACAGTATCACACAGGATAGGATTAGATACACAGCTCAGCAGGCAGTATCACACAGGACAGGATTAGATACACAGCTCAGCAGACAGTATCACACAGGACAGGATTAGATACACAGCTCAGCAGACAGTATCACACAGGATAGGATTAGATACACCGCTCAGCAGACAGTATCACACAGGATAGGATTAGATACACAGCTCAGCAGACAGTATCACACAAGGAAGGATTAGATACAGCAGGTCAGCCGACAGTATCGCACAAGGTAGGATTAGGCTAGGTCTACACGACGACATATGTCGCACGACAATTTTTATAATGATAGTCTATGGTGTCGCACTGCGACATGCTGCGACTGCGATGCGACAGTCGCAAAAAAATCCATTTGAGATGGATTTTTCTGCGGCTGTCGCGTCGCAGTCGCAGCATGTCACATTGCGACACCATAGACTATAATTATAAAAATTGTCACGCGACATTGATGCGACAAAATGTCACGCGACAAATGTTGCAGTGTAGTTGCGACTTATTGTCGTTGTGTAGACCTAGCCTTAGATACAGCAGCTCAGCCGACAGTATCACAGAAGATAAGCTGAGATACACAGCTCAACAGACAGTATCAGAGAAGCTTGGCTTAGATATAAGAGTTCAGCAGACAGTATCACACAAGTTTAGATACAGAAACTCGTATACAGGCATAGGGCTTGTTCACACGACCGTGTGAGGCCCGTGCTGTGGAGCGCAAATTGCGATTCGGAATGCACGGGCACCGTTCGTGGGGCAGCCGCATGGGGATCACAGACCCATTCACTTGAATGGGTCCGCCATCTGTCCGTTCCGCAAAAAGATGGAGCAAGTTCTATCTTTTTGCGGTGCGGAGGCACGGAACGGAATTCCAGGAAACACTCCGTAGTGCTCCGTGCTTCTGTTCTGCATCTCCAGATTTGCGGACCCATTGAAGTGAATGCGGAATGCACACGGAACGGTGCCCGTGTATTGCGGTTCCGCAAAAGCGAACCGCAATACGGCAACGGGCAGCACACGTTCATGTGAATGAGCCCTTAGATACAGCAGCTAAGCAGACAGTTTCATGTGTGGTAGGCTTAGATACAGCAGCTCAGGAAAGAGTATCACACATCAGGGGCTTAGATATTCAGTAGACAGTATCAGAGAAGCTTGGCTTAGATATACGAGTTCAGCAGACAGTATCACACAAGTTTAGATACAGAAACTCGTATACAGGCTTAGAGCTTGTTCACGCGACCGTGTGAGGCCCGCGCTGTGGACCGCAAATTGCGGTCCGGAATGCACAGGCACCGTTCGTGGGGCAGCCGCATGGGGATCGCAGACTCATTCACTTGAATGGGTCCGCCATCTGTCCGTTCCGCTATCTTTATGCAGTGTGGAGGCACGGAACGGAATTCCAGGAAACACTCCGTAGTGCTCCGTGCTTTCGTTCTGCATCTCCGGATTTGCGGACCCATTGAAGTGAATGCGGAATGCACACGGAACGGTGCCCGTGTATTGAGGATCCGCAAATGCGAACCGCAATACGGCAACGGGCAGCCCACGTTCATGTGAATGAGCCCTTAGATACAGCAGCTAAGCAGACAGTTTCATGTGTGGTAGGCTTAGATACAGCAGCTAAACACAGTATTACACATGCAAGGATTAGATACACAGCCCAGCAGACAGTACCACGAGTGGAAGGGTTAGATACACAGCTCAGCAGACAGTACCACGAGTGGAAGGCTTAGATACACCATCAGGATCTCAGTAAGAAACCAAAAAACATCATAATCGGATGTTAATCTGCAGATATTTGTAGATGGTCTCAATGTTCTATGAATCGGATTTAATTCCGTTTATGAAGGAAATTGAGAATTTGCCGGAGACGGTGCGCGCCCGCCAGACACACAGATGGGCTCTGCCGCTGGATCGGTGGCACTCGGCTGAATCCTTATCCACAGTATCACTTCACGATAGGTTACATAAGGTGACACAGTCATACACAATGATAAAGCCGTAGCAATGATGGGGTCCTTGGGGTTGGCGTTACCCCCATACGTTTTGCATGAGCTTGAAACTGCTTTGTTTTCTTACATGGTGGAACAGCAAGTCCCAGCATCTCCTGACCAGGGATGAGAAGGGGATGTGATACTGCAAAGGAGGTGGATGGGAAGTTTATTAACAATTTAGATTTTTCTCTTATTATGGACCCCTCCACTATACAGATGTAGCAGACCAGATAATAACTCCGCTACCTGCAGACCTTTGTAACACCACAGTCAGAAATACCGCAATGTTAACAGCTGGGACCCGTGCCTGCTTCCCCTCTGCGCGCACACCACTGCTCCCTACGTGAAGCCCATTGATCTATGTCAGGCTTCCTCTTGAGTCTTTCACCAATAAAGATGACACAAAGAGCATGAAATGCGTCTGCTCCGCAGGAAACCCAACGGATGATTAACGTCCCGTTATATTCTTCTGCTGCGTCTGACGCGCTGCGGCTCCTGCGGTTACTATTCCGTTCTTTTACCCTCTCACCCAGTTTCACCATCCCTTCCTAAATGACCCCCAGTAATTCTGCTGGCGAACGGGTCACTTCAGGAGAAAGTTGTGATTTTTTTTTTATTTTGTTCCGACTAATAAAAAAATAAGGAACAGAAAATATAAAGGTTGCAAAATTTAAATTGTGTAATGTGACCCGGTACAGACATTCCTCTGATGCCGGAGAGGAAAGTAACTCGTGCTCAAGATGCCTGGACTTCATATGGATAAGACTTAGCTGCAATACCACACACAACCTGTGCACAGGCGTGGCGCTGTTTAGGAAAGAAAGCAGCCATATTCTTCAATGTCCAGATACGTCTAAAGAGCCTCAGTGGAATGGACTGCATTCTCTTTACTCACACGATATGCTCTGCCGAGCACACAACCCTCATCATCCTATAAAACAGACACAGGGTGTGTAGGAACCCCCACGATGACATCACTAGGAATCCCCGCTGCTATGGACACCACCATGACAGCGGATCTCATAGTGATCGCTCTTTCCCTACTGACATTTAAAAGTCGTTACCAACTGGGAATGAGCTTAGGCCCAATTTTCTACTTCCCATCAAGGGTGGTGAAAGGGTTAAATTGATGCAAAGAAGGTGAGCAATGCTAAGACATAGCAGGCGACAAGGAGATTTACAGGGTTTTCGTAAGACGCCGCAGTCTTCTGTCGGAGTGTGTTAACTCTCAGCGCGAGACCTGCATTTACGAGCTGCTCTGTCACGCACTGTACGGGCCGCAGGTGACACTATCCGCCAGACACATAAATACGGAGGCAGATTTACAGCAGAACCGCGCTTCTATCATAATCTCTGCAAGACGATGGGCTTGGCAAAAACTCAGCACTGTTAGGGTCCATTCACATGAACCGCGTCCATTTCGGGGACCACAAACCATGTTGATCATGTGGCTGCAACGCAAAAGATAAGACATCTCCCATTTTTGCGACATTTTGCGGACTGCAGACCCATTAAAGTCAATGGTTCCGCATCGTGATGTGGCGTGCACACGGCCAGTATCCATGTTTTGTGGAGTTGCAGTGTGTGAACGGAGCCTTAAAGGGAACCTGTCACCAGGATTTTGGGTATAGAGCTGAGGACATGGGTTGCTAGATGGCCGCTAACACATCTGCAATACCCAGTCCCCGTAGCTCTGTGTGCTTTTATTGTGTAAAAAAACTGATTTGATACATATGCAAATTAACATAAAAGAGTCATATCTCACTTGTGTGACCAGAGAAGAGTCATATTTTTAAGCTCTGACTCATCTCAGGTTAATTTGCATATGTATCAAATCGTTTTATTTACACAATAAAAGCACACAGAGCTATGGGGATTGGATATTGCGGATGTGCTAGCGGCGATCTAGCAACCCATGTCCTCAGCTCTATACCCAAAATCCAGGTGACAGGTTCCCTAAAATTAACTGTCCATGAAAGAACGATCACGAGTTGGCAATTATTCCACCCCACCCACATCGATGGATAACCAGCGGGGAGGGGGGGGGGGGGGGTAGGCACATAACGACCCCCTGTAATGTAAGGACGTCATAGGGCTGGCGGTGATGGGTGCGGGATCTTTGTGTGCAAAAAGTCAGGTCACAAAGTGTTGTTGTGGGGACACTAAACCAAAACTTTCAGTCCATGAAGCCTCGATACAGGAATCGGTGAACACATCAGGAACGAGGCTTTGACATATTGTTCCGGAGAGTTCCGAGACTACAGAACAATATCACAATCGCAGCGGCCGTTATTACGAGGAAAACGCTAAAGTGCCGAAAAGAGCAAATGCCGCAGACAGGACAAAATCCCCATCACTGCAGCCGCTGAACAAACCTCATCTTGTGGAGG
The DNA here is from genome assembly GCF_014858855.1 of Bufo gargarizans. Taxonomy (NCBI): domain Eukaryota; kingdom Metazoa; phylum Chordata; class Amphibia; order Anura; family Bufonidae; genus Bufo; species Bufo gargarizans. The sequence goes on along the minus strand of NC_058086.1, from coordinate 169,151,465 downwards.
TCGGAAAGCTGTTTTATTTCCATTTGAAAAACAAATTAACATTTTGTTGCAGAAAAGTTTATCATCTGTCTCATATCTATCTATCTATTATCTATCTCCGACCTATCTCTATCTATCGCCTATCTATCTCCGACCTCTCTCTATCTATCTCCTATCTATTAATCCATCTCTCTCTCTCTCTATCTATTATCTATCTCTCTCTCTCTACTATCTATCTCCTATCTATTAATCCATCTCTCTCTCTCTCTATCTATTATCTATCTCTCTCTCGCTCTCTCTCTCTATCTATTATCTATCTCTCTCGCTCTCTCTCTCTATCTATTATCTCTCTCTCTCTCTCTACTATCTATCTCCTATCTATTAATCCATCTCTCTCTCTCTCTATCTATTATCTATCTCTCTCTCGCTCTCTCTATCTATTATCTATCTCTCTCTCGCTCTCTCTCTCTATCTATTATCTCTCTCTCTCTCTCTACTATCCATCTCCTATCTGTCTATCTAGAAAGCCTTCATACTCTGCAGGATGGAAAAGTGTAGTGAACTCTGCTTTTTATCCTTTTTTACCTCCAAACGTATATGTCAAAATGTAGGACAAAACCCCTAAATGACATCAATAAAAACTACAGATTGACCTGCAAAAAAATGAGCCGTTATACAAGTTTGTAGATAGAAAAATAAAAAAGTTAAGGAAGTCAGTATACGGCAGTGCAAAGAAAAAAATGTTTCAAAGATTTCTTTTTATTTGGTGGCTGTAATCATACTGACTCACAGAATACGGCCTCATGCACACGACCGTTTTTCGGGTTCACATCCAAGCCGCAGTTTTTGCGGCTCTGGTGCGGACCCATTCACTTCAATGGGGCCGCAAAAGATGCAGACAGCACTCCGTGTGTTATCCGCATCCGTTGCTCCGTTCTGAGGACCCGCAAAAAAAAAATACAGCATGTCCTATTCTTGTCCGTTTTGCGGACAAGAATAGGCATGTCTACAATAAGCTACAATTGGCTTCCGTTTTTTTGTGGATTCGCGGTTTGCGGACCACAAAAAACAGAACGGTCGTGTGCATGAGGCCTAAGGCTATGACCACATGAAACTGAAAAAGAACGGCCATTAAATGATCATTCATTTGGGTTTTTAAAGGGGACCTGTCACCACAAAACGTAGATCAGTTTTTAGACAGCATGCGCTTCCAGGTTTTTGACCATTTAGATGCTGTGGTCGCGCTTGGCCCCGGCATCTAAAAGCTTAAATGCCTGCGATCAGCATCATTGCCAGTCGCAGGCATGAGCCGCGGGACTCTGCGGTTTGAAACAGCAGAGACCCGCCGGCTATGGCATCCACTGCACATGCGAGAAGGTGCCATGTTTAAAGGCCCTCCCAGCGCCGCACATGTGCCCCCCCCCCCGTAGCTATAATGGCCCCCTTAGTGCCTCCCTGTAGTTGTAATATCCCCAAGTTGTGGCCTAGAATAGATATTAGCCCCCATACATATATACTATAACCCCCAGTAAGGGCCCGTCACAGGTGACGTCATGATGCTGGGAGCGGAGGTCCTGCTGCGTTCAGTGAACAGCGAGGGTCTGAGGTGTCCCCTGTGAATGAGGTGGTTTTTTAATTTATTTTAACCCCTGAAAGACCCTGGTAGCCGTGTTTAATGGCCATTAGTCGGCTACACTCCTGTCTACGTGGCCGTTATAAACAAGAACATTGATTTCAATGGGGTCATGAAAATGCCCAAAAATAGGACATGTCCTATTTTTTTACAGCCGCTATTTACTGGCCATTTGGCTCTGAAGATAAGGGAAGGGGTTGAGAGCTGGCAATAGATAACAGATTTTTTGTGAATGGGGCCTGGACGACCCCCCCACTGCTTGGAGCTGATGGATTCTCCCCGTCCCTTGCTCCTGCCCTGCGGTTGGTATCTGTTGGTTGTGCCATTCGGGTTGCCTGGCACCTAATATATGCAGACGCTTGTCAGGTGCACATGAGGGGACCAGTGCCCGCTACTGCTGTAGGTACGACACATGAAGCAGCGTAGGAAGGAGAGCTCGGTGGCAGAGACGGCTCCTCGAGGCGACCACAACATATTCCCCAGGAATTATTACCTGTGGAGCAGATCTATAGAAGCTGGGCTCGGAGACACAGGGGAGATCAGCGGCATGCCGATTGTGGCTGCTGACAAATGACAGTAATGTGGGGTGAAGGCTAATCTTCCAATAAAGCGCTCTGTGCCTTCCCTGAGGCGCTGCATCAGTCGGGCAGGTTGCATCATCGATTCCTGCAGGGAATGAAACTTCTCAGCGGCGCAACCACTCAATCCAGGGAGCAAAACCGATCTACGGGCGACTGCTTATCCATAAAGGCATTTACAAGCAGCCAGGCACGAAACTTAAAGTGCACCTCCGCATAAGGTACAGGCTTGAATCCAGAGCAGGAATCCTAAAACTGAACCACATCCTAGACCCCCCTTCCACAAATAGGGGGTTATGATTTTAATGCAGTCGTACAAAGCTATTGGAGAACCTATAAAACCGCAGAAGGAGGCTGCACATTAATGACTCATACAGCCATCGTTATTCGCTACCACCGCAATCACAACGCCCGTAGAGTAAATATAGCTTATTAGGCTACTTTTAGGCCCCTTTCACACGGGCGAGATTTCCACGCGGGTGCAATGCGTGAGGTGAACGTATTGCACCCGCGCTGAATCCAGACCCATTCATTTCTATGGGGCTGTGCACATGAGCGGTGATTTTCACGCATCACTTGTGCGTTGCTTGAAAATCGCAGCATGCTCCTCTTTGTGCGTTTTCCACGCAACGCAGGCCCCATGGAAGTGAATGGGGCTGCGTGAAAATCGCAAGTGTGGATGCAGTGCAATTTTCACGCACGGTTGCTAGGAGACCATCGGGATGGGGACCCGATCTTTATTATTTTTCCTTATAACATGGTTATAAGGGAAAATAATAGCATTCTTAATACAGAATGCATAGTACAATAGCGCTGGAGGGGTTAAAAATATATATATATATATTTTAACTCACCTTAATCCACTCGTTCGCGCAGCCGGCATCTCTTCTGTCGTCTTCTTTGCTGTGCACAGGAAAAGGACCTGTGCACGGACATGTGCTCATCACATGGTCCGTCACATGATGGTAAAAGATCATGTGATGGACCATGTGATGAGCGCAGTGACGTCATCAAAGGTCCTTTTCCTGTGCACAGCAAAGATGAAGACAGAAGAGAAGCCGTGCTGCGCGATCAAGCGGATGAGGTGAGTTTAAATATTATTATTATTTTTTAACCCCTCCATCTCTAATTTACGTAGCATTCTGTATTAAGAATGCTATTATCTTCCCTTATAACCATGTTATAAGGCAAAATAATAAAATTTACACAACACCTAACCCAAACCTGAACTTCTGTGAAGAAGTCCGGGTTCGGGTACCAAACATGCCGATTTTTCTCACGCGTGTGCAAAACGCATTACAATGTTTTGCACTCGCGCGGAAAAATCGCACATTTTCCCACAACGCACCCGCACTTATCCGGCCCTAAAACATGACGCCCGTGTGAAAGAGGCCTTACACTAACGTTTGGGGCGGATCCGTCATGGATCTGCACAGACTGATCCGTTCAAAATGGATCCGTTTGTATTATCTTTAACATAGCCAAGACGGATCTGTCTTGAACACCATTAAAAGTCAATGGAGGACGGATCCGTTTTCTATTGTGCCAGAATGTTTCATAGAAAACGGATCCGTCCCCATTGACTTACATTGTGTGCCAGGACAGATCTGTTTGGCTCAGTTTCGTCAGACGGACACCAAAACAAGGCAAACAGATGCATTCTGAGCGGATCCTTTTCCATTCAGAATGCATTAGGGCAAAACTGATCCGTTTTGAACCGCTTGTGAGAGCCCTGAACGGATCTCAGAAACGGAAAGCCAAAACGCCAGTGTGAAAGTAGCCTTAGCCGATTTGCTGACCTTTTTTCCAATTCCCCACACAAAAAAAAAATTATACAAATTAGCCCACAAATTATATTTACTCCAAAATAGTGCCAATAAAAACTACAACTACAGCAACATTGACAGAAATATAAAAAAGTTACAGAAACACAAGGGTGAAAAACGGGCCTTGTGGTTAAGGGGTTAGAGGTGTAAGGGGTTAAAGAAATGTAATTCTTTATTTCAATGGGGACTGTCCCCATGCCCTCTGATACAATCCAATTAGTGCCGCGAGCGTCAAACTGTGTAGGGCACACGCCCTATTAACAATGGGAATTGTCAATTTATTCATACATTTCCAGGATGAGTAACAGAGGAATGACCCGATGGAGACTTCTAAGTAAAGAGGCTGCAGGATTGTTATTTCATGGGGAATACAAGTATTTTCTTCCTCCATCAGAGGAACTGAAGCAGCGAAGACGAAGGCGGAGAAGAGAGAGAAGCGGAAACCTTTCATCTTTAGCCGGCGGTACACTGCATATACATGGCGATCCCTGAAATGAAGGATGTGCGTCTGGTGAAAGCAGCAAAGAGAAAACATTTATTCAGCGGCTGCAGCCTGATTTGAAGGACGAATTTGGTAGCGCAACCAGCGAAGTATAAAAAGTAAAAAACAATCGTTACAGTGACGAGATGATGATAAAATATGCCGTTGAAAATAGGGATCGACCGATTATCGGTTTTACTGATAATATCGGCAGATATTCAGTATTTTGTCCGTTATCGGTATCGGCATCTATTTTGCCGATATTCCGATAACGTATTGGGAACACAGATCGCGCTGCTGTCAGCGCTCTCCGTGTTCCCTCCGCAGCACAGAGGAGAAGGAAGCAGTGTCTCCTCCCCCTGTGCTGCTGCCGCTGCCAATAAGAGGAAGGAAGACAAGAAGAGGGGAGGGGCTATGGCCACTGCGCCACCAAAGAAGATAACTCTCTCATTAATTCATATACAGGAGGCGGGAGCTGCAGAATCAAATAGCCGGCTCCCGACCTCTATGACAAGTAGCTGCGATCTGCGGTAGTTAACCCCTCAGGTGCCGCGGATCGCAGCTACTGCTCATAGAAGTCGGTAGCCGGCTATGTGATTCTGCAGCTCCTGCCTCCTGTATATGAATTAATGAGATTTCTCTTCATTGGTGGCGCAGTGCGCCCCCCAGTATTAATCATTGGTGGCACAGTGCGCCCCCCACCCCCATCCCAGTATTAAAAACATTGGTGGCAGTGGCCACCGGATCCCTATCCCCCTCCGATCAGAGCACCAGCAGTGTAATCCTGGGGCTCCGATCGGTTACCATGGCAGCCAGGACGCTATTGAAGCCCTGGATGCCATGGTAAGCTCCATGCTGCTGTGTGCACAAAGCACAGAGCCGCAGGGACAGTGTGAGCTCCTATTCACCCTGATAGATCTCTATCAGGGTGAATAGGACAAGGGTTCTAGTCCCTAAAGGGGCTAATAGTAAAAAAATAAAATAAAAAAAAAACACCAACATATTAAGTATAAATGAAGAAAAAGAAAGATTTACAAAAACAAAACAAAAAACTACACATTAACAATAAACATATTAATTTTCAGTAGATTTGTGTACGGCGGGCGGGGTAAGAGACGGCAGCTGCAAATAAAGGATGAAAAAAAATCAGGAAAAAGTAAAAAAAAAAAAAAAAAAAGTCCAAAAGTTTCCATCTCAAGTCTTACATTCACATTGAAAGGTGTGTAATGCAGCTAGAACAGGGTCAATGGGGCTCCTCCAGACCCTCTACCCAGAGGAATACGGTTTGGTAGCTTCTCCTGTCCCTGTGACCTCAGGTTCTTCGAGGAAAGATTAGTCTTCCGGGAGAGTTATGGAAGGTTTACTTCTCCCAGGTAAATAATTCCTTGAATTGTCCATGGCTGTTCCAGGCTGTATCACTGCATAAATAGGCAATTATCTTCAATAATGGTGGCCATAGTGCTTCTAACATGGGAATTTTGGGATTCCAGGGGGGAAATGCTGAGAGCGCCTCTCCCAGACTCCAGATGCAGCGCTTCTCTGGGTAAGATGGAAGTCATTTGTGTTCTGCTTCTTTAGGTCGTCCTCAGTCCCCGGTGGAAGCAAAACCATTTATTTGTGCTGTCTCTTACTCCTAGATGTCTGAGGCTTAGACGATGCTTCAGCCGAGGGGACGACTTTCCTCTTCCTCCTCCTGCTTTGGGATGGACCTCTGCAGAGACAGAACAGTGATCGGCATTAACATCTATACATCTGATGCTGCATCCTGTAACAATCTATAACCTATAGACTTCATGCATGCTATCTACATACAGCTCCTGTAACACAGACTATTCCCTAATAATATGTATATTGTAGAATGATTCTCCAGAGCTGCACTCACTATTCTGCTGGTGCTGTCACTGTGTACATACATTACTTATCCTGTGCTGATCCTGAGTTACATCCTGTATTATACTCCAGAGCTGCACTCACTATTCTGCTGGTGCAGTCTCTGTGTACATACATTACTTATCCTGTACTGATCCTGAGTTACATCCTGTATTATACTCCAGAGCTGCACTCCCTATTCTGCTGTCTTCAGAGCTGAGATCTCCCAAAACCAATCATTTTACAGAAGATTCCTCAGGAAGCTGTAGGTTTTGTGTTGAAAATCTTACGATGACAAGAAACTTGTCTAATGGCAGCTGTTGCTGGATCTGAGCTGAGGCTGGATCCTGGAACATGGTGCTGCTCAGCCAGCATTAACCCTGCTTGTGCTAAAAGGGCCAGAAATCATCGCACCCGATGTCATATGTGTATGGATGCCAAAAACACATCTGAAGGAAGATTTTAAGAATTGGAAAACCTGACAAAGCGCAGCTGTCACCATGTCCATGGGGTTTGTCGGGCTTTGATTTTATCCACGATGCAGGGTTTCCCTTATAAATGGAAGCTATGATGCAGATGTGAACAGAGCCTTAAGCTGCCTGCAGACATTAGATAAATGCCAGCCGAACCCCCCAATTTTAGTGGACCCAGCCGATCATCTAACATGCATGTGGCCCTCCCGACACATGCAGTTGGATTTCAATATGCCTGATCCTCTTGTTCATGGAGAGGAAAGCCTCTACCATAGGGTTCTTTTTCTCCATTCAGGACACATGCATGCTCAGCCGAGCCAAGCCTGCATGTGTATGAGGGGTTTAGGAAAGATAGTTGTCCGCTGAACAGGCCAGAGCATTATAAGAGGAGCGTCTGATACCGGTCACACATATGTAGGTAAATGACTCTCAGCACTGGGGATGTGTGACAAAGTAGTGATCATGGGGGGCTGCCAACCCTGAGATGGCTGATAACAGGAAAAAGTAGATTCCATTCACCTGCATGGCAGATGGAGAGAAGACAAATTTTAAGTGGTGTAATTTTTCCAACCTTTACGAGGCTATTTTATGGAAATAGTTAATTAGCTGGAATCCTGTTGCCTGGGAGTAATCTGGGCCTCCTCTGAACACTTTCATGAGCTGTCCGTGTGGATTCCGGGTAGATTATAGCAGCCTACTGAAATGTGCTGCAGGGCTGGTCGGCTTCTGCGGATCTAAGGAAGGAGTGTGCAAACCTAAACTGTTTCCCCTTAAATGGTAATTTGCATAGTGGAGTCGGACAAAAGAGAAGACACCAGGTACCACAGCAGTGAATGGAGTGGATGGCGGCACTCTGAACAGGGGACACAGGAATACCATGGCTCCCACTACACATCACATTTTGTATCTAAGCCACTGTGCAGACCTGTGTCTCCATGGTGACAGGCTACAAACAATCCCTGTGTAGTCTGATCATGCAGTCACGTTACTCTCTTCCCTATGCCTCCTCTTGTACTGTCTGTAACCAGAGAATCACATAGGTCTGCACAGGAGCTGTATACACAATATCGTTTTTAATTGCAAAAATGCCCACCACCCAATTTTAATTTTCAGCTTGCCTAGGTATCACAGAGGTCATATACTAAACCTGTAATGCCCGTTTTCTGGTGTACAAATTTTTGTGAAAAAGGCATTTTGTGCTGAAATGTGTGACCCCTTTAAATGCTGTTTTCCTCAGTCAGAGCAGCCTTCTTGGAGAAGCTCCAGGATCCTCATCATTCAGAGCTGACTGGTGGCAATGTCATTAGTCATAGATGAGTCCAATTAACAGAACCAGCACTAATAATGGTGCATGCAGGGTTCTCTCCACTGGGAATGAACTGGGAGCCTGGAGGCAAATATTAATGTGGAGCCCAACAAAGATAAGATCCTGCGCCAATTAAAAAAACATCAGACGAGGAAATTGGATGAGATGTGACGTGTGTATTCCTAAAATGCATCTGCATCAATCACCGAGAGGAAGACGACTTTGGCAGGTGACTGAGGAATCAGGGAAGGAGCTGACAAGATAGAACTGGTCCAGACAAGTCTAGAGTAACCCGAGATTTAAAGGGGTATTTGCATCGACGTCTGATTGATGCATGTCCTGAGACCAGCACCGATCTCCAGAACAAGGGTCCCCACACCCTCATGGCTGCCTCCATTCACTTCTATGGGATCACGTTCAGGAATGGTGGGGGTCTCCTTTATGCCATCATAATGGGAAGGAATATATTAGTGATCATTGCTTAATCCCTTTAAAATGAATCAGAATTATGACTTGTGAAGGATTACTCACTTCATAAATGATCCTGCACTGGAGCCCCTCAGGGGTCTAGAGGGTCACAGCTCGCTATCACCTACAATATCTATGGGGAATGTCAGTCACCGGATATTATAAAAACCTTGGTCTCCAGGGGTTCAGGATGAGCTGTCGCTGCTGACGGACAGGCACCTATTGTCTAGAGACGAGGGGTTAATACTTGGTGCGGTGTGCCATTAATGAGGGCAGTAGAGGTGAGCACCCACTCCCGGCTCTGTGTGGGAGGTAAAGGCCACTTGTTAGTCACTGCTGCCGGCGTCAGCGCCTTCAATCACTGTGACTCCTGCTCTGTCATCTATGACTATCAGCCGGGAAACAGAAGACAGGACAGGGATGGCCAACCTGAGGCTCTCCAGCTGTTGCAAAACTACAACTCCCAGCATGGCCATACTAACTACAGCTATCAGCCTACAGCAGGGCATGGTGGGAGTTGTAGTTTTGCAACAGCTGGAAAGCCTCAGGTTGGCCTTCCCTGCCCTAGAAGAAGAGGGCCCTACAGTACAGGAGGAATGACTCACCCGAGAACCATCAGATCACATGCAAGGCCATGGTCTCCATCATGGGATCCAGCAGAAGACATCCCATCTGAAGCCGTCACTACGACTCAACTGTCTCACCGTCCAGAGGATGGCGATACAGCTGAATACTGTGGCGAGGGCAGTAGTATTTTGTTTGGCAATGTGATATTTGGTTCTGCTGGGGCGGTATTTTGTGCTGCACTATGGTATTGCTGGCCCTGCTTACTTCAATTGTCCCGTCTTATGTCAATTTGGACCCACCTACAACATGGGGCCACTTTTGTTCCTAGCAGCGCTTGTAATGGTGGAGGCTATGATGGAATTACAGGTGGACACAGAGCTGTCCTGTACTGAGCAGGATGGGCCCTCCAGTCCGATGGAGGCGAATACTCTGTAATACCACAAATGGCACCACTGTGCAGTAATCCCATTATAACCATGAGGGCTGCAGGGGGTAACGTCAGCTATGTCGCGCTGTATGGTCAGCGAGGTCTCCTGCATCAGAGGAGGAAATGAAATTTCATTTCTGGGCTAATGCTAAGAAAACAAGCACTTCAAAGCCTCGAGAGAACAAAACAGCAGTGTGTCCCCACAGCTGAAGCAAACCCGAGCCTTCTATTTAAGGGAAACACATGTCCAGCGCACAAATCAGTCAGACCCCAGGCAATAAGGACCGCGGCTCCCCGGGAACACACGCCAAGTCCGCACCACTTAGAGGCGATACAAACCTTATTGATTTTGAAATGTAGCTGTTCAGACACAAAACAAGAAGTCAGTCTACAGCCGACAGTGGGAAGAAGAGGTCTTTAATCTGGTTATAGAAATAGAAAACCTCCAGCAAGACGTCCAAATGAAATCCAAAGCTTATCCCATCAAAAACAGCACTGCAGTGGGCGGCCAACGAGTTTTGGGGCGCAAAATGCATCGTTACATTTTATTGTGGGTGGCTCTAATTTGAAAAGCCCGACTCGTGGATCGTAAAGTCAAACAAGCAAAAAGAGGATAGATCCCTAGGGATAAAGGCATAAGAATACCAAAAAGATCTATGTGCAGCTATAGAGCGGTGCAGAGGTAGCAATGGCCCCTATGGCACATAAGACCCCAGATAATGGAGGAGGGGGGCTGTTTTTTTGTCAATTAGGGAAAAGAAAGCTGATGTTCATTACAATTCACAGCCGGTAATTACAGGTCTATGATTCATCCGCACAATAGCTGCACCGTCCACACTGCCACATGAGGACAAAGGGCCAGAGCCCCTGACACCAGCATCGCTCACCATTAAACGCAGCACGTCAATGGAGATAATTGCAGGGTTGTGATTACAGCTCCACGTGCTGCTCCTCATAATGTGACATCCAGCAGCCACATCTGTATGATAACCCCGGACTGCAACCAGTAAAATAAACAGACTAATATGTATACACACAATGCATTCAGAAAGTTTTCACGCCCTCTTAGCTCCCCATAATGAGAAAGTGAGAAATCTTTACTAATTTACTGAAAAGAATAAACTTAAATCTCACATGGACACAAGTCTTCAGCCCTTTTACTCGGGACACAAGTCTTCAGCCCTTTTACTCGGGACACAAGTCTTCAGCCCTTTTACTCGGGACACAAGTCTTCAGCCCTTTTACTCGGGACACAAGTCTTCAGCCCTTTTACTCGGGACACAAGTCTTCAGCCCTTTTACTCGGGACACAAGTCTTCAGCCCTTTTACTCGGGACACAAGTCTTCAGCCCTTTTACTCGGGACACAAGTCTTCAGCCCTTTTACTCGGGACACAAGTCTTCAGCCCTTTTACTCGGGACACAAGTCTTCAGCCCTTTTACTCGGGACACAAGTCTTCAGCCCTTTTACTCGGGACACAAGTCTTCAGCCCTTTTACTCGGGACACAAGTCTTCAGCCCTTTTACTCAGGACATAAGTCTATGGCCCCTTTACTCAGGACATAAGTCTATGGCCCCTTTACTCAGGATATAAGTCTTCAGCCCCTTTACTCGGGACACAAGTCTTCGACCCCTTTACTCGGGACACAAGTCTTCGGCCCCTTTACTCGGGACACAAGTCTTCGGCCCCTTTACTCGGGACACAAGTCTTCGGCCCCTTTACTCGGGACACAAGTCTTCGGCCCCTTTACTCGGGACACAAGTCTTCGGCCCCTTTACTCGGGACACAAGTCTTCGGCCCCTTTACTCAGGACATAAGTCTTCGGCCCTTTTACTCAGGACATAAGTCTATGGCCCCTTTACTCAGGACAAAAGTCTATGGCCCCCTTACTCAGGATATAAGTCTTCAGCCCCTTTACTCGGGACACAAGTCTTCGACCCCTTTACTCGGGACACAAGTCTTCGGCCCCTTTACTCAGGACATAAGTCTTCGCCTCCTCTACTTAGGAACTAAGTCTTCAGCCCCTTTACACAGGACATACAGACGTGGACAAAATTGTTGGTACCCTTTGGTCAATGAAAGAAAAAGTCACAATGGTCACAGAAATAACTTTAATCTGACAAAAGTAATAATAAATTAAAATTCTATAAATGTTAACCAATGAAAGTCAGACATTGTTTTTCAACCATGCTTCAACAGAATTATGTAAAAAAATAAACTCATGAAACAGGCATGGACAAAAATGATGGTACCCCTAACTTAATATTTTGTTGCGCAACCTTTTGAGGCAATCACTGCAATCAAACGCTTCCTGTAACTGTCAATGAGACATCTGCACCTCTCAGCAGGTATTTTGGCCCACTCCTCATGAGCAAACTGCTCCAGTTGTGTCCGGTTTGAAGGGTGCCTTTTCCAGACTGCATGTTTCAGCTCCTTCCAAAGATGCTCAATAGGATTGAGGTCAGGGCTCATAGAAGGCCACTTTAGAATAGTCCAATTTTTTCCTCTTAGCCATTCTTGGGTGTTTTTAGCGGTGTGTTTTGGGTCATTGTCCTGTTGCAAGACCCATGACCTGCGACTGAGACCAAGCTTTCTGACACTGGCTAGTACATTTCTCTCTAGAATTCCTTGATAGTCTTGAGATTTCATTGTACCCTGCACAGATTCAAGACACCCTGTGCCAGACGCAGCAAAGCAGCCCCAGAACATAACAGAGCCTCCTCCATGTTTCACAGTAGGGACAGTGTTCTTTTCTTGATATGCTTCATTTTTTCGTCTGTGAACATACAGCTGATGTGCCTTGGCAAAAACTTCGATTTTTGTCTCATCTGTCCACAGGACATTCTCCCAGAAGCTTTGTGGCTTGTCAACATGTAGTTTGGCATATTCCAGTCTTGCTTTTTTATGATTCGTTTTCAACAATGGTGTCCTCCTTGGTCGTCTCCCATGTAGTCCACTTTGGCTCAAACAACGACGGATGGTGCGATCTGACACTGATGTTCCTTGAGCATGAAGTTCACCTTGAATCTCTTTAGAAGTCTTTCTAGGCTCTTTTGTTACCATTCGGATTATCCGTCTCTTAGATTTGTCATCAATTTTCCTCCTGCGGCCACGTCCAGGGAGGTTGGCTACAGTCCCATGGATCTTAAACTTATGAATAATATGTGCAACTGTACTCACAGGAACATCTAGTTGCTTGGAGATGGTCTTATAGCCTTTACCTTTAACATGCTTGTCTATAATTTTCTTTCTGATCTCTTGAGACAGCTCTTTCCTTTGCTTCCTCTGGTCCATGTCGAGTGTGGTACACACCATATCACCAAACAACACAGTGATTACCTGGAGCCCTATATATAGGCCCAATGGCTGATTACAAGGTTGTAGACACCTGTGATGCTAATTAGTGGACACACCTTGAATTAACATGTCCCTTTGGTCACATTATGTTCTGTGTTTTCTAGGGGTACCATCATTTTTGTCCATGCCTGTTTCATGAGTTTATTTTTTTACATAATTCTGTTGAAGCATGGTTGAAAAACAATGTCTGACTTTCATTGGTTAACATTTATAGAATTTTAATTTATTATTACTTTTGTCAGATTAAAGTTATTTCTGTGACCATTGTGACTTTTTCTTTCATTGACCAAAGGGTACCAACAATTTTGTCCACGTCTGTAAGTATTCCGATCCTTCACTCATGACTTAGTAGAAGCCCCATCTTCTTGGAGATGATGCCATAAGGTTTACACCTGGATTTGGGATTTTTCTGCCATTCTTCTCAGCAGATCCTCTCCAGTTCTGTCAGGTTGGATGGGGGCCAGACATGTTCTATTTGGTTCAGGGCTCTGGTTGGGCCACTCATGGACATTCTCAGAGTTGTCCCTCAGCCGCTCCCGTGTTGTCTTGGCTGTGTGCTTAGGGTCATTGTCTGGTTGGAAGGTGAACCTTCGGCCCAGTCTGAGGTCCAGAGCTCTGGATCAGGTTCTCATTAAGAATCTCTGTACTTTGTTCCATTCAGCTTCCCCTCCACCCTGACCATTCTTCCTGTCTCCCATAGCATGATGCTGCCACAACCATGCTTTACTGTAAGGATAGTATTGGGCAGGTGATAAGCGGCACCTCGTTACCTCCAGCCATGACGCTGTCACCACCATGATACACTGTAGGGATGGTATTGGGCAGGTGATATGACACTCCTGGTTTTCTCCAGACATGTTGCTTAGAAACTGAGGCCAAAAGGTTTAATCTTGGTTCAATCAGAGCAGAGAATCTTTTTTCTCTCAGTCTGAGAGTCCTTTAGAGTTTTTTTATTTATTTTTTTACAAACTCTGTGAATCTTTCATGTTTTTTTTTTACTGAGGAGAGGCTTCTTTCCGGCCGCTCTGCCATAAAGCCCAGATTGGTGGAGGCTGCAGTGATGGTCGACCTTCTGGAAGTTTCTCCCATCTGCACACAGGATCGTTGTCTCCTCTCTTACCAACGCTCTTCTCCCCCAAATACTAAGTTTGGTGGGGCAGCTAGCTCTAGGAAGCGTCCTGGTTGTTCTTCCTACATACAGTTATGGAGGCCACTGTGGTCTTGGGAACTTTCAGTGCAGCAGAAATGTTGTTGCCCCCTTCTCCAGACCTGTGCCTCCACACAATCCTGTCTCTGAGCTCTACAGGCAGTTCTTTCCACCTCATGGCTTGGTTTCTGCTCTGATATTGATTGTCAGCTGTGAGATCTATAGACAGGGCCGTGTCTTTGCAAATCATGTCCAATGAACTGAATTTACCACAGGTGACTCAAAGTGGAGAAACATCTCAGAGCTGATCCAGAGAAACGGGAAGTCCCAGAGCGCAATGTCAAGTGTCATAGCAAAGGGTCTGAATACATAAGTCACTGATTTTTTTTTAAAATAAATTGTAAAAAATTTCCAAAATTTAGTTTTCACTTTCGCATTATGTCGCACCCGTGCACTTTCGCATTAGTGCAAGGGTGCGACATAAAAAAAGAAAAAGGGTCTGAAGTCTTTCCGAATGCACCATCTATCTCGTATCTGTCTGCACAATGCTGGGTTTGGAGCCTCAAGCTGCGGGTCTATTCATCTCAACATGCTATATCCAGACTGACAGGGGTCATTGACTATAGGCCCGTGAAGGATACAACTTCGGGGACGCCCCCTGCAGTAATACAAACATCGCCCTGCAGCTAACGGAACGAGCGAGCTGCGCTCTGTCACTGCATGTCACTTTGTAGAAGTAAATATAAAAATTTGTCTTCAGCTCAACAGGACTGTGCACATGACGAACTCAGGGAGCTCGGAACGAAAAGCTGCAAGAGAGGAGCAGCGCTCTAAGCAAGTCTGACAGGCAGTCATCAGCCACGGCTAGATACATAACGGGTTACTCAAATGTGGCCACCATCCTTTCAGTGATCCCAGTGATTAGCAAGCAGTCGATTTCTCAGCAGCGCCACCACAGGAGAAACTAAGTATTACCCAGTTTTCATTCAGATCAAATGGCTGTCCATGTAAGGGAGAGACCTTCTGGGTCCTCCAGAGCAAGAGACACTTTTTGTGCCCGTTCTCCAAAAAATTGGACCACAAAAAGAGTAGTTTTATATTTCTTGGGGTGTGTTGTCCCAATTTAAAGCGCACCTATAATGTGATCAGCAGATTTAACAATTCATAAGTCTGCAATGACCTGCTTGATGGTAGGAGAGGTTCTATTAGGAAGTGTAAAGGGCTCATGTGGGGCCTGAGGGCTTATATTTCTGGTGACAGGGCCCCTTTAATGCCTCTCGAATACTCTTGTATACAGCCATGTGGTAAAACTAGGGCTGCGCGATTAATTTGCCCTTTCAGTGTCTGACATTTTTTATAATAGTCATATTGAATTTGTTTCTTCAGGAGCGCTGTATGAGCGCAGCCTGTGTACTTTCTTCAGCCCCTGACGCCTGTCCCATTAACCCTTGTGTGGGGGCGGCAGGGACTGAAGAGACCCTGCACAGGCTGTCTGATTCAGCACTGCGGAGCACCAAGTTGGGTGCGTCACCGAACTCCCATTTACAGTCAAGGATCTCTATCCTAGAATGTGGATCCAGAGTAAAATACATCTGAAAATACTGTGTGGAGGCGGCGGTGGCTACTGGACTTGGTGATGTGCATGCGATGAGTATAGCCTCTATTTACCTGCCTTGTACACGGTGCTGTCCATGTCACTGTGTGAGGAGCATCACCAGATACATGACGGAGCCGGCAAGTCCACACCTCCAACTGTCTATCTGCCCTAGTTCTAATGTACAGATCTATACTGGTGTATGTGTCTTATTATATCCCGTATACATCAACTTCCCATACATAATACACATCCGAGTCCCATTAATCTGAGCACTTCGTACTTTCAATGTCGGCAGAGCGTAGCACATTAAGGAAGTCGGATTAGCTGGCTCGGAGGGTATATAAAGTGTGGTGAGCTGGCTCGGAGGGTATATAAAGTGTGGTGAGCTGGCTCGGTGGGTATATAAGGAGTGTGATAGGCTGTCTGCACACATATCCCTCGTTGCTGTCATGGGTAAAAGAGGCGACATCATAGATGCAGAAAGGGATTAACTTTCGGGCTCCGAGTGGGAGTATTTCTGAACCTGCGCAGTGTGAACTGTTTTCTGCTGCTGTGGTGAAAATATATGGTGAGCGAATAAATGGCGCCATTGTGAATAAGATACGTGGAAACGGCAGAGCAAAACGTGCCACTGATGTGAGAGGTGAACGTCGGCTATGAAGGTGCACGAGGATGGAGGACACCCTACAGGGGAGCAGCTCACCGCTAACAAGGGCCCAGGGGGCACCAGACGTGAGTCTAACACAACAGTGCAGAGAACCTACTGCGTCTGGGGCTCCGGAGCAGACGGACGGTCACTGCTCCTCTGATAATGAAGCTGCATCAGCAGAAAAGGCTTCAGTTTTCGCTGCAGTATCAGAATCGGACTCCGCTGATTGGTAAAGGGTTGTCTTCTCTGATGAGCCACATTTTCTGCTTTATGGAACGGATGGACGTTGGCGTGTCACGAGAGAAACATCAGAGAGGGAACACCCCGCAGCCATTGCTGGAAGAACACAAGCTGGTGGGGGCAGCGTTATGGTCGGGGGGAGGTTTTCCTGGCATTCTCTGGGCCACTCATCCATGTGGTCTGAGTCTGAGTATGAATCCATCCTTGCAGGTCACGTACACCCCAACATGCTGATTTTATCCCATGGGGTGGATGGGATTTACCAGCAAGACAATGTGACATGTCACGTGAAGAGAAATGTCTGACACTGGTTGGAAGAGCCTGACCAGGACTTCCAAGTACTACCCTGGCCCCTAATTCCCTAGACTTGAACCCAATTGAGCATCTGTGGGACCACCTTGATGGTTGTGTCTGCCTTATGGATCCTCCCCTGCGTCCCCTCCAACAGTTGTTCGATGCACTGCAGTCAGCAGGGTTTCAGATAAATGTGACAACCACCCAGGACCTTATGGAGTCACCCAGGCCTGACTAGCTGCTGTCCGTGCTGCACATGGCGGTTACGCTGGAGATCAGCGGGTGCTCAGAATAATGGGGCTCCATTGTGCAGTTATATTTAGTGTATTTTAGAACTCTCCCAACGTTCCAAGTCTGTCCTAGTTCTAATGTACAGATCTATACTGGTGTACGGCTTGTGACAGACCTCTCCAAGGGTCACAATTTTGGAGCGACAGTCCCTACTTTTGCCCCAGGTCCCTCTTTTAAGTATAGATTTGCATTATTGCAGTTACAATATTGATCCAGAAAGTGATTCCTATCTGTATATTAGAGCCCGCCTTGAATATTGGCTGGGTGTGCGGCAAGACACAAAAGGTCTAATGAAAAGATAGTGGATTTAGTGGTCACAGCCGCCACGTGTCAGTCTTCACTTTACTTGTGGAATTCTACTTCTAAGCCAGGAAGGGGTTATGCCATCATTGATGTAAAGCTCGACCCAGCCCTGTACCTCGCATAGTTGCAGAGATCCCCCCATTCTTTGCTAGTTAGATTCTCTGGATGAGACTGGAACATATTTAGATGTGAACATCGATGCAAAATAAATTATTTAAAGCCACGTGAAATGTGGTTAAAAGAAGTCACATGTAGAGTCATCACTGATGCATCTTGGACCTTACATTCTGGTTGCTGGAGGCGGTCTGTGACGCGCTCGGAGACCCTTCTAATACCGGATCAGTAATTTAGTGATTTTTCGGGCCATATTCTCTCCGCTGAGGTGCAGCACGGCCGGAGGTACAGGACACCAGTGGTGATCTCCTACAATCTGTATTTGTACCTTGGGCGAATACCTGACAATGCGCTACTGTGACCGCACAATGGACTCGCCTTCATCGAACGCAGTTCGGCGGCTGCGAGCGACAGTTATTCCTGAGCATACAATGAGCTGGCTCACAGCGCGGACTGCTCGGCAACAGACAAAGAGAAAACACAATGTTTAACCAAAGAATTAGACGGGAAGTCATGAAGCGCATCGGAGCCCAAAGCACAACCGCCGGGTCTCCTAGCAGCAGCAGCAGCGAGATTAATTCATCTCATCTTTTTAAAGGTTCTGTCAACAGCAACCATTTTTTATTGCCCAAATGCATCTATAACAGAAACAGGAGAAGCTGAAAATGTGCTTCTGTTTTTGTGTCTACAGCAGCAATGCAGGCCTATGTGTCTCCATGGTAACAAGTACTAAAACCTCTGTAGCCTGATCCTGCAGTCATACTCCTAATCTTTTGTTCATTGGTTCTTTCTAACATATCTTTGCTGCTCAGGTTTCTTTCACACTTGCATTTTTGCTGGATCCGGCAGGGTTCATCAAAAACGCTTGTTACTGTTAATACGACCGTCTGCATCTGTTATAAACGGATCCGGCTGTATTATCTGTAACATAGCAAAGACGGATCTGTCATGAACTCCACTGAAAATCAATGGAGGGCGGATTATTTTTCTATTGTGTCAGAGAAAACGGATCTGTCCCCATTGACTTGCATTGTGGGTCATGACGGATCGGTCTTGCTCCACATCCCATGATGGAAAGAAAACTGCAGGATGCTGCAGTTTGGGAACGCAACCAAACAGAACCGAATGCATTTTGTAGCATTCCGTTCTGTTTAGTTACGTTTTATCCCCCTTGACAATGAATGGGGACAAAACTGAAGCGTTTTTTCCCCCGTTATTGAGACCCTATGACGGATCTCAATACCGGAAAATATTAACGCTAGTGTGAAAGTAGCCGTAGCAGTAAGCGCGGGACCTACAGAAGGGAGTAGGTCTGCAGGATCAGACTACACAGGGTTTGTTTGTTGTCTGTTACCATGGAGACGCAGGTCTGTTCAGGAGCCGTAGAAACAGTAGGACATCTTGTTTACAAAGTTAATTCTTTTGTCATTTTAGGTGCATTGTACCAATACAAAAATTATACGCGAGTCTGTAATTAGTAGGAGTCGAGAACAGTCTGTGATGGTCTGAATTATCCCATTAAAATCCTTACATAAGAAATGGTCATTACATTTCATACAGGGCCTAAGTCAGGAACAAGACCTTGGTCCAATCTCAACTATTTAAACAGAGGGGGGTTCACTCACTCATCTTGTACAGTCGTGGCCAAAAGTTTTGAGAATTACATAAATATTGGAAATGGGAAAAGTTGCTGCTTAAGTTTTTATAACAGCAATTTGCATCTACTCCAGAATGTTATGAAGAGTGATCAGATGAATTGCATCGTCCTTCTTTGCCATGAAAATTAACTTAATCCCCAAAAAAAACTTTCCACTGCATTTCATTGCGGTCATTAAAGGACCTGCTGAGATCATTTCAGTAATCGTCTTGTTAACTCAGGTGAGAATGTTGACGAGCACAAGGCTGGAGATCATTATGTCAGGCTGATTGGGTTAAAATAGCAGACTGAAATAGCAGGTGATGCTTGAAATCATTGTTCTTCCATTGTTAACCATGGTGACCTGCAAAGAAACGCGTGCAGCCATCATTGCGTTGCATAAAAATGGCTTCACAGGCAAGGATATTGTGGCTACTAAGATTGCACCTCAATCCACAATTTATAGGATCATCAAGAACTTCAAGGAAAGAGGTTCAATTCTTGTTAAGAAGGCTTCAGGGCGTCCAAGAAAGTCCAGCAAGCGCCAGGATAGTCTCCTAAAGAGGATTCAGCTGCGGGATCGGAGTGCCACCAGTGCAGCGCTTGCTCAGGAATGGCAGCAGGCAGGTGTGAGCGCATCTGCACGCACAGTGAGGCCAAGACTTTTGGAAGATGGCCTGATGTCAAGAAGGGCAGCAAAGAAGCCACTTCTCTCCAAAAAAAACATCAGGGACAGATTGTTCTTCTGCAGAAAATATGGTGAATGGACGGCTGAGGACTGGGGCAAAGTCATATTCTCCGATGAAGCCTCTTTCCGATTGTTTGGGGCATCAGGAAAAAGGCTTGTCCGGAGAAGAAAAGGTGAGCGCTACCATCAGTCCTGTGTCATGCCAACAACAGTTTGGTGAAGAACAATGCATTTTCCAGCACGATGGAGCACCGTGCCATAAGGCAAAAGTGATAACTAAGTGGCCTGGGGACCAAAACGTTGACATTTTGGGTCCATGGCCTGGAAACTCCCCAGATCTTAATCCCATTGAGAACTTGTGGTCAATCCTCAAGAGGCGGGTGGACAAACAAAAACCCACTAATTCTGACAAACTCCAAGAAGTGATGATGAAAGAATGGGTTGCTATCAGTCAGGAATTGGCCCAGAAGTTGATTGAGAGCATGCGCAGTCGGATTGCAGAGGTCCTGAAAAAGAAGGGCCAACACTGCAAATACTGACTTTGTGCATAAATGTCATGTAATTCTCGATAAAAGCCTTTGAAACGTATGAAGTGCGTGTAATTATATTTCACTACATCACAGAAACAACTGAGACAAAGATCTAAAAGCAGTTTAGCAGCAAACTTTGTGAAAACTAATATTTGTGTCATTCTCAAAACTTTTGGCCACGACTGTACATTACAGAAATGACAAAATCAATCAGTGAGCACTATTTTTTACTGCCTTAATGAACTAAATGCACATAGTATATTAGTATTGCATAAACTCCCCGTTTTGTGTCTTCAGTTCCTACGCAAATCTATGTATCTCAGGGATTACTTGCTGCATCTTTCCCTCCCTTGTATTTTGCTGATCAGTGAGTAGAAGAGGAGATAGAGAGGAAGGAGTGAGTGCAGGATCTGACTACACATATAGTTATCTTGTAGTCTGTAACCATGGAAACACAAAGGCCTGTGTAGAAGCGGTATGGTAAGAGATTTTTAATTTCATTAATTTTTCTTAATATAGATGCATATATCTTAAAGCTCAGACAAGAAAGGCAATTACACTCTGTGAGTTAAAGGCAGGGGCGTAGCTATAGGGTAAGCGGCTGCTTTGGGACCCTAACCAAGAAGGGGGCCGATCCAGGAGGAGGAGGACTAAAAGATTTTGTCAGGGTCCCCTCAACAGTATTACACAATGAAATGATATACAGTGACAGTATAGACAGTGTATAAAACGGATGGAACAGCTGCCGGGACTGGTCTAAGAGCGATCTTTACTAGCCACAGGAATAGAGGCGGCATGAAAGGAAGGGGTTACGAAAAAATTACTAGGGAAGGGGGGTTACGCCACTGGTTAAAGGGGAAGCCTTGGATTGTCATACTCCTGGCCTATACCCAGGATAGCTCATCAATATGAGACGGACTCCCAGGACCCCAGCTGATCAGCAGTTAGAAGAGGCTGCGGCTCTTTGCATAAAGGCATCTTTGTAGATCAGTGATGTCAGCATTGGTCACATGGCCTGAGCTGCAATACCAAACACAACCACTATACAGTGTATGGCGCTGTGCTTGGTAAGCTGTGCAGAGGCTGCAGCGCTCATGAGTGCAGCAGCTTCCTCAAACAGCTGATGGACAGAGGTGACGGGCGGATTTCATATTGAGGAAAGGCAATCACTAACTGGGATCAATATATTCTGCAATGTTGTTGTGCTGCTAACAGTTTATACATTGCTGCAGCTGAATAAGCAGTGGAGAAAACTCCTACAGGACCCATGTTAATGCAGAATGAAGAGGAGGAGGCTTGTACGTAACAGGGATTTACAGCGTGAATTATAGTACAGCCAAGATAATCAAACCCTGTATAATATATAGTAAAGATTGCAAAAGTCATAAATATTACATGATGTAAACCTGAGCAGCCACAGAAGCCTAACCTCCTGCCGCTCTGTTACTGGGAGGAAAGATACTTGTTAGCTGAGGCTCTAGACAGAGAACCATGAAAGGTATCTTATTCTCATCAAGTTTAGGTGATGACTGACCTACCACTCCCATCATGCTTCAGGATACAGCAAACATTTCTTCACCAACATCTATGCTTTTCCTTGTCGTAATTGTCACCGACTGCGAATCAACTTACTTTGTATGAGCTGGAAAGAGGGCAAAAGTGGCAAATGCTCTGGTATCTACATCACTAAACTGGTTTCCTTACTAACATCCTGACTATACCAGGTCTGACTTCTACAATACCATGGCCTGTGAACAGGAAGAAAACTACTATAATACTGCACCTATGTACAAGAATATAACTACTATAATACTGCCTCCTATATACAAGAATATAACTACTATAATACTGCTCCTATGTACAAGAATATAACTACTATAATACTGCTCCTATGTACAAGAATATAACTACTATAATACTGCCTCCTATATACAAGAATATAACTACTATAATACTGCTCCTATGTACAAGAATATAACTACTATAATACTCCTCCTATGTATAAGAATATAACTGCTATAATACTGCTCCTATGTATAAGAATATACCTACTATAATACTGCTCCTATGTACAAGTATATAACTACTATAATACTGCCTCCTATGTACAAGAATATACCTACTATAATACTGCTCCTATGTACAAGTATATAACTACTATAATACTGCCTCCTATGTACAAGAATATACCTACTATAATACTGCCTCCTATGTACAAGAATATAACTGCTATAATACTGCTCCTATGTATAAGAATATACCTACTATAATACTGCTCCTATGTACAAGTATATAACTACTATAATACTGCCTCCTATGTACAAGAATATACCTACTATAATACTGCTCCTATGTACAGGAATATAACTACTATAATACTGCTCCTATGTACAAGAATATAACTACTTTAATACTGCTCCTATGTACAAGAATATAATTACTATAATACTGCTCCTATGTACAGGAATATAACTGCTATAATACTGCTCCTATGTACAGGAATATAACTGCTATAATACTGCTCCTATGTACAAGAATATATCTACTATAATACTGCTCCTATGTAGAAGATCCCCTCGTGGATAATATAGGTAGACTTTGGGCTTATGCACACAAACGTATTTTCTTTCCGTGTCCGTTCCGTTTCTTTTGTGGACCGTATGTCGAACCATTCATTTCAATGGATCCGCAAAAAAAAAAAAAAAAAAGTTAGTTACTCCGTGTGCATTCTGTTTCTATAGGTCTGTATTTGCATTCCACAAAGAAATAGAACATGTCCTATTATTGTCCGCATTACGGACAAGGATAGGACTGTTCTATAGCTGCTCAGTTACCCAAAATACAGAATTCACACGGATGTCATCCGTAATTTTTGTGCACCGCAAAATACAACCGGTCATGTGCATGAGCCCTTTCTCTGTCTTCACAGTCTTTTCTGAAGTCGTTCTGGTGATGATTATGTTTTCTATGTTACCACAATCCTACAATCCCACTATTATAAGAACAGATACATTCAGGATATTTCTGATCTAATTGCAGACAATATAAAGCCCGGAGGTGGCATTGCCTTAGGCTGGGGGACAATATACAGGATTTTGCACCTAGGACCTCCCAAGTCACGGAAGCAGGTGCTTTTCTGGCAGAATTACTGCCGCTGGCTGTGGGGCTCGGTGTGGCCGCTGCCGCCCGAGAGTTAACAGTTTACATGCAATAAGTTCAAAGAGAGGTGAATGGTGTATACACACCGCCGTGACATACTGTATACACACCGCCGTGACATACTGTATACACACCGCCGTGACATACTGTATACACACCGCCGTGACATACTGTATACACATCACAGAACTGCGGCCTCAGAGCCTGGACCTGAGCTACTATAACCCCCCTGCCCAGGATCTGAGCCCCACAGTCAGGAGGATAAGGTACATACTGATCAGCCGACTGCAGTGCATGTGTGAACACGGCCTCAGCCAGGTGCCTGCCGTCCATGACTCTTCCATAGCCTGCCATCTCTGGAGCTACAATCAGGACACGTGATGAGCAGCAGCACCGTGGATTTCACATTTCTGCATCTTGTGTGCGTCATGGAAGGACACAGGAAGAAAATGTGTCTGGCCTCAATGCAGGTCGTGAATCACACAGACAAGTGAAGTGTTCTGGAGCTGGCTGCTCTGGAGGAGTCATGGGCCCGGACCTGTGCTGCCATTCACTAAAAGCAATCAGAGTATCTATCAGGTCTGGAGAAAATGCTGGCAATGTGTACCATCCTCCTACCTGCTATCTGGGTCGGCGTACATCAGTGCTCCAGCATATTTTGCATCGCTGCATTCCCAAATCCGTTCATGTTCACCTACCTCAGGTGCATATACAACGCAGTCAGTTGGCAACATGCAGCAAGATCTCAATGCATAATCAGGCAGATTTGGCATTCAGGAATCAGCACCAGGCTCACCCGTGGCCATACTGGTTGTCATCCAGCTTTCCCAGGAACAGACTGATCCAGAATAAAGCTAACAGACGACAACCCAAGAATGGACACGGTTTAACAGTTTCCTTGTACCCATAGCGCTCACAAAACCAGGCTACAGGTCGTATCTCATCTTGTATCCAGGCTAGAGGCCGTATCTCATCTTGCATCCAGGTTAGAGGCCGTATCTCATCTCGTATCCAGGCTAGAGGCCGTATCTCATCTTGTATCCAGGTTAGAGGCTGTATCTCTTCTTGTGTCCAGGGTAGAGGCTGTATCTCATCTTGTGTCCAGGTTAGAGGCTGTATCACATCTTGTATCCAGGTTAGAGGCCGTATCTCATCTTGTATCCAGGTTAGAGGCTGTATCACATCTTTCATCCAGGTTAGAAGCTGTATCTCATCTTGTATCCAGGTTAGAGGCTGTATCTCATCTTGTATCCAGGTTAGAGGCTGTATCACATCTTGTATCCAGGTTAGAGGCTGTATCACATCTTGTATCCAGGTTAGAGGCTGTATCACATCTTGTATCCAGGTTAGAGGCCGTATCTCATCTTGTATCCAGGTTAGAGGGTGTATCACATCTTGTATCCAGGTTAGAGGCTGTATCTCATCTTGTATCCAGGTTAGAGGCTGTATCACATCTTGTATCCAGGTTAGAGGCTGTATCTCATCTTGTATCCAGGTTAGAGGCCGTATCTCATCTTGTATCCAGGTTAGAGGCAGTATCTTATTGACAATGAGTATATTACTAGAGGACGGATGATATAAGTGATGATGACGCTGTGACAGCACTAAGTGACTGCACGGCCCCGGCGGTCCGAGTAACGTTAGCGCCTGCAGTAAACCGAGCTGAGCGTCTTATCTCCTGTGAACTTCAATAATCTCTTGGACTTCTGCCGGTTCTGTTCCATCGTTACCTTCCTGCGTCTCGAGGGGAGATACGCAGGCGCGCCGCGGCGTCACATACAGAGCTGGAGGCTTCGTCCACCTGCGCTATAGTTCTTTTTCACTGTCCCAGTCGTGAAGCAGTGGGTTCGGATGTGTTTCCGTGGCAAACTCCTCATGTGTTATGTGTGGATTTTGCCGTGGACTGCAATGGGTGAAATCCACAGCATTACAGTGCCTTGCAAAAGTATTCACCCCCTCCTTGACTTTTTTTGTATTTTGATGCCTCACAACCTGGAATTACCATGGATTGTTTGAGGATTTGCATCATGTAATTTACAGAACATGCCGACAACTTTGAAGATTTTTTTATTTATTTTTATTGTGAAGCAAACAACAAATAGGACAAAATAAAAAATTGCCTTTTGTGGCAATCACAGCTCCAAGTCGCTTTGGATAAGTCTCTAGGAGCAGTCGCCACATCTCACCGCTGGGATTGTTGCTGTTCCTCCTTGCAGAACGGCTCCGGCTCCTTCAGGTTCGATGTTTCTGCTTGTGAAGAGCGATCTTTACTTCTGACCACAGATTTTCTATTGGATTGAGATCTGGGCTGTGACTCGGCCGTTCCAACACATTCACATGTTTCCCCTTAAACCACTTGAGTGTTGCTTTAGCCGTGTGTTCGGGGTCATTGTCCTGCTGGAAGGTGACTCTCCGTCCTGGCCTCAGATCACCCAGAGTGGGGCAGGTTCTGTATTTAGCACCATCCATCTTTCCCTCAGCTCTGACCAGTTTCCCAGTCCCATCCCCCAGTATAATGCCGCCACCACCAGGTCTCACTGTGGGGATGGTGTTCTTTGGGTGATGTGATGTGTTGGGTTTGCGCCAGACACAGCGTTTTCTTTGATGGCTGAAATGTTCAGTTTTAGTCTCCTCAGACCGGAGCCCCTTCCTCCATACATTTTGGGGTCTCCCACAGGCCTTTTTGCAACCTCACAAACGCTCCTTATTGTCTTTAGCTGACAGTAATGGCTTCTTCCGGCCGCTCTGCCATAAAGCCCAACTCTATGGAGCGTACGGCTTATTGTCGTCCTCTGTACAGATCCTCCAGTCTCTGCTGTGGAACTCTGCAGCTCCTCCAGGGTTACCCTATGCCTCTCTGCTGCCTCTCTGATTAATGCCCTCCTTGCCCGGTCTGTCAGTTTTGGTGGCGGCCGTCTCTTGGCAGGTTTGCTGTTGTGCCATGTTCTTTCCATTTGGTTATGATAGATTTGATGGTGCTCCCGGGGATCATCAAAGATTTGGATATTTTTTCATAACCTAACCCTAACTTGTCCTTCTCCACAACATTGCCCCTTACTTGTTTGGAGAGTTCCTCGGTCTTCATGACAGCGTTTGGTTAGTGATGCCTCTTGCTCAGGTGTTTCAGCCTCTGGGGCCTTTCAAAAAAGATGTGTGTATGTAATGACAGATCATGTGGCACTTAGATTGCACACAAGTGACATCATTTCACTAATTATGTGACTTCTGAAGGCAATTGGATGCACCAGAGCTTTTTATGGGCTTCCTAACAAAGGGGGTGAATACATACGCACAGGACAATTTTCTGAACATTAGTTTTATTTATATATTTTTCTTATTTCACTTCACCGACTTAGACTATTGTGTTCTGATCCATCACATAAAATTCTGATTTAAAAAAACATTGAACTTAAGGCTGTAATGTAACAAAACACGGAAAAAGTAAAGGGGGGTGAATACTTTTGCAAGGCACGGTAAATGAATATTGTAAAATCTCGCCCACGTTGATGGCACTGTAATAAATATTGCGCGGATTTTCTGCTCGCAATTCTGTGATGCAGACACGACAACCCGCCACGTCCACAGACAAACCTTATGGTCACAGCTTGTGGCGAATAAAGATTTCTTGCCCAAATTCTTGTGTTTTGCTGTTTCTTTGTTATATCCGTTTCTGGGAAAGCTGGGTGACAGCCAAAATGACTGTCACTCCTAAAGCCCTGCAGTCATATATCCTCATACCTTTGGTGAAGCGTACGTTCTTCTCGGGACCTTTGGAAAGCTGAGTGACAACCCCCACTGCAGACATGGCAGAAGTAGTAGTCACCCAGCTCTCCGGGGAACAGAGCAGGGTCCACAAATCATCAGACACAAGAATCTTAAGTGTGTATTCACACAGCAAAAAACGCAATATGTCTTCATGAGGCGGAGGATGGAGAACAGTGATGCAATGTGTCCGCTGGGATCTGTAGTTCTACAGCCATCTCGTCAGTGATACTTTTCTCTTCTCATTGATCCGTTGGCCGGTCCCTGCGTCTCCCAGCTGACCTCAGGCACATCTGACAACCCTGCCTGCAGAAACGTTCACGACTTTCTACATATACAGGAAGCTGTGAGATATCCCACTGGCGCCCACATAGAACGTGAGACAAGCTGGAACGCGCCGTTCCTTCCCCCCGTTTTTGCGGTTGTCACTCAGAGTCTCAGAGATAAACTGAAGGAATTTCTTGGCAACGATTTAAAGGACAACACTTGTCAGAAATGAAGAAAGCTCTCGGTGCCTGTGCGGGTGCAGCTCTCCGCAGGCGGCGTTACGGGCTGGTTTCTGCACTGCAGACACATGAATCACGTTCATCCCCATTAAGCTCCTTTGCTATAAAAGCTACTCGTCAGGTGACAACGAAACTCCTCCCACAGTGAAATTTGCAAAATGCAGATTGGAAGTGATGGGATACAAATAAAATCGGGTATGCTATACATGGTCTTAAAGGGGTATTCCAGTAACTACAATTTATCCAGAGGATAGGAGACAACTATTTGGTGGGGATCCGACAGCTGGGACCCCCACTGATCCTGAGAGCGGGGGTCTCATACCTCTGTCCCGATGGAGTGGCAGGTCGAGCATGTGCACTGCCGCTCCATTCACTCTCTATGCTGGACTCCGCTACCTCTGCCATTCCCATACAATGCAGCGGCTGGGCACAGGCTCAGACGCTGCAAAACTCTGAACGGAAACATCAACTCAATGGTCACGGAGTCACCTGGGAGTCCTCTATCAAACTCCCGTGAGGGCCTCATAAAGTGGACATCGAATGAGGCTCCAAAAATCTATTCATGAGTCAGGAGTTGTGAAACATTTCGTTGAAAAGAAACCCAAGGGGGGGTATCCAGAAATAAGCCTATATTAGGTGTATTTCTGGCGAAGATGCCACAATCTGCGACTTTTCCCTGCTCACACCAGGTCTAAAAAAGTGGGAGGGGCGTGGCCCTTCTGATTCACGATTTCCTATGCTTGTTCTAGGCATAGAAAATGGTCTTAATGTAAGTATACAGCGGGTCCACAATACACGGGCACCGGCTGTGTGCACCCCGTATCACGGATGCAGACTCATTCAAGTGAATCCGGGAGATGCGGTGCGGTGCAGAACAGAGTTCATCCACTACTTTTTTTGCGGTGCAGACCATCGGATGCGGATCGCGGACCCCATTCAAGTTAATAGGTCCGCGATCTGCATGCGGCTGCCCCAAGGTCCGCAGCAGGGGTCCGGCTAGCACACGGTCGTATGCATGAGCCCTAACATCAGCGGATCCACCACCAGATATAGGTGTTATTAAGACTGATGTCTAAAACGCCAGTCTTAATAAATGAGTTTGATTTGAGATGGCAGGTGCTGGAGGAAGTTACAGGTGTGAACACACCCTTGGCCCTAATGGGTTAAATGAAAGTTGCGGCTTCAATGTATTCCGGTAGTTTAAGTTTTGAACCGAGACCGCACGTTTTTTTTATATAATTTCTAACTAAAATTTATTAAACGGTCTTTGATTATGTGCTTTTCATTGACCTGCATTCTAGTATTCAGTTTCCATTATTCATACTAATTATTGCTCCGCCTGTATCACTGCGACACAAGGTCATGTACGGCCTGATTAATGGGGGCAAGGCCGCCGGGGTAATAACAGGCAAGGCCCAGTGCAAAGTAATGGACCATACATACACATGTAACTGTCTTTAGGAAAGTGAATGGTAAAGGTTTCCAGGCGGCCGGTGTGAACACTGGGTTGTCAGGATCGGGCCACGCTCTGGAGACGGGGGTCAGAGGTCGACCAGCGGCGACTGTTTTTACTTTGGGTCTAAAGTCGGGCGTGGACGCTGGCCACATGACGCCCCCTCTGGTTGGGCAGAGCTGACATGCCAGACACTGCAGGGTGGAGGATTTCAATTCTTCCTTGGAAATGGCTTTACAAAAGGGCTGAAATACTGCCCTGCAGGAGAGCAGCGTGTCACAGAGGAGGCGCCGCGCCGAGACTGCTACGTATTTATTATCACTATTCATCTCATCACAGACAGTGGAACAGAAGTCTAATGACGTGTAAATCCTAGGCTCAGGGCAGGGACCAGAGGGGAGATCTCTCCTCACCCATCCACCACAACCGACGGCTCCCACCTATTCGGGTGCAAATACTGCACCACCTGTAAATCACTGTGCGGGAAGACGGTCCAGGAGCGAAGACTGAAGATGTGTGATACAAGGTGTCTGGACATCAAGTCTAGCATCTTGTCATACACAGTGTTACACAGCTCAAAATTGAGTTATAAATTCATTATGTCTGCCTAAAGCTACCACTAGAGGGAGCTCACTGCATACAGAATATACAGCCACCACTAGAGGGAGCTCACTACATACAGATTATACATCCACCACTAGAGGGAGCTCACTACATACAGATTATACAGCCACCACTAGAGGGAGCTCTCTACATACAGATTATACAGCCACCACTAGAGGGAGCTCACTACATACAGATTATACATCCACCACTAGAGGGAGCTCACTACATACAGATTATAAAGCCACCACTAGAGGGAGCTCACTACATACAGATTATACAGCCACCACTAGAGGGAGCTCACTACAAACAGATTATACAGCCACCACTAGAGGGAGCTCACTACATACAGATTATAAAGCCACCACTAGAGGGAGCTCACTACATACAGATTATACAGCCACCACTAGAGGGAGCTCACTACATACAGATTATACAGCCACCACTAGAGGGAGCTCACTACATGCAGATTATAGAGCCACCACTAGAGGGAGCTAACTACATACAGATTATACAGCCACCACTAGAGGGAGCTCTCTACATACAGATTATACAGCCACCACTAGAGGGAGCTCACTACATACAGACTATACAGCCACCACTAGAGGGAGCTCACTGTATACAGATTATACAGCCATTGCTAGAGGAAGCTCACTACATACAGATTATACAGCCATTGCTAGAGGGAGCTCACTACATACTGATTATACAGCCACCACTAGAGGGAGCTAATTACATACAGACTATACAGCCACCACTAGAGGGAGTTTACTACATGCAGATTATAGAGCCACCACCACTAGAGGGAGCTCACTACATACAGATTTTATTACAAGACCCGGAGGCTCATATTGCTATTCTCCTTCTTTACTCTGACCAATAGCAGCAAAGAACAAATAAAAATATTGAAACATGTCATCAGCCCCTCCCCATAGTCTCTCTATAACAGGCCACACCGCCTGCAAATCCTCCTCTTTCTTTGCTGCTGACCGCAGATAAGTAGTGGGATTTATTGCTTGTGTCATTGTGTCCCACATATAGATTTGGTTTTATTTTGGGGTTTTCAGTTTTTATCTGTACTTGCTTTTCCCCCCTTTTGGGGCTATCTGAGAGTATATATATATTTATGTGGATATAGATTGTTTTTTCTTTTTAGGTTGTTCGCTCAGCCTGTGGCTATCAGGCGGTTAATTCGGCGCCTTCCCTCTCTTGTTGTGGGGCGCTTTTCATTTGCATCTCCGACTTGTTCTGCCGTTCCGTGCCCTCCCTGTTCCCCCCCTTTGTCGGACGGCCCTTTTTTCCCGCCGCCACTTACCTCCGTGCGGCTGCAGCGGTTCTCTCTTTCATCCTTGCAGGCGCGCCCGAGATCTCGCGAGATCTCGGGCGGCTGCCGCTTCCGCTTTGTGTCTGTACCGATCGGGGCTGCCTGCGCCTCGGTCCGTCCCTCGGCTCGGTTTTTTTTTTTCCAGGTTTCTTCTCCTTTACTGGCTTGGGGCAAATCCCCATTGCCAGCATATTAACCCTCACTCCCCCATCACCAGCACATTAACCCTACGCCAGCATAATTAACTCAGAGCTGGTTCAGGGTTATATATACTATATATATTAGTCAGCAGTTCGTCTGCCATATCTGCCTGCTGGTCAACATGCCAAAGAATGTGCATAGTGGCCAGGGCCCTGCAGAAGAGGATGTTCCTCTAGTTGAATTAACCCCTTCGGGGGAGGATGGTCATGTTCTGACCCCTTGTGATCAATCTATTGATTTTCAGGCGTCACTGTCTAGCGCCATTGCTGCTGCCATGGGATCTATGACTTCGGTCATTTCCCAAACGATTGCCCAGGCCCTTGCTGCCCATCCCGCTACCTCCCAAACCCCACAGCCCGTCATGGTGTCCGCACCCACCGGGCCAGGGCCATCTGCCTCCAGAAAGAGAAATAAAGGTGATGATGTTTCCACCAATGTTGGCGCGCTTGGTCCGCGCAAGAGAGCCTGTACGCGTCGGGCAGAACGCACGCGCAACTGGAAAAGTGCTAGAGCACTGCAGGAGATGGATTCCGACTCTGATATCGGATCCAAGGAGGAGGCTATTGATGACGCCTTTGAGGAGGCAGAGGAGGACCCATCAGGGGTCATGGATGATAACCCCCTTCCCGGGTGTAGCTCCCTTATGTCTGCTGCAGACGGTATGCCTGCACCTTTGACGGATCCCTCTGGGGAACCATTGTTCGACCCAGATTCGCTCCACCACCCCCGCTCTGCTGAGTGGTTACCGTTGGAGCACGTCTCCAAATATTTGGAGGCTAGAGTGCGATGTCCTCTTTCCAAAGAGGCTCGCAATAAGCTTAGGGCGGAATGCCCCAGACCTGTCATCCCTAACAGGGTATGCGAGACTCCGGCGGTCGACCCCAAGATGACGCAGTTCCTCACCAAATCCGGTTGGAACCCGCGTAGGGGTCTGGAGTCGGCGCTCAGATCCTGCCAGGATAAACTCCTGGACATATTTGGCCCGCTGGCTAAACTATTTGACCTGGCGGAGGTGGCAAAAGCCGAGAACAAACAGGTTGATCCACTAGAATTACGCGAATGGGTACAAAGGGCCATTTGCATAGCAGGGAACGTGAATACTTCCTTGGCTATAGAGAGGCGAAAGGCCATCCTTTTCAAAATTGAGCCAAAATTGTCAAACCTGGCTCTTACGGAAGCTGGCAAGGAGGCCCAGGGCCTTTTATTTGGAGAACATTTCATTAAGGACCTAGGGAGGTTTGTGGGGGCTTTCACGGCCTTAGACAAGGCCCAGTCCTCCATGAAGCGAGTTTTTCACGGTAGGGTCTCTACCAGGGCCGGCAGCTTCAGGGGCCGCCTGTCCGGCCGTGCCCAATTTCAGTCCCGTGGTTCGGGCCGAGGCTCCTACTCCCAGAGGTCTTCATTCCAGGAGCACAGACGAGAACAGTCTTCGTTCTTCCCTTCACGAGGAAGCTCCTGGCGTCCAAGAGGATATCGAGGAAATCCGTCTTCTAGACGTCCCTACGGTGAGTCTACCAACTCATTTCAATTCTTTAAAGGCTTGTGTAGGGGGCAGACTACGTCTTTTTTCCCCAGCTTGGTCCCACATCACCTCGGACCGTTGGGTCCTGTCCACGGTCAGGGGTTTCCATATCGAGCTGACGTCCTCTCCACTATCCCTCCCACCCCCGCACCCGGCGATACTCTCAGCGGAGAACCGCATGCTGGTCGACTCAGAACTGTCGGACCTGGTCCGCAAAGGAGCCATAGAACCGGCTCCGATGTCCCCTGGCCTGATAATCAGCAATATTTTTCTAGTGGCAAAAAAGGGGGGCCAACTTCGGCCTGTTATCAATTTACGCGCCCTCAACGCGTTCGTCAGATACCGCCATTTCAAGATGGAGGGCATCCATCTCCTTCGGGACCTCCTTCAGATGGGCGATTGGATGGTCAAGCTGGACTTGAAGGACGCTTATCTTACTGTCCCAGTAGAGGACGCGTCCAGGAACCTTCTCTGTTTCTCTTGGCAGGACAGGATTTGGCGATTCACGTGCCTCCCGTTCGGCCTCTCTTCAGCTCCCTGGTGTTTCACCAAGCTGATGCGTCCGGCTATGGCGTGGCTGCGCAGTCGTGGAGTTCGTCTCATCATATATCTGGACGACATTCTGATTATGGCCCAGAATCGGTCAGTGTTACTGGATCATCTTCGCTGGACCATGGATCTTCTGTCAGATCTGGGTTTCCTCCTCAATCAGGAGAAGTCTTGCCTCACCCCGTCTCACGTGATGGAGTTCTTGGGGTTTCTGGTGGATGCCACGGCAGGGACGCTCAGCCTACCTCCGGCCAAGGTTCGGTCCATACGGAAGGAGTTGTGCAAAGCTCGGTCATCTTCCCAGATCCCTCTACGCCATCTAGCCCGGATCATAGGGCTGCTGGCCTCGTCTATCCAGGCGGTTTTCCCAGCCCCGCTTCACTACCGGGCTCTACAGCGCCTGAAGATCTCCCACCTTCGGGCGGGGGCTTCCTATGCGGATTGGATCTCGCTGGACGAGGAGACCAAGGAGGAACTATCCTGGTGGATCCACAATCTGCGTGCGTGGAACGGCAAGGCGATCTTCGGCCATCGTCCGGATTTCGTGGTAGATTCGGATGCCAGCCTGTCGGGCTGGGGAGCTCACTGCGAGGGGATCACGACCGGAGGCGGTTGGTCAGAGGCCGAGGCGGGATTCCACATCAATGCGCTGGAACTGTTGGCTGGATCATTTGCAATCAAGAGTTTCACGAAAGGCACGGCCAGATCCTGCATCCAACTTCGCATGGACAACGTGTCAGCGGTGCGGTACATCAATGGCATGGGCGGAACCCGCTCCACCATCTTGTCTCGTCTGGCGAAGGATTTCTGGGACTACTGTCTAGACAAGGAGTTGGTTGTTTTGGCGGAATATCTCCCTGGCGTCCAGAACATTCACGCGGATTGGAGCTCTCGGTATCTTTCCGATTCCAGCGACTGGCAGTTGGATCCCGCGGGGTTCCGTTCCTTAATGTCAATTTGGGGTCCTTGCTGCATCGACCTGTTTGCTTCCCGTCTCAACTCGCAACTACGACGTTTTTACAGTTGGCGCCCGGACTCGGAAGCCGAAGCGGTGGACGCATTTCTGCAGGATTGGTCCAGAGATCTGCTTTACGCGTTTCCTCCATTTCAGCTGATCCCGAGGACTCTGATTCAGGTGCGACGTTATTCGGCAGATCTGGTGCTGCTGGTCCCTTTTTGGAACTCCCAGTCGTGGTTTCCGCACCTTCTGGAGATGATGATAGAGATCCCGTACCTGCTCCCGACGTCTCAGACTCTCCTCCGAGGTCCGAATCACCAACCACATCCTCTTCTCCTGGACGGATCCCTGCGCCTGCTGGCGTGTCGGATTTCAGGGGACCCTGGGAGGTCTCAGGAGTTTCGGGAACAGCTAGAGTCCTCTTGGAAAATGCGTGGGCCCCTGGCACCAGAAGATCTTACAGATCAGCCTGGGGATCTTGGGCTCGCTGGTGCGTGGCTAGGGACTTGGATCCCGTATCGGCACCTGTGACAGAGATCTTGCATTTCCTTTCTTCTTTATTTGACCAGGGCAAGGCTTACCGCACAATCAGCCTGTTCAGATCGGCTATTTCTGCCTCTCACCAAGGTTTTGATGGTACCCCTGCGGGGCAACATCCTTTAGTGTGTCGCCTCCTGCGCGGTTCTCGGATGTCTCGTCCTCCTAGACCTAGATTTTCTGCCACGTGGGATGTGTCTTGTGTCCTTTCTTTTTTGTCTTCTTGGCCTCAGAATGCGGACCTTTCCCTTCGGCAGCTGTCGGCGAAGCTCGTCACTCTCTTTTGCCTGATCTCCTGCAAGCGGGTTTCAGACGTCCGGGCTTTGGACTTTGATGCACGCTCGTACACCCCGGAAGGGGTCTCTTGACATCTCGAGGAGGACTAAGACCCACATCCGTTCGGTGGTTTATCCTGCTTTTCCGGCTTCACCTTCACTTTGCCCAGTGGCCTGCCTCAGGGAGTATGAGGCTCGCACTTCTCCGCATCGGTCACGTGAGTTCCCGCATCTTTTCCTTTCGACCATTCGTCCATTTGCCCCAGTGACCACTCCCACGCTGGCTAGGTGGATGAAGTGGATCATGGAGCTTGCGGGCGTGGATACTTCTGTTTTTTCGGCGCATTCTGCTAGGGGGGCGTCTGCTACCTCTTTAGCGGTTTCTGGCTCCAGACTGGAGGACATTTTGAAGCTGGCGGACTGGTCCAGAGTCTCCACGTTCAGGGAATTTTACTTCCGTCCAGGTCCTCATGTTTTTTCGTCAATTATTGAGAATTTGTCTTAACTTTGAACTTGCAATATGAGCCTCCGGGTCTTGTAATAAAATCAGGTGATTTTCCTATTTCATGACGTAAAGTCATGATTTTATTAAAGACACGGAGGCGAGTATTGCCCACCCTACGTTTTCCCTCCCTATGTGAGTTTTAAAGTTGGAATGATTTTTGATTGTGTGTCATTTGCATATTGATTTAACTCTATGAGTTTTTTTCCTGAGTAGGTTTGTCGCAACCATTTGTTTGTGAATACAATGCACCAATTTGCTTCTATCATGGCTCTGTTTTCGCCTTTTTTCAGGTTGAGATCGGTCAGTTCCGTGGTGTCCTTTGTTCTACGTCCTGGTTCGGAGGGTCGGCAGTTTGGTTCCAGCCGGTCATGTGACGTGGACTGCTTCAGGAGGTTCTTCAAGGTCGTTCCTGGTGTTCCTGTTCGCTTCCGGATGGATGGCGCTTTTGTTCCCCGGCTGTTCCGGTTCCTGGTTGGCGGTTCGGTTGGACTGTTCGGTTCGGATTTACAAAGAAAGAGGAGGATTTGCAGGCGGTGTGGCCTGTTATAGAGAGACTATGGGGAGGGGCTGATGACATGTTTCAATATTTTTATTTGTTCTTT
This sequence comes from Bufo gargarizans, assembly GCF_014858855.1. Lineage (NCBI taxonomy): Eukaryota > Metazoa > Chordata > Amphibia > Anura > Bufonidae > Bufo > Bufo gargarizans. The sequence continues at coordinate 169,115,057 of NC_058086.1, read as the reverse complement.
GCTGCTATTGGTCAGAGTAAAGAAGGAGAATAGCAATACTCGCCTCCGTGTCTTTAATAAAATCATGACTTTACGTCATGAAATAGGAAAATCACCTGATTATACAGCCACCACTAGAGGGAGCTCACTACATACAGATTATACAGCCACCACTAGAAGGAGCTCACTACATACAGATTATACAGCCACCACTAGAGGGAGCTCACTACATACTGATTATACAGCCACCAATAGAGGGAGCTCACTGCATACAGATTATACAGCCAGCACTAGAGGGGGCTCACTACATACAGGTGTTGGATCCCCACTGATCAGATATTGATGCCAAATCCTGGGGATAGGTCATCAATATTAAACACCTGGAAAACCCCTTTAAAAAAGCTGACTACACAAAATAGCATAGACATCAGTCTTATATTGCTAAGCTATGTCACCACTGTCTGATCATGATTGGGGGTGAAAAGTCTTCCGTAAAATAGGCGACATATATTTTATTATAACAAAAAAACACTTCTGAGCCCAATAATGGGGGCTAACCCGAGACTGAGTGACCCCAGTCACTGAAAGCAGTGTCCCAGGATGGCACTGTCTGAGGAGATGCTGGGAATATATTACAATCTAGATTGAGTTTACCTTTATCTAAAGTGTAACTGTCATGTCTTCATAAAAAAAAAAAAAATCTATTTTAGCATATGTTACTGCTGCAGCAGCATTATGCATAAAGCAATCTTTAGTTTCTTCACATACCACTGTTTTCCTTGAGTTTTTCCCTTAGTGACGGCTGTTTAAATATTTACAATATGAGGAACTTCTCAAGATGGCTCCTCTACCAGTTCTCTGAAGCCAAAACTGCTTTCCCTCACTTCCCATACACACTTGCTGTAGCCAGCCAGCCAGCCAATCAGATTGGATTACTGAGAGACACGCCTCCTCACTCTGAAGCCTAGTGCAGGCCTGCAGTGTGAAGGACCGCCCCTCTGTCTTCCTGCCTTCTTAGCCGGAGACAGACAAGCCCTAGCAACTGTCTTAAGGGAGCAGTGAAAAGGGACGGGGACATTAATGAAAGCTGTTATTATAAGGTAATTACAGATCTTTTGACAATCGTTGACAGACTCACTCAGGTTTACATGCCGAGCTCTAATAAACTAGCAAATAAAATTAAAATATGACAGTTACAAAGGAAAGTGACCCCTACCAATCTACTGCCCCTGAAGGCTGCAAAATGGAGAGTAGAAGCGTGTGAGGAGCCAGGGCTGATTGAAGGAAGCAAAAACTGCCATCAGAAAACAGGAAGGAAATGCTGAAATATCAGGGAATTCCTATTTTATTCACAGATTTGTCCCTTTAATCGGCAAGAGCACCTTGAATTTAATTAAAGGCTATGTACACCTTTGGGCGCAATTTTTTTTAAATTATTGCATTGTACGTATTTTGAGCTAAAATCATTTTTTTAATTGGTCTTTATTAAAAATAGAGAGTCCTTTTTTGTGTACAGAGCTGAGATACTCTAGTAGCAGCCTCTGGATTTTCTGTCATCTGGGGAGCAGACAGACTCCTTATCTCCGACCACCTAAACACTTATCATAGCTCAGTCCTTATCTTACTGATAAGAATGTGGCCAGTTGTTTGGAGATAAGGTTTATTAGATGAGGCACAAAGTGAAAGTACCAGTCACACAGCTAGAAAAACAATTAACCCTTTGTGACAGAATGGCTCAGTATTTTTAATAAAGGCCAATTGAAAATATGACAGCCAAAAATGAGTAAAATGTGTGAATGAGAATCTTCCAATTTTACTCTAGAACCAGTAAGGACCTAATAAGTGTCATAGGTTAGAAGGTCTGCTACAGTAGCATCCATTCTCGGCTGGTGGGCCACATGGAAGACCATTCAAATAAAGCTAGGATGGAGAATGTGTGAAGTATGAAGAGGGGTCCAAATTATAGGAGCCATTCCGGTCACAGCCTCGTCTTGAGGTTTATGGAGGTTCTTAAGAAGCTCTGGAATCCTCTGGGGACAATCTCATCAGGCCACGTTTACATGGTAAAAGAAAACGTCAAGAAGCTGCAAAGTATTCCTTGATAGCTACACAAAAGATCTATCAATTCCAGTAAATAAGGAGCATATTCTATGAGAGGAGGCCATGATCCAGAATGGTGTTTCCATTCAGTGACAGTATGCAGAGAATTTGAAAATAGAAAAAAATAGTATATTTTAAGTATATTAAAAAGCTGCAGAAAATATTAAACAGGGAAAAGGTGACCCCGGGGGGATGTGACATCTAATTTCAGCGGCTGAATTTATTTCCTAGCACTTCAAAGGGGAAAGTCATTACCAATACCAGGGAGTCTTAATCTCGGCCACTGACACACGCGCCTTCACTCACAGGGTACTTACAGGGTAGAATTTGACGCTTCCGGAACTGTGGCTTCCTCTATGTCCCGAAGAATGTCAGAACTGGAGCTGAGGAGGAAAAGAAAATAATTAGGATCTTCATCTTAGCGAGGTCACTTACAAACCATACATGGATGAGGTCGCTATGCCGGTGCTGGGCTACTGTATCTACTAACAGAAGAGTAAGGGTCTGTTCACACATGTCGGATTTAACTGGACACGTATTTACGGCAGCCGCGGCCCCATCAACGTATGGTTTGTAAGTGACCTCAGGATAGGTCGTCAATATCAGATCGGTGGGGGTCCGACACCTGGACCCCGATGATCAGCTAGTTGAAGAGAAGGCCGCACTTCATTATTTACCTGCTCGCCGTCGACATCGCAGCGGTGAGCAGCTGCAACTACAAGAAGCCGCCCCATTCACTTCTATGGGACGGCTCCATCCTATACACTTGAATATTACCGTACAGAGCCGTCCCACAGAAGTGAACGGGGAGGCTTCTTGTAATTACACTGCTCACCGCTGCGATGTCGTCGACGAGCAGGTAAACAATGAAGGGAAGGCAACTCTAGCATGGAACACACCCTTCTCTTCGTACAGCTGATGGGCGGGGGTGCTGGGTGTCGGACCCCTGCCGATTTGATATTGATGCCCTATCCTGAGGATAGGGCATCAATATTAAAATCATGGAGAACCCCTTTAATTATAATGGTGATACATACAAGGAGTGTCTCTCAAGTAACTTAGCCTAAACGGAGCAGGAGAACGGAAAGGCTGACCAGTGATGTGAACGACGTCTTATAAAAAGGCAGTGGTTAAAGTAACAAGGTTTATTAGTAAAGGATCCTTTTTTTTTTATACAATTGCTGCAAGCGCAACATTTGTCTAAACAGTTGGTAACATTGTTGTAACAACTGCCTTTATTACGTTAATGCACATTTACATGCGCAGAGGGAGCAGACAATTACTGGGAAGGGACCGTATCTTCCCGATAATTGCCCGCTTGTCAGAGGAGGAGAAAAGCTGCATTTACCTCCGCTGTATGATGACTACTACAATCCCCCGTCCTCATACAGATGCCCTGATTCTGGGCAGCAGAGCACTGTTCACACAGCACAATCTGCAGTCCAGAAGCGATGATTTAGATGTCTGCACGAAAGACCATTTCACCTGATGAACAGCATTTTGCTCGCTGATCTGCTCCGTGTAACTCCGGCGTTAGGTCACCCGAGAGCCTGTCTATGTACACATCTTTATCACTCGGGTTTATGCTTGGCATCTTTACAGAACCACAGGGTGCATTTATGCTCAAAGCCTCAGCACTGAGGGGCATTAAACCGAGGCCTAATACAAAGCAAACCCTTCAGCAGCATCTTGTGCTGTTCCTCTCTTATACCCCATAAAAATTCATAAATAAACTGAACACTGGGTGTCACCCTAGAGTGCATCACTACACGCTCCAAAGACACCACCACGCAGCACGTCCAGCATCTGGGACAGGGCACTCTCAGGTGGCATCAAGCTGTTTCTTTCCCATTGCCTATCGCTAATAGTTGAGATTTTGGCCAGGCTGTGGGGGCCTGCCCTTACACTGTCCGATCACTTGCTGACATCATCAGACAAGCTTTTTTAAAAAGAGGAATGGCATCTAATTCCCAATTTGTTAATAAAAATCCAGGAGGAATAACAGAGGAACGGCATCATGCAGACTTGTCACAAAAGATGCTCTGTAATTATTTCATGGGAAATACATGTCAGGAGAGGGGACAGCTACTCTCTGAAGAGAACACCCCTGTCATAGTTCCAGACCAAAACTGCCCCGAAACTTCCGCTTTGGCTGAAGGGGTTAAAGCCATTATGACCTCCTTTGCTGTGTAGAGGTCTCGTTACTAATGCTAACAAAATGACAAGAATGCAGAAAATGTATGTAAGGACGTCCATTTCCATGGTGAGAGGTCAGAGGGTCTTCATTGTGTCAGACTTTACAGTGACAATAAATCGAGTCCCAGGGGCTGAAAAAGCAGAAGAGGCCGTAACGGAAGACATGGCCCGTGTGGGGCACCTTGAAGATGGGGCGTCCTGAGAATGAATCCCGGGCAGAAAGTGAGGAATTCTAGAAATGAAGGCGTGCACGATCGGAGCCGCTGCCAGCTCTGCAGTGTACATCCACATGAAAGCTATTTGCTTCTCCTGACAGGGCTGTATTTTAGGGATTTCCAGCGCTGCATCTCAGCAATAGATTAAAAATTCAGACATTAAAGCAACTTCTCCGGGTCTGTGAGAAGATACAAGACGCAGCTGCAAGGAGAAGGAGCGGAGGACGAGATGACCGTATCTTGACAGCAGCTGCTTGCTCATCGTTTTATAGGATTAATCTACATTTTATATTGAGCAAATACTTTACTTATCTCATAACTGTGCTCATACTCCAGTCACATCCAGAGCTGCACTTACTGACTGGTACAGCCATACAGCAGACTACTGCACAGAGCAAGAGGAGAACACTACATCTCACCCCTGTACTTCAGAGCTGCACTGATAACTCTCCAGACACACAAGATGAAATCACCCCCTGTTTGTTCAGTGTCGCACAGACAGATCTGGTGACTGACATTCAAGGAAGCGTCAGGTTTACACCAGTAACTACACAGTCATCGGATGTAGGAAGAGCTAACACCCCTACATAACAGGCGCTCACACAAGTGGTTAGGTACTGACTGATTCCTAAAACAGTCAGCAGAATAGTGAGTGCAGCTCTGGAGTATAATACAGGATGTAACTCAGGATAAGTAATGTATGTACACAGTGACTGCACCAGCAGAATAGTGAGTGCAGCTCTGGAGTATAATATAGGATGTAACTCAGGATCAGTACAGGATAAGTAATGTATGTACACAGTGACTGCACCAGCAGAATAGTGAGTGCAGCTCTGGAGTATAATATAGGCTGTAACTCAGGATCAGTACAGGATAAGTAATGTATGTACACAGTGACTGCACCAGCAGAATAGTGAGTGCAGCTCTGGAGTATAATACAGGATGTAACTCAGGATCAGTACAGGATAAGTAATGTATGTACACAGTGACTGCACCAGCAGAATAGTGAGTGCAGCTCTGGAGTATAATACAGGATGTAACTCAGGATCAGTACAGGATAAGTAATGTATGTACACAGTGACTGCACCAGCAGAATAGTGAGTGCAGCTCTGGAGTATAATACAGGATGTAACTCAGGATCAGTACAGGATAAGTAATGTATGTACACAGTGACTGCACCAGCAGAATAGTAAATGCAGCTCTGGAGTATAATACAGGATGTAACTCAGGATCAGTACAGGATAAGTAATGTATGTACACAGTGACTGCACCAGCAGAATAGTGAGTGCTGCTCTGGAGTATAATACAGGATGTATCTCAGGATCAGTACAGGATAAGTAATGTATGTACACAGTGACTGCACCAGCAGAATAGTGAGTGCAGCTCTGGAGTATAATACAGGATGTAACTCAGGATCAGTACAGGATAAGTAATGTATGTACACAGTGACTGCATCAGCAGAAAAGTGAGTGCAGCTCTGGAGTATAATACAGGATGTAACTCAGGATCAGTACAGGATAAGTAATGTATGTACACAGTGACTGCACCAGCAGAATAGTGAGTGCTGCTCTGGAGTATAATACAGGATGTATCTCAGGATCAGTACAGGATAAGTAATGTATGTACACAGTGACTGCACCAGCAGAATAGTGAGTGCAGCTCTGGAGTATAATATAGGATGTAACTCAGGATCAGTACAGGATAAGTAATGTATGTACACAGTGACTGCACCAGCAGAATAGTGAGTGCAGCTCTGGAGTATAATACAGGATGTAACTCAGGATCAGTACAGGATAAGTAATGTATGTACACAGTGACTGCACCAGCAGAATAGTGAGTGCAGCTCTGGAGTATAATATAGGATGTAACTCAGGATCAGTACAGGATAAGTAATGTATGTACACAGTGACTGCACCAGCAGAATAGTGAGTGCAGCTCTGGAGTATAATATAGGCTGTAACTCAGGATCAGTACAGGATAAGTAATGTATGTACACAGTGACTGCACCAGCAGAATAGTGAGTGCAGCTCTGGAGTATAATACAGGATGTAACTCAGGATCAGTACAGGATAAGTAATGTATGTACACAGTGACTGCACCAGCAGAATAGTGAGTGCAGCTCTGGAGTATAATACAGGATGTAACTCCGGATCAGTACAGGATAAGTAATGTATGTACACAGTGACTGCACCAGCAGAATAGTGAGTGCAGCTCTGGAGTATAATACAGGATGTAACTCAGGATCAGTACAGGATAAGTAATGTATGTACACAGTGACTGCACCAGCAGAATAGTGAGTGCTGCTCTGGAGTATAATACAGGATGTATCTCAGGATCAGTACAGGATAAGTAATGTATGTACACAGTGACTGCACCAGCAGAATAGTGAGTGCAGCTCTGGAGTATAATACAGGATGTAACTCAGGATCAGTACAGGATAAGTAATGTATGTACACAGTGACTGCACCAGCAGAATAGTGAGTGCAGCTCTGGAGTATAATATAGGATGTAACTCAGGATCAGTACAGGATAAGTAATGTATGTACACAGTGACTGCACCAGCAGAATAGTGAGTGCAGCTCTGGAGTATAATACAGGATGTAACTCAGGATCAGTACAGGATAAGTAATGTATGTACACAGTGACTGCACCAGCAGAATAGTGAGTGCAGCTCTGGAGTATAATATAGGATGTAACTCAGGATCAGTACAGGATAAGTAATGTATGTACACAGTGACTGCACCAGCAGAATAGTGAGTGCAGCTCTGGAGTATAATACAGGATGTAACTCAGGATCAGTACAGGATAAGTAATGTATGTACACAGTGACTGCACCAGCAGAATAGTGAGTGCAGCTCTGGAGTATAATATAGGATGTAACTCAGGATCAGTACAGGATAAGTAATGTATGTACACAGTGACTGCACCAGCAGAATAGTGAGTGCAGCTCTGGAGTATAATACAGGATGTAACTCAGGATCAGTACAGGATAAGTAATGTATGTACACAGTGACTGCACCAGCAGAATAGTGAGTGCAGCTCTGGAGTATAATATAGGATGTAACTCAGGATCAGTACAGGATAAGTAATGTATGTACACAGTGACTGCACCAGCAGAATAGTGAGTGCAGCTCTGGAGTATAATACAGGATGTAACTCAGGATCAGTACAGGATAAGTAATGTATGTACACAGTGACTGCACCAGCAGAATAGTGAGTGCTGCTCTGGAGTATAATACAGGATGTATCTCAGGATCAGTAATGTATGTACACAGTGACTGCACCAGCAGAATAGTGAGTGCAGCTCTGGAGTATAATACAGGATGTAACTCAGGAACAGTACAGGATAAGTAATGTATGTACACAGTGACTGCACCAGCAGAATAGTGAGTGCTGCTCTGGAGTATAATACAGGATGTATCTCAGGATCAGTACAGGATAAGTAATGTATGTACACAGTGACTGCACCAGCAGAATAGTGAGTGCAGCTCTGGAGTATAATACAGGATGTAACTCAGGATCAGTACAGGATAAGTAATGTATGTACACAGTGACTGCACCAGCAGAATAGTGAGTGCAGCTCTGGAGTATAATACAGGATGTAACTCAGGATCAGTACAGGATAAGTAATGTATGTACACAGTGACTGCACCAGCAGAATAGTGAGTGCAGCTCTGGAGTATAATACAGGATGTAACTCAGGATCAGTACAGGATAAGTAATGTATGTACACAGTGACTGCACCAGCAGAATAGTGAGTGCAGCTCTGGAGTATAATACAGGATGTAACTCAGGATCAGTACAGGATAAGTAATGTATGTACACAGTGACTGCACCAGCAGAATAGTGAGTGCAGCTCTGGAGTATAATACAGGATGTAACTCAGGATCAGTACAGGATAAGTAATGTATGTACACAGTGACTGCACCAGCAGAATAGTGAGTGCAGCTCTGGAGTATAATATAGGATGTAACTCAGGATCAGTACAGGATAAGTAATGTATGTACACAGTGACTGCACCAGCAGAATAGTGAGTGCAGCTCTGGAGTATAATACAGGATGTAACTCAGGATCAGTACAGGATAAGTAATGTATGTACACAGTGACTGCACCAGCAGAATAGTGAGTGCAGCTCTGGAGTATAATATAGGATGTAACTCAGGATCAGTACAGGATAAGTAATGTATGTACACAGTGACTGCACCAGCAGAATAGTGAGTGCAGCTCTGGAGTATAATACAGGATGTAACTCAGGATCAGTACAGGATAAGTAATGTATGTACACAGTGACTGCACCAGCAGAATAGTGAGTGCTGCTCTGGAGTATAATACAGGATGTAACTCAGGATCAGTACAGGATAAGTAATGTAATGTGTATGCTCAGTAGTGGATATGTCAACATCTTTGATTGTTACACACGTCTCATGAGATGAATGGTCAGGGAAGGAAATGCCAGAATCCACTTCTTTTGTAGAAGATCACACAATTATCAGATAGCGCTCAGTTTAGTTTTAACGCTCAGAATTTACAGCATCACTTGCCCTATCCATACAGAGGACGTCACGGACATGCAGTTTTCTTCAGACTTTTCAATTTGAGACAGCAGGACGTCCGAGCACCACTTACTGTCATTCAGAGATAGAGAAGTAATAAATTGGCTTCTGCCTGTGTACAAGCAGAACGTTACATTGTGGCCTAACAGGTGCGGGTTTATTTAGCTTACAGTGTGATCTCTGTGGAGATAAGAGGCCAGACTGTCTCATGCCGGAGACCATGTCTCTTATCACTGGAGACACCCGAGGGGCTGCCTGTAAAGAGGTGGAGATATCCAGGGGACATGCAGGAAAAATATGTGAGCGCGCTGGATTCACTGGCGCTGTAGTCTGTATGTGTAAATGATTCTGACAGAGAACCCATGTCTGCAGCCTATCAGACTCCGGGGTAACGCGCCACAGATTCTAGTGATTTACCATGTTTCATAGGTTTCATTTCCTTCCATATTAATATAATGCAAACAAAGCCCCTTAATTAACCAAATCTTGTTTCAAGCAGCAAATTAGAACTAATTCCATAATAATTAGATCCTCACGTTTATAAAATACTTTAATTATATTATGGAACACAATAAAAAGTAAAATAGAAGAAAAGGAAATTATAACGAATAAACAGAAATGAAAAGTAAACACTGCAGATATAAAGTGACTGCGCGTATCCGGAATATCTGAGATATGCACCAGACCTGAAAAGGAGCAGTAACTACTAGCATTTCCTATGTAATAATCTATTCTTATAACTCTTCTCAGGTGTACTGTTCCTCTATTGTTACTACTAGAAGTTTATGAATGAATTACCAACTGGATGCTCCCAGTTTAGGCTGTGTCTCTGCACAGTATAAAGAAAAAGGAGAAGGTCTGGTACTGTGTTAGCCAGTAGAAAACTACTTTGGTGCAATGATGTGACCTAGCGAACGATCCAGACATCGGGCCCTTCATCAGGTAACTACAAGAATGTATGAAGAAACAGCAATATATATACAATAAGAACAGAGACACGGTGGAATGAATGGCACAATCTTGGCCACGATGAATGTGGAACCTTGTATTCAAATATCTCACACAATGATGATTTAAAGGCTATGGACACCTTTGGGGGCATTTTTTTTTATTATTGCATTGTACTCATTTTGAGCTATGGAGTCCTTTTCTCTGTACAGAGCTGAGAATCCCTAGAAGCACCCTTTGGATTTTCTCTCTTTTCCGTCAGTTGAGGAGCTGACGGACACCTTATCTCTTATCTTATAGCTCAGTTATTATATTACTGATAAGAATGTGGCTTAAATTTATGACCTCTCAGTAGTTTAGAGAGAAGGCTTATTAGATGACCGACACAAAGTGAAAGAACAAGTCACACAGTTAGAAAAACAGTTAACTCTGTGACAGAATGGCTCAATATTTTTAATAAAGGTCAATTGAAAAAAGGATTTTTAGCCAAAAATGAGTAACATACAATCGTTAAAAAAAAGCCTCTGAAGGAGTACATAGCCTTTAACTGCTTGCCGAGTATACCTGGAGGGTAATGGGATTGTCTTAGAGTCTGTACTACAACTCCCCACATTTATCCTCACCCACAGCTATTTCACTTTTGGCAAGGAGATATACTTACAATGCACTGGAACCGCCATGGGCAGTAAAATAGCACCGCAGTATGCAAATCTTTTCATGGCAAAACTGGAAAGCAACTTCTTGCTATCCTGCCCCTTAACCATTTCGCTACCAGCGCTGTACATGTACGGCGCTGGAGCGATGGGCATACAAGCGCCCGCACACAAGTGCAGCGGGCATCATGGCCGACAGATCTCTGCTGTTTCAAACAGCAGAGACCAGCAGCTGATTACCGCGATCGGGTGAGACCATGACTGTTCAGAATTAAAAAAATATATATTGGATTTTGTATGCTCAAATATGAGCTTCAAAATCATAAAAAAATAAAAAAAAAATAAAGAAAATAAAGTTTAAATCGCCCCCTCTCCATAAAAAAAAAACAAATAAATCTGATGCAAAACTATATATCAATCCGCTCAGCTTCTGCTCCATCACAGGCTGCCTGCAGATTGTATTGCATTTTGTGGTGACAGGTCCTCTTATGTCACAGAGGCACACCGAGGCATGAAGCATGCACAGTTGAGGCACCGAATGAGCAGAGGGTCTCAATGGAGGCGTATCAGATCCATGTGAGGTCAAATGATAAAAAGAAGAAACATCTTCAAGAGGCGACAAAATGATCAAGAACCCCTCAGGTGCTATATGGAGGGTGATGGAGCTCATGTTAACAGTGTGATCTCCCGCGGCCTGAGATCCAGTATGTACTGGTAATAGAAAACTGAGCAGCCACACAGTAAAACCAACCACATGTCGCCCTGACGGGTTATATTATGTGATGTACCTGTAATTCTATGTAATAATTACATATTAAACCCAGCGACCCGGCCATCATACCGTATTATTCAGTGCCCCAAAGTAAGCTGTTTTCTGGGAGTTTGATACTGACGGTCTATCCTCCGGACAGGTGGGAGTCGAACTCCCCTACCTCTGCTGATCAGTCTCTTTCTAGGCCTTATGAAGACACGTTAATCAATTAAACCCTTGACCAGGGGTCAGCATCCTCCGGCGCTCCAGCTGTTGTGAAACTACAACTCTCAGCATGCTTCACTCATTTCTATGGGCGTTCAAAGAACAGCCAAGCAAGTATGCATGCTGGGAGTTGTAGTATCACCACAGCTGGGGGGGCTGAACGTTGCTGATCCCTGTCCTAGACACAGTTCAGTCCCATTCAAGTGAATGGTCCAGAGCTGCAATACCAAGCACAACCACAATCCAATAGATGGTGCTGTGCTTGGTAAGCTGCGAGGAGGCCGTGGTGCTCCAGTGAGTGCTTTAAACAGCTGATTTGGAGAAGGGGGGGGGGTGTGTTATGCTGAGAGTATTTTTGTGCTGCGCCCCCTTCTCCGCAGTGAAGTGGTGCACGGCCCTATTCAAGTGCAAGGACAATGTAGTAAGGGAAGCAGTGATACACAAGCGTTGTGGCCGCGTCGGTGGGGTTTCTCCCAGGTTGGACCTGCACCAATTGCGAAATGATACTATATGCTAGCAATACGCCATTTCTTTACAAGATGGGAGCGCCTCTTTAATTACAGAAAACCAAAGACCTGGGAGGAAATATTCTCTGCGACCGGACGGCCGCGGACACCTACGTCAGTCACTGAGCCGCCATGGCTAGGTCGCCCTATGGGCATTTCATCAGGTGAGGCGGCACACACTCCTCCACTAATAATTCTCAATCTGCTAAAATGCTGGAGGACTCATTAGCTGAACGCTAGGAATCACAGATGTTGCCAATAAAACAGCCCAAAAATAAGACAATGGAAACAAATATTTAGGCTCTAAATGGCTCCCCATGTGATGATCCCTTCATTCAAAGCGCTTTGTTCCTGCGCCGCCGCACGCGCTCTGTAGATGTTCTGGCTTACTACTGTAATTTCCCAGAAAACCAGCAATTTATGTAACTAGAAATAACTAAAGCTGCCGTGGAATGTGAAATGTCACTTTTAAGTGTTCTCAGTTTTTTTTTGTCATTTTATATTATCCGGAAACTGGTTGAAAGTTGGAGAAAACATTCCATCTTCCTAATTAGGTCTTAAAATGTAACTCCACGCAAAATGAGAATTTACAGGGCGCAGAAACCGCATACAACGGGGGGGAAATTGATTTCATTGTGATCCTAATTTGGGGCCATGGTGTGGGGGCGGCATGATGCTCAACTGCTAAACACCCTGTGGGGGAGGGGACAGCCCACATGGGCACCACCTGGGTGTACTATGTTCTGCAGAGTCTGACGGAGGTAGAGGTTGGGAGGACTCTCTGTACAGTGGCATCCCTGGCCTATGGGTTCCCATATCCAAAAAAATAATAAAAATTATACACCATGCAGTAGATTTTTGGACTGCCCAGGGATGGAAGAGTGCAGCAGACTGTGCTATTCCATACAGCTAAAAAACTAAATCTACACTTACAGGACACTCCGAATAGAGGCCTATGGATACGTATGAAGCATATGCAGGTACATACAAACATACACACACAACGTATCCTTACACATGCTCACACATATGACACACTCTCTGGGCATTATATACGGGTGTCCCATAGTGAGAGGGTTACATGGAAGGACCTAAGCGCCGCTGCAGAGTTTAGGAAAGCCCTTTTATTCTTCATCGGGTGGAAAAAATTCCCTTTACGTAACAGCGGAGCGGGCTTGAATAGTAACAACTACAATTATAAAGCACAAATTTGCTCACCACGGTTGTCACTTTCCTTCCCTGACTCCTCTGTAGCGCACACAAAGTGGGGGCGACAAAGAGCAAAGCGAAAACTTCTCCAATGGTAAAAAGAACAAGACGTCTTCACTCATTTGGCGCTAAAAGAATGAAAATGTACTTGACATTTATCAGAATATAACAAGAGCTTCAGAGCCCCTGCACAGACAAGACGACAAATGCTAAAAATGTGCTCCCTGTAGCCACCACTAGAGGGAGCTCAGGAGCTTACTGCATACTATTTATACACTGTATGCTGTAAACTCCTGAGCTCCCTCTAGTGGTAACAGCAGGGAATGCAAATTTAGTAGCTTTCCCAAGGATTTGGCACCCCTATAAAAAAAATACTGTATGCAATTAATCAGTATGTTGGAGCAAGAAACAACTTGGTGGAGCGTCATATATGAGTAACAGTATTCCGTATCAGCAGCTGAGTCAGTTAGACCTCGTTGAATGACATTAGTTAAAAGGTATAATAGCCGCGCTTGGATACGATACATTATATATTTGGCTCCTTATGGAAATTTAGCAAACTGGGTCACTCTGTAGACGGAGAGCAGAGATCAACATGTGCTCAGAATGTACAAATCTCATTTCTCTCCCCCTCCTGGATGTTCTCTAGAACTTACATGTGCTGTCCAACTGTTCTTTGATGATTTCCCAATAGCATGGGAGCCATGTGAAAATGTCCTCACCAGGACCATCTCATCACCAGCTTCTGAGGGTATGTGCTCCAGGAGTGATCTCTAAGTAAGGTCTCGCCTTTAATCTACACAATGTCACACACTTTCCGTTATTGGCGTCATCCAGGACTGCGTTTCTCCAACCATCAAAGGGACGAGGGCCTAATAATACCCACGTGATGCATCGGGCCTTCTAATTACATGTAACACGTTCAGCCCTGGGGAGGTAATTAGGAAACATTGGGCAACAGGAGGTGCTGAAATGCAGCAGTTGTTTCCTATATATATAGACTGGTGCCTCTGGCATCCTGGGGATAGACGGTTACTTCACAGACTCGCCCCTTTAACAGCAAATCGAGTCACTGGCTTAAAAACTGACCATTAGAGCACAGCTATGATCAGTGACTCAAGTTTCATTATATATTGGAGTCTGAAACCAAACTTCCAGGGCCCTGATAATTTGGCATCTAATCCATGCTTTACACTGCAGCTCTGCTTGTTCTGAGTGGCTGGTGAGTATAAGTGTAAGTCTATGCATGGACAGCAAGATTAAAAATTAAAAGCAATGAAAAACTTTATAAAGAAAAAGGAAAAAAATCTGAAAATTCTGTACAAAGACTGAAGGGAGGGGCCTTAAGAAGGCTGAGAAGCCTGGAGATCTACTTTAAAGATTATAAAGACCTTTGATATGGAAAAAATATATATATGGTTCCTTAAGTTGCACTAAGATTGATGCCGCAATCTTCACTCCTCAATTCATTTTCAGACCCCGATATTCAGTTTACAACCCACTCCCATCTCATGTGGGCGTGTCCCTCCCAGTGATACATGTGATCTGTGAGTCCAGCATGCTGCTGCCTTCCCTTGGCGGCTTTCCTTCCTCCAAACAGCCTCCATGTACAGCCTCTTCCCCCTTCCTGCTGCTATCCTTAAGGCCTCCAGCACACAGCCGCCATTGTGCGGCCATTCCGTGCATTGGGGACCGCAATTTGTGGTCCCCAATGCACGGGCAACATCTGTGCGGCGGCCGGGACGGATCGAGACCCATTCAACTTGAATGGGTCTGTGATCCATCCGCACCGTAAAAAAAAGATGTTCTATTTTATTGCAGTGAGGAGGCACAGACAGAAACACCACGGAAGCACTACGTGGGCTTCTGATCCATGCTTCCGTTCCGCATTTCCCGGATTGTGATGCGGGGTGCTCACGGCCAGTATGTAGTACGCGGGCCGCAATATGGCAACGGCCGTGTTACGGGTGGGCAATATAGACAATATGCAATATAAACTATATAAATTTGGCCAACGATAGAGATTTTGTTTCTATCGCGATAGAACATGGCATGCGCCTCTCTCGGCACGCACCATGTTCTCCTGAGCCGGCACAGTGGAGAAGGAAAGAGTCCTAGGGTAATTGCACACGTTCAGGATTTATGTGCAGAGAATCCGCACTGATATTCGCAAGTTTTCGCAGAGAAATCCGTGTTATCGATCCGCATCAATTGCTGTGGATTAGCATGCGGATTTGCAGCAGATTCAGTGCGGATTTTACTCGTCCCATTGAAGTGAACGGGTCAGGAAAAATAAAATAAATTGACGTGCTGCGGATTTTAAAGTCTGCATCGTGTACATGAGAATTTCAAATTTTACGGAACAGCTGGCCCCTAATAGAACAGTCCTATTCTTGTCCGTAATGCCAACAATAATGGGACATGTTCTATTTTTTTGCGGAACGGAAATACGGACATACGCAAACAGAATGCACACGGAGTAACTTTCTTTTTTTTTTTTTTTGCGGACCCCTTGAAATGAATGGTTCCGCATACGGTCTGCAAGAAAACACCGGAACGGAAAGAAAATACGTTTGTGTGCATGAGCCTTTAGGACGTGAGTGAGGTGGTGATGATGGGGGTGGTAGTGGTCACTGGCTGGAAGAAGACATCAGGAACCACTGTGCTGGGTTTTATCAGTAAATGTTTCAGCAGATTCATTCTTTTTCCCTTTTCATGACTTCCTCTCTATTTTTCCTAATGAAAGCTCCTTATAGTTTCCAAACGTAACACTGTCAGCGAGATACGACAGAGCCGAGAGGTGGGGCCTCCTCATTACACAGGGCAGACCTGGCTTCTCCAGCGCAATATCAGCCGAATAATCACATCTTTTTACACTGACTTGAAACAAATAAGAAAAATAAATTTAGCTTCAAAAGGGATCCGCTTCCTGGCATCTCGTTTCATCCCCCGACACAGATGGAAGTACAATTAAAACCGTTCCCTGTGGCGGTGCCAGCCATCGGAGAAGGTCAGGTCTTCCTCTGAGAGGGGCTCCGCTCGTACATTTAACAGCTTGTACAGAATGTGCCAATGTGAAGTTATCAGGGGTTTTATTAGCCAGCCACACGGCTCTGCGGCCAGCGCCGCACACGGAGCATCAGCGTCTGAACGCGGCAATCACACTCCACTCAAGTTCTGCCAAAGTCCTGGAACAATGATGAGAGTTATGGCGGACACAATGATGTGACAATCCAGGGAGAACAAACTACAGGACTGTGGGCATGCCAGTAACACAGGCGGGCAAATATTCATATGTGGTGGCAGTCGGCCTCGCTGCAGTGTTAAAGGGCACTGCCGCCTGCTAAAATATTTTAAATGAAAACTATGGGGTTCTTTGCGCCGCAATCTGCGACTTTTCTTGCAAAAGTGGGCATGGCGTGGGCCCGTCTCATTTGGCATCTTTTACGCCTGTTTTAGGCGTAGAAAATGGTGTAAATGTAAGACAACAAGGAATCTGGCGTAGATTTAGACAGGCGGTGGATACGCTGAAGTTATGGAGCGGCCGGCGCCATTCACCGCCAGCTGAAGAGATATTATGAACGGTGTTTTTAGACGCCGGTCTTCATAAATGACCCCTTATAAGGTTCCTGAAAGGATAAATCTTGATGCGTTGTGGGAAGATTTCCTATTCAGGTGCCTCTCACAGGTCAGTCAGGCACAACATATGTCAGCAGAACCTGTGTGCAGGGGCGGACTGGGAGCTTCAAGTGGCCCCGACAAGGGAAAAAACTAAAAATGTTGACCTGTGTTTCCATGGTTACAGACTACAAACAAATCTGCTGTGTAGTCTGACTCCGCAGTCTCGCTCGTATGCCTGTTCCTCTACAGCTGGCGGTGTGGAGTTGCGTATGATTGTAGGATCAGACTACACATATTGACTGTAACCATGGCAACACACAACTCTGCACAAGAGCTGTGTACACAAAAAGGTAGGAGATTTTGCACCAAGACTGTTTAAATACTCCTTTCCCTTTAGGTCCACGTTAAGTGGAAGGATAGAAGTTCCATGACTAGTATTCAGTCTCATAGGATCCAGGACTACAGGAAAGAGTTAAAAAGGACCTGTTACCGCTCCTGACACGTCTGTTTTTAATAGCTCCGAGCATTCCCCGTGTAATAACAATTCTGGAGCATCTATTCTTATGGCTCTATGTTGTGTCATTCCTGTATTATTTCTGCTAATAGTTATGAATGAATTGCTAGCAGTCTGCAGTAAGGGTATAGAGGGGCGTTACCAGTTGGGGTGTGTACCTCCACAGACTCACTCTATCCAATCAGTGCTGCCATTGTCAGACTGAGCAGGAACACCCCCCCAACTTGTTACAACCCCTCTGTACCCTTACTGCAGACTGCTGGAAAATCATTCATACCTTCTAGTAGAAATAATAAAGGAATGGCACAACAGAGCCATAGGAATAGATGCTCCAGAATGTTTATTACATGGGTAATGCAAGTAGTTACTAAACGAGACATATCAGAAGTGGTAAAAGGTCCTCTTTGAAAAGGACCTGTCACTTCCTAGACATGCCTGTTTCAGTCATTACCTGTGTTTCCCATGTTATAACAATTCTGGAGCCTTTGTTCTTATGACTCTATGTTGTGCCACTCCTTTATTTCTACTAGAAGTTATGATAAAGGTACAGATGGGCGTTACCAGCTGGGGGTGTGTCCCTGCACAGTGACACCAGCAGTACTGATTGGACAGAGTGAGCCACACCTGCTACTGGGCCACACCTGCTACTGGTAACACCCAGCAGTACCTATACTGCAGACTGCTGGCAACAGGAATGGCACAACAGAGCCATAAGAATAGATGCTTCATAATTATTACATGAGGAATGCAAGATGTTACTAAAACAGATATGTCAGGAGAGGGGACGGGTCCTCTTTATTCCAGCCATAGACATGAAATAGCTGTCGGCCCTCAAGTTACTGCTATAAAGTGATGGAGAAAAGGGGCAGCAAGACTCCCCTTACCTTGGGAAAGAACAAGGGGCCTGTACTGGTAAAAATCCACATTGACATCATTCATATAATAAAGGAACATGAAGATTAGAATAATTCCGGATCCCAGCGATGTCATCAGTAATAAGCCTTGATGGAATGCAGCGCCACGTTCAGCCACATTCATTTGTGATTCCTATTAGTGATGTCGCTCTTCTGTCCATTAGACGCTTTGAACTGGACAAGAATAATTAGAACCTTGTCCAAAGCTGAGAAGAGGATGAATAATATGCACTTACCAGCAATTATAATGACTTGGCCCGCGCCCGCCGGCTCTGGGATATACAATCTAATGCTATTAAAAACTGTTTTAACTGGAAACGCGCTGGGCTGGCACTATGACAGGGGCGGACTGGGAACTTAAAGTGGCCCTGGAAACCTAAAAGTGGTCTCATGTTGTAGGCCAGTCCAAACTGCCAGAAAGTGAGGCAACACTAGTAGGCAGGGCCAGCAACACTGCAGTGCAGCACAAAATACCGCCCCAGCAAAAACCAAATACTCCAGTGCAGCAGAAAATACTACCGCCATCGCTACAGTACTAAAGTGTATCACAGTCGCAAGGACGGCGATGCATTCAAGATGGCATCTGCAGCCCTTAAAGGGGGTCCTCTCATTTCAGCAAGTGGCATTTATCATGTAGAGAAAGTTAATACTAATGTATTATTATCCATATTGCTTCCTTTGCTGGCTGGATACATTTTTCCATCACAGTATACACGGCTCGTTTCTATGGTTACAGACCACCTTCAAATCCATCAGTGGTGGTCGTGCTTGCATACTATAGGAAAAAGCGTCAGCCCCTCTGGTGGCCAGGACCACGGGAGCACACATAGGCTAGTTCTTCATCCTATATTGTTCAAGCACGGCCACTGATGCTGGATTGCAGGGTGGTCTGTAACCATGGAAACGAGCCGTGTATAATGTGATGGAAAAAATGAATCCAGCCAGGAAAGGAGGCAACATGGAGAATCACAGTATATCAGTAAGTGGCTTGTATTAACTTTCTCTACCTGATAAATGCCACTTACTGAAGTGAGAGGTAAGTACCTACGTTAATTCATGCTGAGAGCATTATGTACCCAGCCTGCAGCCATGTGAAGAGGACTCAGACGGCCCCCCAGGAAGTTTCCCTGTAGGGTCCAAGGCCGGTGCGCTCCTGTTTCTAGGAATCCTGTGGGCCTGCTCATACAGAATGATGCAGCATAGTGCAGATAACCCTGAGCAGCCCCCGCACGCACCCAGCAGAGCTCACCCCGAGCTATCAGTGCGGAGGGTGAAACATGTCACCGTGAACTGAACCTCTCACTGGGGGGGGGGGGGGGGGGGGGGGGGGGGGGAGGCCCGCATCCTGATGAGTAACCCATCTGCATCCTCTCCTGCGAGGTGGAGGCTGAAGAGGGACACACAGGACATTGTACAGAACTAATAAAGCTTTACTTTGAACCTACAACTGTAAATTCACAGCTGTCCCATCCTATACTCCATTCACACCCAATGCTGCATTCAATATTCTACAATATTTATTTTTCTTGCTTTCAATCTTTATGATCTCAGCATCTCCCAGGAACCCCCCCGCCCCCCCTCCCCCGTTACTGCTGTACATTACGGAGATGTAAGTTTTCTGATTTGACCTGTGCAGGGTCATGGAACTTTTACGCAACAGTGAACTGCAAACCTATGGCAAGGCAATCCGCGCTCTATGAAGGACAGGCGCTCTATAAATAAAACAATTCCTGTTCTGAATGACTTAAAGGGGTTGTCCAGTTTCGGGAGAAAACTTGACAACCCTCAGGATCAGTCTGCAATAAAGAACTGGTAAACACTTACATGCCAAATCCTGCACTGCCATTCCAGTTCTCCCAGCCAGACTCTACTTACCTGGCTGCAGTGGTGAAGTCAACATGTGACCTCTGCAGCCAATCACTGGCCTTTTCACTGCTCCACTGAGGACAGTGATTGGCTGCAGCAGTCATATGCGGTCAACGTGATGTCACCACTGGAGCCCGGCTGGGAGAACCGGAGTGTGGCATGGAATCTGCCAGATAAGTACTTACCAGTTCTTTACTGCAGGCTTTACTGCAAGGGTTATCAGGTTTTCTCCTGAAACTGGACAACCACTTTAAGGAGGGAAGGAGCTAAAATGACAAGATATATTTTAGCCTCCTGATACTTCAGTAGGCTGCTGAAAGGGTGAACATTACACACCCGCGCCATTAAGGGGTGCCATTACACTCCCGCTATTAAGGGGTGCCATTACACTCCCGCTATTAAGGGGTGCCATTACACTCCCGCTATTAAGGGGTGCCATTACACTCCCGCTATTACAGAGACAGGGGTCCGTTTCAGAGGCAAGTCTCCTTTAACCAACCATTACAGGGAGCAGTGGATCCATATGGAGTCCAGCAAGGTGCAGATTCCAGGGTTCAGGGCATCAGGTAAATGCATTGACCACACAAGGAAAAAAACGGCTCATCGGAGGTTTACAGGAGGAAAGCAGATGTACAGCAGATTGTAATGTGTGCAATGATCTTATTAGCACACCGAGGTGCAGGGGCCCGAGCTGTATCCAAATCCACTTAGGGCTTAATGCAGCGGATTTATAGGCGAGAAGAGCCGCAGCAGGAGGAAAAGTAAAACTATCAGAAACAACATCTGTGGATGGGAGATATCACAGATTATGAGGAGGCCGGATACAAAGAGGGCACCTGCAGACTTCTCAGAGGCCGAATATATTCTGTACCTGGCAGACAAAGGAAATCAAGAGGTGTTTATTACCTGGCAAACATAATATGGGCGCGGTGCCCGCTGCCTTATTATATGTACCCAGCACAAATCCAGTAACCCACCACTCACTGGAGCAGATGGGCGAAAGATTAACAGGCCTTCTGGACCACTGAACTGACATTTTTTCCTCCCTGACATTTAGGGGACGGCTACATGGCGACACTGGTCACGCGACATGATGGCAGAGTAACGGAGATCCCAAAAAAATGAAGGGGATCGCTGCACAAGTCACAAAAAATCCAGCACTGCTGTTTATTGGGTCATCACACCAGATTCCACTGTTATGGGCACCTCGAGATGGGCCCTGGGCCCCCAAACTGAGGCAAATGTATGGAATGAGGATGGCCTCTGCTGTGCTCCACTATTTGGGGTGCTGAGGGGGTGAATCTGTGGTGCCTCCTACTATCAAATACTTTCACAGCACCTTGCAGCGCACGAGACGAAGAGAAACAAGGCAAAGTCCTGTAACTAAAAAGCTAACAGGAAACCAGCAGACCTTTGAATGGTGCTTTGGTAGTGACTGGAGCATAAGGCGTGATCAGTGCTAGATAAAGTATTTTTATCCATCTTACATACTCTGTGAAATAATTGACGGTAACTCAGCTTGATATGTTACTAATATGCTCTAATCCTTCCTATAATCAAATTCTTAAAGCCGGGCCCTGCACGATGTACCTCTCGAGCTGCTGTGGTACTACAAGTCCCAGCATGCCTTCAGCACTGCAGCCAGTCGTAGCCTGCTGGAAAGAACATCTGGGGATGCGGAGGCTTCAGATCACTGCCGAAAAAGGGGCATAAATCAAGAGACAGAACCTGAAGCGAGTGCTGTGGATCAGCTGCAGGCAAGCCCAGAAGAAGGAGTACTACGTCTGCGACATGGGACACATTCCTGCCCCATGGGCACCTAGAAACTTGTAGAAGATTGTCAAATATGGCAATATCTGCAGCAGTGACCCAGCGAGCTGAAAAATAAGTATAGGAATGAAATGGCCAATAAAATCTAATGATGGCATTAATTAGAAGTACCCAGGGCAGGAAGAACGCCGAGTGCCAAGTATGTGGGAAATCTAAATACAGAGACTCTGACGTTCCTCGGAACACGGGGGAAGGAGCCTCAAGACCCTGGACATCTCTTGGTGCTGGCTCTGTATTCATAAGATCTGGATTTAACCAAAGAAGGGAAGATTTTACCAGGTTAGGGCTCATGCACACGGCCGTTCTGTGCATTGGGGAGCGCAATTTGCGGCCCCTAATGCACGGGCAACATTCGTGCGGCGGCCAGGACGGATGGAGACCCATTCAACTTGAATGGGTCGTGATCCGTCCGCACCGTAAAAATATTTGCGGTGCGGAGGCACGGACAGAAACACAGCGGAAGCACTCCGTAGTGCTTCCGATCCGCACCGCATCTTCCGGATTGCGGACCCATTCAAGTGCCATGCAAGGTGCACACGGCTGGTGCCCGTGTATTGCGGACTCGCTGGATGCAGGTATGAAATGTATAATAATAAGTAGCTTATTAAAGCCCCCCTCCGGGTATATACAATTAGGGCCCTTGAGGGACGCTCTCCGTGCGTTTTATGACTACTTCAGCATCCGTGCCAACTATGTCCAATGTCCGTTCACGTGGGACAATGTCAGTCGATGTGCACTTCATCTGAATCCATGCAGTAAAACGTTTTGCAATGTTGTAATATACTCTCTGTCCCAATTCAATACCTTTTTAAGATCCCTGCTTGCAGTTAATGAATGCAAATATTCTCCAACATGCAGGAAAATGCTGCAGGATATGGTTATTATATAAGTCAGTCAATGTTTAGTAAGAAGGAAGAGGACAGACTTACTACATTCAAGACTAAAGCATGCTTAACCCACCGGCACGAATGTACGGGGATAAATTACACCGAGATCTCAAAACCACACACAGAAGAGTCGTCTTCACTCCTTTATCGTCCTCTGAATGTGAATGAGACTAGATTAGTATGAGGCGGTATTATTAATTCATATGCGCTCTTATTTGATGGGACCTATAGCCATGTTCATCCTTTCCATGAATAGAATGCAAGGACTGCAGAACTGCTGTAAACAAGTACACAGGCGGGATAATAGGAGAACATGCGGATTCATAAGTCAGAGTATGTGCAGTTAAAGGGGATGCGTCGTCAGAAAATGATCTATTGTTTAAATCACGTTTTTATGTTTAACATATTTTTAACAAATCTTTGGTGACGTTATTTTTAAATTTTCCATGTCACTATCTATATTTAAACAAAAATCCTGCAGTTTTTCGCACCGGCCACTAAGCCTAATAATAGGCGCCACTTCTTGGTCTGTACGGATCACTTTACTGCAGTTATCTGCCATTATAGGCAGGATTAGAATGACCGATAAGTCAGGATCTACCATTCACAATAGGTGATATCGCAGCCTATCTACTCCACCTCCCTGCACAATGTCCTCTGCACAGGTCACAAAGTATGCCTGGAAAACTCTCCCATAGAAGTCAATGAGGTCCCCCTCCTGACCATTGTGTCTGTGGTCCATGGGGATGGCATAAAGAACTGCTCAGGCAAGATGGCCGCCCCCATAATCATGTTCAGTTAATAGAATAAATAAATCTGCAATCAGAAAATAAAAAGAGATTAGAAAAAGTCATGTGTGTTACTATCCGGTTTTAACTGGAAGAAAACATTTTGGTTACACATTTCCTTTAAGTGACAACCTCAGTGAACCTGGTCATGACTTTAGCAGTTGTCATCCTGCATGATTTAACTATGTAGGACACCTATATATAAAATAAAGTCAAGAGGACGAGTTAAGCACTCAGCATACGTTCGTACGGCAAGTATTCTCCGTGGAAAATGTATGCGGAAAAAATCTTAATGAGTTACATGCAGATTTGCTACAATTTTCATTCTAAAGGGTAAAATCTGCAGCACAAAGTAACGCACTGCAACGTAACGTACAGGTCAATGTCTGGGAAGTATCAGTAGATTTCTTTGCCCAATGTATGTATGAGACTTCGTAAAATCTCGTTTGCTTTTCTGCGACAGAAACTCTGTAGCAGATGAGTCCCTTAAAGGGTATAAACATATTTCACACCTTTACATCAGGCACATAAGCATCTAGTGGGGACAGAAGGAAGGCAGTAGGACTGCAGGACAACATGAGGATATTTTGTAGTCTGTCACCATGGAGACACATGGGGGGTTATCATGAGGGGAATATTTGAAATCACTTTTGCTTGAGTCTGTGTTGTCGCACTTTATCCCACATTTATCTTATGTCACATGATAAATTTATCTTATCCTTAAACCTAACACTTTTGTCTAGAAAAGCTCCGTCAGTTTTGCTCCTCCACCCTCCTACTCAATGATAAATCTGGAGTGAACATAACTTAAACCTGTATTTCATTGCACAATCTAACAGGCAATTGCGTTCCTTCCCGGCAATCGCCTGCTCACCAGTGGAGGAGACCGATGCTATTACATGCAGTGATCTCCTCCTCTCACTCCCATACTGACTCGTTGGAGTCTAACCACAATCTGCTGGCGGCAAACAAGGATTTTTAAGCATGCTGAAAGATTCCGATTGCCCGATAAACGAGCATTTGCTTGTTCATCAGTGAATTGGCGGCAGTATCACACTGCCAGATCAGCGCTAACGAGCGTTACTGCAAACACTCGTTAACAATAAACTGGCCGACAATTGGCCGCTCTAATACAGACTTTACCAACATCTACATTTCAAAACTGGAGTGAGTGGTCTAAAATTGCTAAATTTTTAAAATTTTGAGACTTTTTAAAGTCAGAAGGATAAATCAGGGCCATAGTTCTGAATAGGAGCTAAAAGCACAAAACGTCAGCGGCAGTGTCCCCACCTTTCTCCATTATAAACCTCTCTTGGTGCCCTGAAAAAAGATCTTTATTCCAATATGCAAATTAGCCAAAAAAGAGCCCATGGGCAGTACCCTTGGGCATCGGAGCCCAGCCGCTCCAATTAGAATCAAGGTCTGCTCCTTATGCAGGCAGATATCCCCCACCTGTTTGTGCATGTGCCACCTGCTCCTTCTGGCGCATGAGCACAACAGTTGATGGCGCCAATGCCCATGGAAAGGAGAAGACAGCGCAGGCGCCGGCTCTGGGTTTCTGATGTCAGGAGCGGAGGAAGGTGTAGAGAAGATGAATATTGGAGGAGCAGGCCTCGATTCTAATGGAGTGGCTGGGTTCCGATGCCCAGGGGTACTGCCCTTAGGCATCGATATATATTAACAAAAGAGATATGTGATTTACCGGGTACTAGGAGCAGCTTCTAATAGAAAGAGGTGGTGACAGACTCCATTTAAGAGATCTTTCAATTACAATTACAAATTGCTCGCAACATTGTTTCATCGACTGTTTAGAGCAACAATGAAAAAGCTACAGTGTAGAAATACTTTATAGGGGTGGCCCCAGTAGGGTGCATCCATAGACTGGTTTATTGTCACACATCTCAATGGAGGGTAACGTCCTAAAACGCTAATTTGAGAAAAACCCTTCTACTTGCAGATCTATTTTTTGGCCTGTGAAAAATCCATTACATATTTTTTTTCCTATTAAGATTTTGAATTCTCTCCGACTTCTCTACGTGACATGAGATCCAGCGAGCCCGGCTCGTGTGACAAGGCCGTGTCTGGATGGAGATGTGACTGATGTCTTTTCGATGTGAGTGTGAATTGTCTCCAGCTGAAGCGAGCTTTCCGGAGATGTCAGTCCTCGTTTGCTTGCAGTGCACAGATCGCTCACAGGAGAATACAGCTGTAATCAGATGCACATGTTCAAAGCTGGAAAATAATTAGGATCACCGGTCAATCCAGAAGGTAGCGGGGAACAAAGATAAAATATATTCCACACATGGAACGTTCCTGTGCCGGGCTGCCATGAGACGAGCCTGATGCACGAGGAGTTACAGCCGGGCTGGCAAATCGTAATCACCGCGGATGTGTTATTGTAACCGCATGAGGCCAAATAAAACATTGCCCGGCTATACATCTAATACAGCGGGCGGTGGTAATTACCGTATAGTTCACCATTACACGGCCCTGCTGCAAATGTTCCCATAAGCTCATAATTATGCCACAAGGCACCGCACCACTGAGCACAATAATTCCTCACTCCCCAGAAATGAAGTGCAGCTCTCATACCACAACATGTCATACTTTACATCCACATAACAGGATAAGACTATCAAAAGCAGAGTATGAGTTAAATCCACTATTGTACTCCAGTCACAACCAGAGCTGTGCTTGAAGGCAGAACTATTCTCTCCCCGGGCGCATCCGCAAACTCCTGAATCCATCTCATCTGTACATGGAGAGGAGGAACGGTCCTGGAACCATCTACAGCAGAAGGCCGGACACCTGGTAAAAGACGGGACATCAGCACAAGCTGGATTTTCAGAAGAGGAGTGTCACGTGACTGGGTTCCCGAGCGGCCGATCCATGCAACATTGAGGGGTACATATATGACAAGCTTTCTTTTCCATGTTAAACTGTTACTAAACTAAGGGCATCTGTCAGCAGTTTTGTCCCTATGACACCGGCTGACCTGTTACATGTGCATTTGGCAGCTGAAGACATCTGTGTTGGTCCCATGTTCATATGTGCCCGCATTGCTGAGAAAAAGGATGTTTTAATATATGCAAATGAGCCCCCAGAAGCAACGGGGGTGTTGCCATTGCACCAGAGGCTCTGCTCTCTCTGCAACGGTCGCGTCCTCTATACTTTGCTCAACAGGACCAGGCAGTGTAAACATGAATACACCTGGTCCTGTCAAAGTGCAGAGGGTGCAGCAGTTGCAGAGAGAGCAGAGCCTCTAGGTGTAATGGTAACGCCCCCGTTGCTCCTAGAGGCTCATTTGCATATAATAAAACATCCTTTTTCTCAGCAATGCGGGCACATAGGAACATGGGACCAACACAGATGCAAAGTGCACATGTAACAGGTCAGCCGGTGTCATAGGTACAAAACTGCTGACAGATGCAGTCTATAGCAAGGTTGTTTTTGATTTTGAGGTTATATAATTGTCACATATACTATCACAAAGCCCAAAATGTGGTGTAAGATATAAATAGTGGTCACTGCGCTACAGGACAGGCAGGACACAGATGAGATCTGACAGCTCCACTTTTGCTCCTTTTCCCCTAATTTGTAACATCTTAAAGTAATCGGAAGATATTTTTGTAAGGATTTCTCACAGACAGATTCCGCCTCTGGGTGTTTACTCCACTGCCTGGCACAACCGCTAAACTGCAACTCGCTCGGGGCGTCTGTACGGCGAGTAAAGTACGCTCTGGCGGCTCCTACATCGTAAATTCTCTTTATCCTCAGTTTATAAGCCGCTTGGCAGGAGGAGAGAAGCCATTACATAATATTAGGCAGTGTGACAATGGAATGTGCAGCAGGACGGTGCGTCCACGTGTACAGGAAATTCTGCGGATCCGCAGCGCTCACACAGATTGACACATCTCTGGAGGCCAAGAAACAGAGGCAGACATGAAGCTGTGGAAACCCCACCACCGGACTGGTAGGTGGGTATAGGGCTCATTTCCTGAACCTGCAGTGAATTCCGCATGATTTGGTGCGGATTTTGCCATCATCAGAGTTTTGCAGCAAGTCTGACGTGGACGCACCAGGATAGTCTCCGCCTGACAAATAATCTTACAAAGGGCCGAAGCTTCAGACTAAACGGGAGGACATGGAATATTACTGGCACAAGGGCAAAGTAAAGTCTCGTTGTCAGGGACACAAGTCACAATCTCAAAGGGGTTGTTGGGTTTAGAAAGTTGATATTTTTTAGTACAGTTTTAGGAAATTCTTGGTTTATAGAGCCCAGGAGACACCTGCATTATCACAATGCGACTAGCGAGAGGATCAGGGATTCATGCAATGTCCCAGACTCGGATCCTAATGGCCACCTACCACACAGCGAGTGCAGAGCAGCACAACCTTCTGACTCCTCAGCATTAGTAATGGGATCTCCAGCAGAGTTATATGAGGACAGTCGCGTCTCAGACACGGCCCTTTACCAGCAGAGCCTGGATTTATGACTTTGGCCACAACTTGTGCATTCAGCAGATGCTTTGGAGGAAATGTGGTGAAAGACGGGAGCCGGACAATCTAGCAGGTTTCCATCTATACATACAGCACGTCCACGTATACGAAAAAGCCCACAAGCAGTAATATAATACATGAGCCATATGATTTTATTTTGACATTCGGAGTCAGAGATACATTTTTCCCATTGAACATCGTAAAATCTGTGCAGATCTGATGAGCAGTGTGTGATATAGGCGGACAATGGGATTTTTTCACCGCTCGCTGCTTCTATGTCCCTTGATAAAATTGCTCCCTGATCCTCATATGCAGCATCTGTGCAGAGCCTTCACCGATCCGTGCTGCAGGCTTCCTCCTAATCTTCTACCGCAGGCTGGTACTTATCACGGTCTGCCATGATACATACAGTGGAGCTGCAGCCCGGTCACGGTCACATACCTGCAGAGGTTCTGTTCCCATGTCATTTTGGAGTATTCCCCAAGGTAAACCTCTGACGTACAGTGTAACACTATGTGGGCATCTACTGGTGTATGTCTGCCACCGTATCACATGATTTTTTATTTTATTTTTTACTAGGTCTCACTGCATAGGAAAGCAGTAGACTACACATACTGGCCTAGCTTATACAAAAGCTGTATGTGATGGGCCCTATGGACACATTTAGCATGTACTCCAGGAGCTTTGCACACACAAGACGGGTGCAAAAAAAAAAAAAAACACACTAATACGTCTGCAGAGGCTGCTGAAATCACAGGATCACCGGTGAATGCAGAGGTCTCAACTCTCAGCATGCTATTCCAGCTGCAGGCTGTGAGTTGTAGTTGTGCAACAGATGGAGAGCTACAGGTTTGGAACCACTGTGTTCATTTATGTGGATGTTGCACTCGATGTTAGGAAAAGCTCAAGGAACTGCTAGCTGAGTAATTCCCAAATATAATCAGTGAAGGATATACCACGTCGTAGATGTGATTTCTCTGCAGTACTGTGCATGTTACATGTTACATTTACAGGAAAATAAATCAGCAGGATCCACCTTGCACGTTTCTCTGGTCACAACAGGGATCTGTACGTGGCGGGCGCTTTTTATAGGCCTCGGCTCAAGTTCCGCTCATTAGTCTCCGCTTTAAATATCAAGAGGTGACAATTACGAACATGCTGATGTAAATTGCCCCTGCTCTAGTTATCCATCACATAAGCAGCGTGGAGATCACTCACGCCTCAGACCTGACCTTTACATGGCGGCTGGATCGGCAGGCTGTAAATTGCATGGTGAGGAATGATGAGCGCTCATCAGTATGACGGTGCCGATGCTTCCTTCACCTGCTCTCAAGGATTCCTGCCCGGTGAAAGCTGCTGAACATTCACCCCTGCATACCTAAAGTACATGTGCCGCGTCATTTAAAAACTACAACTCCTAGTATCTTCTGACAGCTGCAGGCTGTGCACAACTTATATTTCAGTCACTTCTGGAGCCCTGCAGGCTCTCGTGCTGCAGGTTCCACACCTCCATGCAGCCCCTGCTGCTTCAGTGTCTGCACAGGGTATTCCTTGTGATGCAATTTAACTTGAGATAATGTGGATTACAATTCGGCTGATAGAGGTGATGTATGCGTCCCTCTGCACAGAGTAAGGGTACTGGTGCACTGCCTATCAGCTAGAATTTCACAGCAGCGAAATCCACACTAAATGTTGTAGATTTGGTGGTGGAAATGCTTCGGATTTGCCGCAGATTTCACCCTCTATGTTGCAAAGGGAAAAATCTGCAGCAGAAAATCGTGCATCGACATACTGCGGATTTAAAATCTGAACCACAGGTCAAGTTACGTGTGGATTATCTGTATTAAACAGTACTGAATTCTACATGACTTATTCCTCAGATAAGCGGGGTCAGGTATCAGTTATTACGCTGATCCCCTTTCTTCCTTACAAGCATAGGCATGTTAATGGGGTATTTATGGGTCCATCAGGAACCCGAAGAACATTGTGTAGGAACTTCCTCTGGTGAGCCACTGTATAAGATAAGACTTATAGAATGACCCGTGGGGGCCGGTTTCATGGGTGCATAAGACCCAAGTGCCAAACTACATGACAGCGACTTGTAGGTGCCTCAATTTATTGGCGACTGCCCAAGGGACAGATTTTCTTTTGCCTGACATAAGATAAGAGCCAGGCCTAAGCCCACGCCTTGTCCATGCATCCAGACCTGTTGTTCTGTGCATTTCTCAGAATGCTGGGTGTCAAGACGCAGCAATACCCAGGTAAGCAGATACACTGCGTGATATTGTATGGTGTCCCCATGCAGCGCTGCAGAGCGATAACCAGACACTACCTCTCCGGCAGCCATCTTTGCTCTTCAACACTGCAGACAAGGCATCTCTTCTTTTTTCATGATGCTTTCAGATGCTATACAGGTTGTCACTCATCTGTGCTGCTGTTTTATCACTGCACTGATTGGCAGATTTGCCATTCTTGGAAAAATAGATGACCCCCCCCCCCCCCCTCCCCAGAGGAGCTGTCATGGCTGCCACTTCCTGTTGGCAAAAGCAAGGACCAGAAGAGGGTTTTAAAGCACTTGAGTGCCGAGGAGGACTCTAAGGATGATATGCTAGTTGTGGAACCGCTCTTTATAGGCGGCGGGTTATTACGGTGTCTGTTCTGGTTTTGTATCATTATTGGGATGGATCTTACAGAACACAACCTGATATAAGTCATCCTGTAGCCGGACATGAGCAAATGACCTGTATGTGCGCTCCGTGCAGGAGGTTCTCATTATAATAGATTCTTCAGGCCAATATTCATCCTTCACCTGTTTAAATAACTGCAAGGAAAACTCTAGGAACGACAGGGGGGAAGGCGCCGCCGCCGCCGCCCCACGGACATAGGGCTCTTCTAAGCCATCAACCTACTGCCCATGGGGAACGTAATGTCAAAAGTTTGCTCTTTCCTATCGACCCTCAAGTTCCCTCCACAAGGGAGGTGCAGGACGTCTCCGTAAGAATTAACCTGTTCCACTGGAATGCATGTAAAACACAAGCGGTTATGGATCTGAGGGGCAGGGGACATGAAATGTCAGTTTAAGTACTTGTAATGTCGGTTTTACTGAAGAGCGATTGCACAAGAATAATATCAGTAGTGACGAGAAAACAAAAACAAACCAAAGGCGCTGTAAACCCGAGTGTTACTAACCAGTCATGGTTTTAAAGAGGAAGTCGGCCTCTCCAAACAGCACAGTGAGGCAAAGAAGTGCCCGATGCCTTCAGAGATCCCTGGACTCATTTCTGGTAGCTCTACCTTCATGGGGCATCTTTAAAAAGCTAAACCCCACATGTATAACTGCAGGCTGGAAATCCAGTAGTGGCTCCCGTCAAGCTTATCACAAGGAGTCCTGCTGGGAGGACAAAGGCCATCAGCTGCAATCGCCACAGGGGACATGAAGTATTACAGAGGTCTCATGAAAATCAACCCCCGTACTACAATTCTATAAGGCATGCATTATATTGTTATTTGTTTTGCATGTTATGACCATAACTACCAGTGAGGAATGGTCGGCAAAGAAAGGGGCTAACCACCTCCCCTATTGGTAGGAGCGGGCCAAGACTTAGAGAGGAAGCACCCCGCAGAGCTCCTGCTCCTGGAAAAGGTTCTCCAGAAAGATGGGCTACATCAAGAACTCAAGTGAATCCTTGAGAAGACAGATAGCCGAGTGAACCGCTACAGCCAGCATTAAAGACACTGCTGTGAGGTGAGGGACTAGGGCTAAGACACCCATCACCCAGAACATAACTAGGCCAGTTCTATACCTATGCTAAATTGTCGCCATCCAACCTGCCAGAGAAGCTTGCATTTGAAATCAGCTGCTATTGAAGGTATTGGAAGTTCTACATTGCACTTAGTAAAAGAGATTTCTACACGTTTCATTCTGGCCCGATTGTTTAAAGCTACATTTCCAGTGCACCAGTCTGCCTGAGGACACAACACTTCATCAGGGCTACTACCACTCCAATCCTCTGCACCAACTCCTTCAGGCCACGCTGCACATGGCTTTTAGGACCTCCAGGGAGAGAAAGGAGACTGGCTGGCTAATATATGAGGGTCCTGAATGAGTGGCTCTAGAATACCGGACAGCCCTTATAACATTTCTATTTTGCAATACTTTCGAGTTCTCTGGATGCAGCCAGCAGTATAAAGAATGAAGGTTTCCTTCTAGTCACCATAGTCATTAGTGCAAAGTAACTGTTCTTTTATTTTTCTTATTTTATTGAACGCTAAATTGAACTATATTGCAATAGACTGCTTCAGTGAGCGGTAAGTCAGCTTGCACCATGCTGCGTAAGTAGAAAGAACCGACAGCTTGTGGACGCTGCAACAAATAAAGTGATTTTATGAATCTTAGCAGAAATTAATTAGGGTTGCAGAGGCTGGAGAAATACTGATTCAATGCTGTAGCCATAAAGGTTATGGAAACTAATTACTGTGTCATTCAGTAACAGCGACTGCAGCAGGGCCGGATTTTGGTGGCGGCGTGGACGGCAGCAGCTATCCCATTCTACAAAGCAAATGCACGCTCCCTAAACAGAAAGATTTATTTTTCCATAGACATTCAGTGACAAATAATGAATCATTAGGCTGCTATGGGAATGCAAGGCTGTGTTCTTCATGTGCAGGTTGTAAGAATAATACAAAACCTGTAGCAAAATAGTAGAAATTGTTGGGGCAGACACTGATGTGAAGGCAAGGGGGTTTTATTTCATTAATGCTGACTTTAGGGATTTATCTCCACCGATTCATTTTGGAACAGATCTTTATTTTCTGGCTGCCACTAGAGGGAGCCCACTGTTTACTGGGATACAACTGTATACACAGTGCAATGAGCTCCCCCTAGTGGTGTCTTCAGACAGCACAATCTCATGTTTTAAATCTACATCTATGCAATGAACTTTGAGCCCTCCATTATCATTTGCTTCAGGCTGTACCTTGCAAACATCAGCCTTTACCAAGCTTCTGTGGTCTATCAGGACAGGGTCAGCGATGCTCCAGCATTATTATTTGTGCACGTCCCTCGATACTATGACCAAATAGGTTAAAGAGGAGAGTCTCCTTGAGTTTAACCCTCTCCCTGCCACAAAACCTCCCTAGTCAAGATCGGCAACATAATGTTCTAGAGGCTTCAACAGCACGGGACTGTAGACAAAATTGTGCAGGTGTCCCCACAGTCAGCACCCACCATGTCTCACTACTGGGGAATTCAGAATATATCATCTATCTGTACCTACATCATTTACAGGAGAGACAGTGAGGCAGTACTATCTGTACCTACATCATGTACAGGGAGAGACAGTGAGGCAGTACTATCTGTACCTACATCATTTACAGGGAGAGACAGGGAGGCAGTACTATCTGTACCTACATCATGTACAGGGAGAGACAGGGAGGCAGTGCTATCTGTACCTACATCATGTACAGGGAGAGACAGGGAGGCAGTACTATCTGTACCTACATCATGTACAGGGAGAGACAGGGAGGCAGTACTATCTGTACATACAGTACAGACCAAAAGTTTGGACACACCTTCTCATTCAAAGAGTTTTCTTTATTTTCATGACTATGAAAATTGTAGATTCACACTGAAGGCATCAAAACTATGAATTAACACATGTGGAATTATATACATAACAAACAAGTGTGAAACAACTGAAAATATGTCATATTCTAGGTTCTTCAAAGTAGCCACCTTTTGCTTTGATTACTGCTTTGCACACTCTTGGCATTCTCTTGATGAGCTTCAAGAGGTAGTCACCTGAAATGGTCTCCAACAGTCTTGAAGGAGTTCCCAGAGATGCTTAGCACTTGTTGGCCCTTTTGCCTTCACTCTGCGGTCCAGCTCACCCCAAACCATCTCGATTGGGTTCAGGTCCGGTGACTGTGGAGGCCAGGTCATCTGGCGCAGCACCCCATCACTCTCCTTCATGGTCAAATAGCCCTTACACAGCCTGGAGGTGTGTTTGGGGTCATTGTCCTGTTGAAAAATAAATGATGGTCCAACTAAACGCAAACCGGATGGAATAGCATGCCGCTGCAAGATGCTGTGGTAGCCATGCTGGTTCAGTATGCCTTCAATTTTGAATAAATCCCCAACAGTGTCACCAGCAAAGCACCCCCACACCATCACACCTCCTCCTCCATGCTTCACGGTGGGAACCAGGCATGTAGAGTCCATCCGTTCACCTTTTCTGCGTCGCACAAAGACACGGTGGTTGGAACCAAAGATCTCAAATTTGGACTCATCAGACCAAAGCACAGATTTCCACTGGTCTAATGTCCATTCCTTGTGTTCTTTAGCCCAAACAAGTCTCTTCTGCTTGTTGCCTGTCCTTAGCAGTGGTTTCCTAGCAGATATTCTACCATGAAGGCCTGATTCACACAGTCTCCTCTTAACAGTTGTTCTAGAGATGTGTCTGCTGCTAGAACTCTGGGTGGCATTGACCTGGTCTCTAATCTGAGCTGCTGTTAACCTGCGATTTCTGAGGCTGGTGACTCGGATGAACTTATCCTCCGCAGCAGAGGTGACTCTTGGTCTTCCTTTCCTGGGGCGGTCCGCATGTGAGCCAGTTTCTTTGTAGCGCTTGATGGTTTTTGTGACAGCACTTGGGAAAACTTTGAAAGTGTCCCCAATTTTTCGGACTGACTGACCTTCATTTCAGTAATGATGGCCACTCGTTTTTCTTTACTTAGCTGCTTTTTTCTTGCCATAATACAAATTCTAACAGTCTATTCAGTAGGACTATCGGCTGTGTATCCGCCTGACTTTTCCACAACGCAACTGATGGTCCCAACCCCATTTATAAGGCAAGAAATCCCACTTATTAAACCTGACAAGGCACACCTGTGAAGTGAAGACCAATTCAGGTGACTACCTCTTGGAGCTCATCAAGAAAATGCCAAGAGTGTGCAAACTAGATGGGCCAAATGGTTCTTATCTGCCGACACATTCTATGTTTCTATGTAAAGCAGTAATCAAAGCAAAAGGTGGCTACTTTGAAGAACCTAGAATATGACATCTTTTCAGTTGTTTCACACTTTTTTGTTATGTATATAATTCCACGTGTGTTAATTCATAGTTTTGATGCCTTCAGTGTGAATCTACAATTTTCATAGTCATGAAAAAAAAGAAAACTCTTTGAATGAGAAGGTGTGTCCAAACTTTTGTTCTGTACTGTATATCATTTAGAGTGAGAGACAGTGAGGCAGTACTATCTGTACCTACATCATTTACAGGAGAGACAGTGAGGCAGTACTATCTGTACCTACATCATTTACAGGAGAGACAGTGAGGCAGTACTATCTGTACCTACATCATTTACAGGAGAGACAGTGAGGCAGTACTATCTGTACCTACATCATTTACAGGAGAGACAGTGAGGCAGTACTATCTGTACCTACATCATTTATATAGATAGACAGGGAGGCAGTACTATCTGTAACTACATCATTTACAGGGAGAGACAGGGAGGCAGTGCTATCTGTACCTACATAATTTACAGGAGAGACAGGGAGGCAGTACTATCTGTACATACATCATTTACGGAAAGAGACAGGGAGGCAGTACTATGTTTGTGTACATAATTATGTAAGTGAAAAGAATATCCGTTACACCTTGCAAGATGACCACCACACCACATTGAGACCTTAGCCCAGGCGGAGGTCCCCTTGTTTTCATGTGTGCAGTAAACTGCATTCGCCCTGTCATTCAAAATACATAGACACAGAAAACAGCGAGTTTATAAAACACACTTTTTTTTTTCTTTTTTTATTACGTGAATACATTACAAGAAATCTTTGCATCATCTGTGGGTGCAGACAGCCCTACAAGTCAGTAAATGTAGCCGCATTTAAAGTTTTTTAGGATTATTTTAGCCATAGAAATGAAATCTAGAAATGCAAATAAGAGCTGGCTCAGGTATGGGTGAGAACACTGCGGCTCAGGCACAGAGCTTCCCAGAGCGAGAGCTGCTGGCCTCTGTATACTGGAAGCCATACAGAAAGATCACAGCACCAGGCACTCCTTGGGGAGTCGCATGCGCCTCTTTGATGTCAGAGGGGTACACAGAGTCCTGCAGGGAGTGGTAATTGGTGCTCACAGTAAAATAACCAGACGGCCTTCAATGCAGAACAGCACAAAATGTATTCCAAGTGAGAAGATCCATAACTGGGGACTGGTGAGAGGTTCAATAATCAGGGACCGCCGATCAAGGATGGAAACTTCTCTGCAATCAGTTCTCTTATGACTGCAGGACATTAAAACCAACATATATACAAGGCCAATTACACTGCCTCTATACTATGCCTCCCATTCATTTTTTGAAAATTCTCATACAAAACTGGAAAGAGAAAATAATTGTGTATATATATATATATATATATATACACACACACACACACATTTTTATTTATTTTTTAAGTCTTAGGGTTTGTCCTCACAGATTGCAGTCCCCTATGGCAAATCCAACAGGTACCATATAACTGTATGAATTAACCAAAACACAGCATTTGCAGTTTCATGTGCCACGGATCTGCACAAGGATTTTTCGCATTCAATGGAGTTATACCACCGGTTATTCCGCGGCACAGACGACAATTATTTTCTGCAGCATGTGAACAAACACCCAATTCACGTACACTGGAGGAGGACAGTCATTGGATTTGAGCAGAGATCTGCATGGAATCGTTAAAGTGTGAATGAACCCTTAACTTATGGAAAATGTGGAATAAAAAAAATACACAAAAATGTACGGCACAATTTAGTCCATGTAAGAATGTGTGGACTGCTGGGGTACGCCGCCCTCACAATGAATAGATCAGGGTGAGAGA
This sequence comes from Bufo gargarizans, assembly GCF_014858855.1. Lineage (NCBI taxonomy): Eukaryota > Metazoa > Chordata > Amphibia > Anura > Bufonidae > Bufo > Bufo gargarizans. The sequence continues at coordinate 169,077,931 of NC_058086.1, read as the reverse complement.
ATGGGTCCCGCCTAGTTATCTGCTTTCTGATCGGCTTTCCTGCAGCAAAGCTTCATATCAATTAATGAGACTCTATGGGCCGTCCGTGTAGAGCAAGGATATGCACACTCCTTCAGCGCATATTGGAGCGGGTTATCCAAGATCTACTACCGCCACATAGCTGAAAGCATATAGAAAGTCTGCCAATGCCGGTCGCAGGACTCAAAAGCACAGCGACGAGTGTCCTATCTGCAAAGGGACGGGATCATTGCTGCTGCCACCAAGCAAAAGAAAGAAGTGGCGTCTGAAAGTGTGTTCAAACCGCAGCTCAATGAGGGCGATTCCTGGAAACGCAGGCTGGAACCGTTTAAATTTTCAAGACTTGGAAGGAATTGTGCAGGAGTTGTTTCTACAAAGAACCTAATTAAGAGGATTGGTTTCCTTCTTGGTGGCGATGTTTGATGCAGTATTCGGAGCAGCGCTCGGCCTCGTGGTGTTATGTGGCCACAGGATTTACAGCAGAGAATTATCCCACATGTAACAGGAAAAAAAAAAGTGCCACTTTCTGCAGAAGTAAAGTAACTGAGCATCGGACATGTGGTTGCATTTACATGATTCAGAAATATTCATTCCTCCCCCGGCGACGCTTGCTCTGTATGTTGACGTGATCGTTATTGGCTTCCTATTCCTATGCTTCCTCTGTATCAGACTGAGGAAGAGCTCGGTAACGCAATAACCTGCAGCGATCATGTAGGTTTGTTCTCCATTGCACATAAGTAATCTGTGCTACAGGCTGCGCAGAACAGATGGGCACCAGAATGGGAGGAAATGTGCCCCTGGGTGCAGGTGATAAGTGCTGGGTTTTGGGCACTTACACCTCTTGCTGCTGCCAGACGGCTGATCCACAAGGCACTCCAACTACATGTTGCTTTAGGCACCTGACATGGCTGGAAGTGCGGCAGTAAACATATTCAGCCTTCACCTTGTCCTGGAAAATGTCTTCTTACTACGAGCAGCAGCAGACGCAGTGCACCGAGGCCGGGGACGAGGTCTCGCCTGCTGGATCGGGTTATTATATTGGACCAGTTGTGTTATTACATCGCCCTCTCATCTTGGTTTATTACAAGGATAACAGATCCTAGAAGACAGCTGCCTATAAGTGCCGCCAAACTTACCAAAAACCATCATAGGTGCACACATCTGCACCGATAGGTGTTTTACATCTGCTCTGCTTGAGTGTCAGTCCTCACTGCCACTTCAGCAGTATGAATGTGTATGAACTCAGATCTTACCCAAAAGGAAAGGAATGAGACGCTGCCCATGAAAAACTGCAAAGTTATGTGGTCTCATAACATCCGGCGGTAAAAGTTTACAGTGGCAACTGCTGAGGATATGTTGACAAGGCAATGCTGCTCCGCCATCTGTTCTCCAGAAGTAGAATATATAGCGCAATATCTCCTAATAAATACCGTAAGTACAGCAGACAAAGTTATAAGACCAGGTCCATGGTCGGGATACATCCACTGCTGTCCATGTATCCCATCCATAAAGATGCATTACAGATGAGCAGCACAGATACAATGTGACAGATCTCCGATAGTAACACGCAGGGAATGAGAGCTGAGGGCTGCTTGTTCTCTGCACAGGCGCTGAACCAGCAGGAGGTGACAGGGAGATGTGGGGTCCTAACAAGAAACTAGCAGGACTCTAAAGTCAGCTTTCTCTAGGAATGCAATATATAATACAATACAATCAGGCTTACGTTAGGCACATCTCTTTGAAAGGCGACGGCCGGCACGGCTTCCTGTGCGGGAACAATTACTGATGAATAGCTGTGAGTCAGATTCATTGTGCTCGCCTTGGACACGATAATGAGCCATTCATGCCAGCAAACCTAAGAACATTGACTAAGCCCTGAGGTTAATAAATAGGATGGAGGCGATCGATGCGGCGCGGGGGACGTCACGGAGACAGTAGCTATAAAAATGACAAGACACTTCACAGCGAGATCCTCGCATTCACTAAACTGTCATCATATACGGCCGATCATCTGTCTATCGTGTTATTACATCTGAGGTGGGAACGCTTTCAAGAATAGAAGTCACAACAATAGACAATCACAGTCGGCTTAAACTAATAACACACAAAGAGTTAAATGTTACCATGTTTTTATTGAACACACCATGTAAACATTCACAGTGCAGGTGGAAAAAGTATGTGAACCCTTGGATTTAATAACTGGTTGACCCTCCTTTGGCAGCAAAAACTTCCACCAAACGTCAGGAGTAATTCTTGGCCATTCCTCTTTACAGAACTGTTTCAGTTCAGCAATATTCTTGGGATGTCTGGTGTGAGTCGCTTTCTTGAGGTCCTGCCACAGCATCTCCATCGGGTTGAGGTCAGGACTCTGACTGGGCCACTCCAGAAGGCGGATTTTCTTCTGTTTAAGCCATTCTGTTGTTGATTTACTTCTATGCTTTGGGTCGCTGTCCTGTTGCAGCACCCATCTTCTGTGGAGCTTCAGCTGGTGGACAGATGGCCTTAAGTTCTCCTGCAAAATGTCTTGATAAACTTGGGAATTTATTTTTCCTTTGATGATGGCAATCCGTCCAGGCCCTGACGCAGCAAAGCAGCCCCAAACCATGATGCCCCCCCCCCCCCCATACTTCACAGTTGGGATGAGGTTTTGATGTTGGTGTTCTGTGCCTCTTTTTCTCCACACATAGGGCCAGATTTATCATGACTCTGACAGCTCACTCCACTTTCACATATGGCTAAAGTCAGTTTTAGCCAAGTCAGATTTATAATCGGCCCTTTAAGACTGTAATAAATGTGGTTTGACGGTAGCAGTTTATCCGTCAGTAAGCAGCTTTACAAAAGTCGCACATCTTTACGAAAAAGTCGCATGTTCTATTAAAAAGTCTCATAAGATGAGCATGGTCCTCACTGGAGTGAAATTGCGACTTTTTAAATAGTCCCAATATTAAATCTGTCTAGAGATTCATTTACATAAGAAAACACGCTCACTTTCAGAAAACTGGCGAGCATAGTCGCAAATTTGTGCGCAGTTTTAGGCTACTTTCACACCTGCGTTCGGCTGTCCGCTCGTGAGCTCCGTTTGAAGGGGGTCACGAGCGGACCCGAACGCAGCCGTCCAGCCCTGATGCAGTCTGAATGGATCCGCTCGCCTCCGCACGGACAGGCGGACAGCTGAACGCTGCTTGCAGCGTTCGGGTGTCCGCCTGGCCGTGCGGATCCGTCCAGACTTACAATGTAAGTCAATGGGGACGGATCCGTTTGAAGATGCCACAATATGGCTCAATCTTCAAGCGGATCCGTCCCCCATTGACCTTACATTGAAAGTCTGGACGGATCCGTCCGAGGCTATTTTCACACTTAGCTTTTATATGCCAAAATAATGCAGACGGATCCGTTCTGAACGGAGCCTCCGTCTGCATTATTATGATCGGATCCGTTCAGAACGGATCCGATCGAACGCTAGTGTGAAAGTAGACTTAGCGTTTGGGACTTTTTGGGGGACTTTTTCACTCCATTATTATGACCTGAGCTAATGATAAATCTGGCCCATAGTGTTGTCTGTTTCTTCCAAACAACTCCACTTTGGTTTCATCCGTCCACAGAATATTTTGCCAGTGCTGCTGTGGAACATCCAGGGCTCTTGTGCAAACTGTAAACGTGCAGCAATGTTTTTTGGACAGCAGTGGCTTCCTCTGTGGTGTCCTCCCATGAAATCCATTCTTGTTTAGTGTTTTACGTATCGTAGATTCGCTAACAGGGATGTCAGCATCTGCCAGAGACTTTTGTCAGTCTTTAGCTGACACTCTAGGATTCTTCTTCCCCTCATTGAGCAGTCTGCGCTGTGCTCTTGCAGTCATCTTTACAGGACGGCCACTCCTAGGGAGAGTAGCAGCAGCTCTGAACTTTCTCCATTTATAGACAGTTTGTCTTACCGTGGACTGATGAACAGCAAGGAATTTGGAGATACTTTTATAACCCTTTCCAGCTTTATGCAAGTCAATAATTCTTAATCGTAGGTCTTCTGAGAGCTCTTCTGTGCGAGGCATCATTCACATCAGGCAATGCTTCTTGTGAAAAGCAAACCCAGAACTGGTGTGTGTTTTTATAGGGCAGCTGTAACCAACACCTCCAATCTCATCTCATTGATTGGACTCCCGTTGGCCGACACCTCACTCCAATTAGCTCTCGGAGATGTCATTAGTCTAGGGGTTCACATACTTTTTCCACCTGCACTGTGAACGTTTACATGGTGTGTTCAATAAAAACATGGTAACATTTAACTCTTTGTGTGTTATTAGGTTAAGCAGACTGTGATTGTCTATTGTTGTGACTTAGATGAAGATCAGATCACATTTTATGACCAATTTGTGCAGAAATCCATATCATTCCAAAGGGTTCACATACTTTTTCTTGCAACTATATATACACATACAGACAAATATATATATATATATATATATATATATATATACACACACACACACACACACACATCCCTGCATATAGCATCAGTTCTTCTGAATGTATCAGAAAATAATAAAGTTACAACATAGATATTGCACATAATACATATATGCTCCCAAATAAACCAGTGGCGTCCACATTTGATCACTAGTGGAAAAAAGGAGCACATGCAATACGTCCCAGGAACGCAAACTTTGTCCCGACGCGTTTCTCTGAACGGGGTCAGTTCATCAGTGGACCACACATCAGAAAAACTCCACAGAGCAAACAATACAAAAATGGAAGCAATAATATGTGCGCGAATCAGATTAAACTATTGTGATGATGTCCATATGATAATGCTAATTCTCAGGGCCAAAAAGAATAACAATTCCCACAAATTTGGGACCAAATATAATGCATCTGCATCACACACCCAATGTCCACAATGCTGGTACTAATAAGCCCCTTTTAAACTATACTGCAGACCAGTTAAATACTGATAGTAATAATATGGCTTTAGAAGCAAAATTGGAATAACAGCAGGAAAAGCGAATCAAAGTACAGATCGATGTATCAGAGAGGAGCAATTATGGTTCTACTTCCCTTAGTCCCAACTGAAATGCCAAGTCTGGAGAGGAGGTTCCCGACACGGGATCGCCCCTGTCGGGGCGGCCATTACCTTTTTGCTAGGCAGGGCTTGTAGTTTGATAGGGCAAGTATGAGTGTGAGATAATTTTCCTTTCCTTTCCCAGCCTTATTGTCAATTGCTTTTTATGGGCACAATCGGAGTGAGTTTTAATGATCATCAGTAAAGGTTACGTTTTACCCTGGTGAAGGTACTCTGTGATTATATTATAATTAACAGCAAAATATAATCAAGATGAGGGGCACTCTACACCCAGAAATGTTCTTATAAGAACAGTGAGGTGCATGCGAGCCAGGACCATTGGAAGCTTATCGCTGGACTAGAATTATTTTTTCATTTATGCACGAAGTTGTCGCATTCCCAGCCCAGAACTCAGGACTGGTTACGATCCTCCTTGCGTGTGACGAACACCGCTCGGCCTCCGTCACGTGGGACACCACTTTGGAGGTGTGTTGACCACGTGGGACGCAGCGTAGGTCCTTACAGGTTAGAGGAGCAGCATACAACGCAGACGACCACAGCGGCGTGGAGTGGTAAAGTACCCAGTTTATGTACCCAGCACATTGATTTATGTACTCGGCACCGCATGACTGACTGCGTACTACAATAGTACGAGTGTGAGAGTGTCACAGTGTGACATGTGGAGTGGCAAAGCATCGAACCACTGACTTTTATGTATCCAGCAGGTTTATGTACTCGGCATATAAATCACGCGATTTGCTGATTGTTACAGCCATCTAAAGTCTAAAGAGCACTGAGTGAATAACAGCCAGGCAAGGCTTCTGGTGACATAGGAGATACATGATTGATTTGGGACATGTCGGATCATATTGGATCATTGCATCTGGACTTTTGAATAGGTGTCTCTTCAACAAAAAAAGCTCAAAGTGCAGGAGTGGACGACCGTAATTACATATTGTAATAATTAATCACATATAGCTAGGACCAATTATCCTAGTAAAGGGGCGCCGTCCATACTGCGTGGCAGCTGCTGTGGTGTGTTTATTTAGATTTGTATTTTTAGATTCATTTTTATGGTCTATGATATGGCATTTTGATGTCGCTATCCGCTGAATAAAGGTGTATTTTTTGTCTATCACATTCCATGCATATCTGGGTGTAGAGTGCCCCTCATCTTGATTATATTTGGCTGTTATTTATGATCCATGGTATTGGGGGTATCGAGAGGTGAGCACCAAGCCATCCATTGGGCTACAAGTAGAGACGCCTATTCCAATACGTCTGTGATTTTATATTATAATTAAATTACACTAATGACTACCTGACATCTGATGTCTATATCTATCAGAACTGTGATACATTTTTGATTTTGAAGAGAAGTAGGCATGATGTGTCTTGCAAGTTTGGGGCTGTATTTCAGCAAATGGAATTGGGGATCTGGTCAGAAGTAATGGTGTCCTCAATGCTGAGAAACTCACGCAGATACTTCTCCACCGTGTAATACCATCAGGGAGGCGTCTGGCACCAAATGAATTATGCAGCAGGACGTCGACACCCAACATCCATCCAATGTTAAGAACTATCTTCAGCGTAAGAAAGAATAAGGAGTCCTGGATGTGATAATATGGCCTCCCTGATCTCAACATCATCCAGTCTATCAAGGATTACAGTTAGAGACAGAAGGATTGGAGGAAGACTAGATCCACAGAAGATCTGCACTTAGTTCTCCAAGATATCTGGAACAAGCTCCCCAAAGAGTCCCTTCAGAAACTGTGTGCAAGTCTACCTAAAAAACCTGATGCTGGAGGCAGAGGGCAGTCACACCATAAACTGACTGGACTTTCAATTAATTCTGCGCTGCATTTTCCCCACAGTACTGTATATATACTGGAAGGAGGCGAGCCATGGTGGAAGGGCTTCTTTGCTCTGTGACATTTAAATAAGATGACTGGGTGAGCGGCTTTTACTGGCATTTCCAGCATGTTGAGCAGCGGGGACCAGACGACCAGCGTTGGAATGGCAGCGGTCTGATCATGAACAGCTCACTGGAAAGATGAATTTCCCAGCAGCTGGATTCACATGGACTCTAGTTCAAAAAAGAACATCAAAACCCCCATATGTGATTCCGGGCCTGTAATTATTACCTGCCAGCAAACTGAGTCACAAACCTGGCCGCTCGACAGTACGTGGAACCCCGTGGGTGCTACCTGGAACTTCAGCAATCTGAGATCAAAGTGAACGAGCCGGTCACGTCATCGGTGTCCTACTTCTGTATTTTCAATATTCTTTTCCAAGAACATAAAGATCAGCACAAATCACTTGGCCAGGTTTCTATTCAAGGCCAATTATCCTGACATGAGCCAGGAGATATTCGTGCTCTGTATATTACACAAGGACAGAGCGAGGGTGAAGGTCGGCTGGTTATGAATGTTATGTGTGAGCTGTGCGGGTGGAGAAGGACCGGCACATCCTGGGTCCATAGAAGGCCTGGCACGTTCCTGGGTCCATAGAAGGCCTAGCACGTTCCTGGATCTATAGAAGGCCTGGAACGTTCCTGGGTCCATAGAAGGCCTGGAACGTTCCTGGGTCCATAGAAGGCCTGGCACATCCTGGGTCTATTGAGGGCCTGGCACATCCTGGGTCCATAGAAGGCCTGGCACGTTCCTGGGTCCATAGAAGGCCTGGCACGTTCCTGGGTCCATAGAAGGCCTGGCACGTTCCTGGGTCCATAGAAGGCCTGGAACGTTCCTGGGTCCATAGAAGGCCTGGCACGTTCCTGGGTCCATAGAAGGCCTGGCACGTTCCTGGGTCCATAGAAGGCCTAGCACGTTCCTGGATCTATAGAAGGCCTGGAACGTTCCTGGGTCCATAGAAGGCCTGGCACATTCCTGGGTCCATAGAAGGCCTGGCACGTTCATGGGTCCATAGAAGGCCTGGCACGTTCCTGGGTCCATAGAAGGCCTAGCACGTTCCTGGATCTATAGAAGGCCTGGAACGTTCCTGGGTCCATAGAAGGCCTAGCACGTTCCTGGATCTATAGAAGGCCTGGCACATTCCTGGGTCCATAGAAGGCCTGGCACGTTCCTGGGTCCATAGAAGGCCTGGCACGTTCCTGGGTCCATAGAAGGCCTAGCACGTTCCTGGATCTATAGAAGGCCTGGAACGTTCCTGGGTCCATAGAAGGCCTGGCACATTCCTGGGTCCATAGAAGGCCTGGCACATTCCTGGGTCCATAGAAGGCCTGGCACGTTCCTGGGTCCATAGAAGGCCTGGCACGTTCCTGGGTCCATAGAAGGCCTAGCACGTTCCTGGATCTATAGAAGGCCTGGCACATTCCTGGGTCCATAGAAGGCCTAGCACGTTCCTGGATCTATAGAAGGCCTGGAACGTTCCTGGGTCCATAGAAGGCCTGGCACATTCCTGGGTCCATAGAAGGCCTGGCACGTTCCTGGGTCCATAGAAGGCCTGGCACGTTCCTGGGTCCATAGAAGGCCTAGCACGTTCCTGGATCTATAGAAGGCCTGGAACGTTCCTGGGTCCATAGAAGGCCTGGCACATTCCTGGGTCCATAGAAGGCCTGGCACGTTCCTGGGTCCATAGAAGGCCTAGCACGTTCCTGGATCTATAGAAGAACCGGCACGTTTCTGATTCTACAGAAAAACAGTCACGTCCTGGGTCCATAGAAGGACCGGAACGTTCATGGGTCTATAGAAGGGCCGGCATGTCCTGGGCCCAAAGAAGGATAGTTTTCCATTACCACTGTGTCAATATGGAAGCATTGCACTTACAGGGATCTAGCTTCCATGAAATTAACCATTTCCTCTCTGGCACAGACAAGTTATCCTCTACATCTGTAGAAGACATCAGGTTGTAAGAATGTTTTGGGTCTGACTTCCAGTAGCCCCCTGCACACCTGATCATTACAGGAGCTCTCTGGGACCATACCACTGATGGCTGATTCTTAGGATAGACCCCTGCGATCAGAAGGGCCAAGTGCATGTGCAAATCCACAGCGGAAATGCAGAAAAATCCAAGTGTGTAATGTGCTGTGGATTGTGGTGTCCTTTTTCCCATCTGGATTATTTCCAGATACACATGGATAGCGCTTACAAAATCCACAGCACCACAAATCTGCTGAGTGTGAATTGACCCTTAGGCCACTTGCGTGTAACACTAGCAAGTGTTTGCTCACAAATTACCTTCACAGGTCCCAGCCACAGACACTGACAGTGTCATAGATCTCCATGATCTGCAATGAACATGAAACTATAAGAAGATAGAAGCAGCCAGCCTACTTGCTGATGGTTTCTTGCCAGCACATTTTTGTCTATACTATACAAAACGGGAACAACATGAAGGATGATGGCCTCCGAAAATATACTACAAAGGGGCTGACAACTAAAACAGTCCTGGTTACCTCTGAATTATGTAGAGGTCTTCCTAAGGTATCACAAAAGGAGACAAAACGGCTGGTAACCCCATAATGATCATGGAAAAAGCACGCTCGCTGCAGGCCGCTGTTTCAGCGTGCAGCGAATCCGTGCTCGCAGAGAGATCAATGCTTGGCAAAGCAAGAAAGAAGCTGGAATGTAACCAGGGCAAACATCCTGATGGGTTAATTGTCTGTCAGTGAAATTGGCTCAGAGTGAGAGAAAATTAAAGGGACACTCCAGAAAAAGTGGCAATGTAATTATGAGTTGTGAAGTCGTGGACCGCCGCCAGCAGGAGACAACCCCAGACCTTGTGGGGATCATGCCACTGAAGCTCTGGCGGTGCATGGTCCTATCAGCCCAGGCTGCCAGGGAGAAGAACACGGCAGCCAGAACCCAGCAGCGGACCAAGGATTTTTTGACATTAGAGGAAACTGATGGACCTTGAGTTTCCACGCTGAAACATTAAAATATATATAGCAAATGACTGAGCTGGCGTTTCATGATGCAACAAGCACAAGAAGAATAATGGCAGTAATCTGTATCCCTCCAGTAAACCTCTTACAGGGACGTCGTCAATGCTCCGGCACCAGCTCAAGGGAGACGTATCCAGCCTGTTCTGTCAGGGAAAGCCATTAACAACCTCCTGAGCCTGTGTGAAGGTGACTGACCAGCGGGATGAAGAGACCTCGTACTCTGGCACAGAGCTCCCCTGCAGGCCCCAGCGAGGAAGTCATTAGTCTCCGTCTGCGTCTATTGCAGCGCTTGCACGCTATTTTACATGTGGACATTCCTCTAAACCTCATTAATAATAATAATATATTTTGTTTAGGACGCCACATGATGATCTGCTAGTGATGAATAGATGCAGTATGGAGCAGGAGGGGAGGTATGGAGCACACATGTTGTGTAATGGAAGCAGATGGCGGTGCGTACGGCAGATGTACAAGTGTCAGTGTCATTATCCTGTACCCCGAGTGTCAGTATCATTATCCTGTACCCCGAGTGTCAGTGTGTCATTATCCTGTACCCCGAGTGTCAGTGTGTCATTATCCTGTACCCCGAGTGTCAGTGTGTCATTATCCTGTACCCCGAGTGTCAGTGTGTCATTATCCTGTACCCCGAGTGTCAGTGTGTCATTATCCTGTACCCCGAGTGTCAGCGTCATTATCCTGTACCCCGAGTGTCAGTGTCATTATCCTGTACCCCGAGTGTCAGTGTCATTATCCTGTACCCCGAGTGTCAGTGTCATTATCCTGTACCCAGAGTGTCTGTGTCATTATCCTGTACCCCGAGTGTCAGTGTTATTATCCTGTACCCAGAGTGTCAGTGTCATTATCCTGTACCCAGAGTGTCTGTGTCATTATCCTGTACCCCGAGTGTCAGTGTCATTATCCTGTACCCAGAGTGTCTGTGTCATTATCCTGTACCCAGAGTGTCAGCGTCATTATCCTGTACCCCAAGTGTCAGCGTCGTTATCCTGTACCCCGAGTATCAGCGTCATTATCCTGTACCCAGAGTGTCAGCGTCATTATCCTGTACCCCAAGTGTCAGTGTCATTATCCTGTACCCCGAGTGTCAGCGTCATTATCCCGTACCCCGAGTGTCATTATCCTGTACCCCGAGTGTCAGTGTCATTATCGTGTACCCCAAGTGTCAGTGTCATTATCCTGTACCCCAAGTGTCAGTGTCATTATCCTGTACCCCAAGTGTCAGTGTCATTATCCTGTACCCCAAGTGTCAGTGTCATTATCCTGTACCCCGAGTGTCAGCGTCATTATCCCGTACCCCGAGTGTCATTATCCTGTACCCCGAGTGTCAGTGTCATTATCGTGTACCCCAAGTGTCAGTGTCATTATCCTGTACCCCAAGTGTCAGTGTCATTATCCTGTACCCCAAGTGTCAGTGTCATTATCCTGTACCCCAAGTGTCAGTGTCATTATCCTGTACCCCGAGTGTCAGCGTCATTATCCCGTACCCCGAGTGTCATTATCCTGTACCCAGAGTGTCAGCGTCATTATCCTGTACCCCAAGTGTCAGTGTCATTATCCTGTACCCCTCAGTGTCAGCGTCATTATCCTGTACCCCGAGTGTCAGTGTCATTATCCTGTACCCCAAGTGTCAGTGTCATTATCCTGTACCCCAAGTGTCAGTGTCATTATCCTGTACCCCAAGTGTCAGCGTCATTATCCTGTACCCCGAGTGTCAGCGTCATTATCCTGTACCCCGAGTGTCAGTGTCATTATCCTGTACCCCGAGTGTCAGTGTGTCATTATCCTGTACCCCGAGTGTCAGTGTGTCATTATCCTGTACCCCAAGTGTCAGCGTCATTATCCTGTACCCCCAGTGTCAGCGTCATTATCCTGTACCCCGAGTGTCAGCGTCATTATCCTGTACCCCAAGTGTCAGCGTCATTATCCTGTACCCCAAGTGTCAGCGTGTCATTATCCTGTACCCCAAGTGTCAGTGTCATTATCCTGTACCCCGAGTGTCAGCGTCATTATCCTGTACCCCGAGTGTCAGTGTCATTATCCTGTACCCTGAGTGTCAGTGTCATTATCCTGTACCCCAAGTGTCAGCGTCATTATCCTGTACCCCAAGTGTCAGCGTCATTATCCTGTACCCCAAGTGTCAGCGTCATTATCCTGTACCCCAAGTGTCAGGGTCATTATGTTGCACCCCAAGTTTCAGCGTGTCATTATCCTGTACCCCAAGTGTCAGTATCCTGTACCCCAAGTGTCAGTATCCTGTACCCCAAGTGTCAGCGTCATTATCTTGTATCCTAAGTGTCAGCGTCATTATCCTGTACCCCGAGTGTCAGTGTCATTATCCTGTACCCCAAGTGTCAGTGTCATTATCCTGTACCCCAAGTGTCAGTGTCATTATGTTGCACCCCAAGTTTCAGCGTGTCATTATCCTGTACCCCAAATGTCAGGGTGTCACCTTTGCCCTGTTCGCCCTTACAGGATAAGTATATGATGGGGGGGTGGGGGTCCCTGCTCCTTCCCATACAATCTTCACTGTCACACTGTATAGATCACATTCCTAGAGAAGCTGTCAGGACCTCTTTATAATTCTCCAGTTTGAGTGCTATCACTTCAGCGGAAATGCATACAGAAGATGAGACACATTAGATATCACGTAGCTGAGAAGTAGTTTCAGAAGGCATCCAGCTGATCCTGTGACGACGGGTGCTGCAGGAGAGAACCATCTGCTCCATCACCAGCTGTCGGCCAAACAGAAGAAGAAACCAACATCACATCAGAGCGGAGGAAGAAGTACAGTCCCTGACGAAAGTCTTGTCGCTTCTCTATATTGTAGAAACTCCTGCTATTAACCTGACTTTTAATTAATCAGTTGGTGTTAGAAATAGCTCATATGAAAAGCTAAAGCCCTCCCAAATGATGCTTAATGCACTGAAATAAATTAGTTTCACTGAAAAAAGATTTATCATTTAATCAAGACAGAAAGGTCAAATTTTGGCAACACAAAAGTTGTGTCGCCTATACAGAAATTTAACAACTTCACTGCAAATCCAAAAATATGTCAGCAATATAAGTAGTGGTGCTGTGAGATCCAAATGTAATATCTTGTATGACGTCCATGAGCTTGAAGGACAGCTCCATGCGGTTTGGCAAGGATTCATACAATTTATTGATGAAGTCATCAGGAATAGCAAAGAAAACAGTCTTGCATGCCCCCCCAGAGTTCATCAATATTCTTTGGTTTCGTCTTCCATGCTTCCTCTTTCATCCTACACCACATATGCTCAATGATGTTCATGTCTGGAGACTGGGATGGACAATCCTGGAGCATCTTGATCTTCTTCGCCTTAAGGAACTTTGATGTGGAGATGGAAGTATGCGATGGAGCGCCATCCTGCTGAAGAATTTGGCCTTTTTTATGGTAGGGAATATAAGAGGTAGCTAAGATTTCTTGGTATTTTAGACTATTGATGTTGCCTTCCACCCTGCAGATCCCTCAGAAGATTCATCTGAAAAATCCACCTTCTGACACTTTTCCAGCGTCCATCCTTTTAGCAGGCTGTGGGCCTTGGCAAATGCCACACGGTTTTTCAATTGTCTTTTGTTTAGTGCTGGCTTAGTGGCACTGATTCGACCATGGAGGCCATTTCGAGACAGAATCCGACAAACTGTTCTGGTTGACACAGGCAGGGCCGGATTGGCCATAGGGCAGACCGGGCATTTGCCCGGTGGGCTGGGCCGCCTCGGGGGGGCCGCCTCAGGGTTCGAGTGGGTGTGCCGTGAGTCCGTGACTGCCGGCCGGGTATGGCCTAATCACACCCCTGTCACTGTGACTGCTCCGCCTCCTGCCAGCCCCGGCCGCCCACTGTGACACAAAGAACAGACACATATACTGACTCATGTGTGAGACTGAGTCCGCCTCCTGTGCTCCGCCTCCGTGCTCCGCCTCCGTGCTCTGCCTGATTGCCTCCCATCTTCCGGCGGCCGGCAGCGTAACGTCGCTCACTCTGACATCACGCGCCTGCTCCGCCTTCAGTGTGGGAGAAGCAGCGCGTGCGACGTAACGTAGTGAGTGACGTCACGTCACGTTACAGTTACGCTGCCGCCGGCCGCCAAGTTTGAATGTTGAAGAGCGGGACTGGAGCACTGCCAGTGCCACGCCACCAGCTTCTGCCTGCCAGTGCCCGCCCCTGCGCTCCAGTAGTGCCAACTGGCTGTCGCTGCCGCCTGCCCATGCCCACAGTCTGCCACAGACAGTGAATGGATGTTGTGTGGACAGACGGACTTGAAGTCACTTGTGAACCGTGAATGATTGACAGGCAGTCTTTTGTGCACTGTCTGCAGCACATTGACTACTGCACTGTCTGTGAAACACAGTGAATTGTACTAAGTTGTGAATACAATTTGGAGTCCTCCTGACTGTCCCAGCCTCCAGGCAGTAAGTTAGTGATGATAGTGATAGATTATATTAGATAAGATAGTAACTTATGTAAGTGAGCTATTGAGCTTGTAAATAAACTTGTGCAAACTGCAAACTATATGAGTAGTTACTAACTACTCATATACTTTGCACAAGTTTATTTACAAGCTCAATAGCTCACTTACATAAGGAACGGACGTCTTACAATAGGGTGGGACACTGTCAGGGACACTGTTATGGGGGGGGGAAGAGATGTGATATGTGGATGATGACACATTTATATAGCACAAGATGCTTGCGCTGCCATATATGTGTGTCATCCACAGATCCCCCCCGGCCACCCATAACAGTGTCATCCACAGATGCCCCCCGCATCTGTGTCAGATTCCATCATTCCACAATCCACGCAGATGCCGCCATGCCAGTGTCATCCACAGATGCCCCCTAATAGTGTCATCCACAGATGTCCCCATAAGTTCCATAACAGTGTCATCCACTGATGCCCATAACAGTGCGTCATCCACAGATCCCCCATAACAGTGTGTCATCCACAGATCCCCCATAACAGTGTGTCATCCACAGATCCCCCATAACAGTGTGTCATCCACAGATCCCCCATAACAGTGTGTCATCCACAGATCCCCCATAACAGTGTGTCATCCACAGATCCTCCATAACAGTATGTCATCCACAGATGCCCCCATAACAGTGTGTCATCCACAGGTCCCCCATAACAGTAAGTCATACTGTCATCCACAGGTCCCCCATAACAGTGCGTCGTCCACAAGTCCCCCATAACAGTGCGTCGTCCACAGATCCCCCATAACAGTGTGTTATCCACAGGTCCCCCATAACAGTAAGTCATACTGTCATCCACAGGTCCCCCATAACAGTGCGTCATCCACAAGTCCCCCATAACAGTGCGTCGTCCACAGATCCCCCATAACAGTGTCCGTCATCCACAGATCCCCCATAACAGTGCGTCATCCACAGATGCCCCCATAACAGTGCGTCATCCACAGATTCCCCCATAACAGTGTGTCATTTACAGGTCCCCCATAACAGTGTGTCATCCACAGGTCCCCCATAACAGTGTGTTATACTGTCATCCACAGATGCCCCCATAACAGTGCGTCATCCACAGGTCCCCCATAACAGTGTGTTATACTGTCATCCACAGGTCCCCCATAACAGTGTGTCATCCACAGGTCCCCCATAACAGTAAGTCATACTGTCATCCACAGGTCCCCCATAACAGTGCGTCATCCACAAGTCCCCCATAACAGTGCGTCATCCACAAGTCCCCCATAACAGTGCGTCGTCCACAGATCCCCCATAACAGTGCGCCTGCGCACTGAGGAGAGACAGAAAGGAGGGCAAATAATCAGTGGAAGCAAGCAGAGGACGGCACAGCAGTCGACTGAATAGCTTCTTTTGTAAGTAAATTGTTTTATTATAAATGTAGTTTAATGTTTTTTTCTTTTATTATATTCTGGCTTTTGCTTGGTTATGTATGATGCTTTTTGATAATAAGTAAATGTAGTGGTGCTATAATGTGGACCCCAGGCCTCTCTGATGTCCTGCAGGCTGGGCTGGCGCTGTGGCAGCATACGGTTGGTCAGGCAGCAGAAAGGCTCTGGGGCCGTCATTGTGCTCTGGAACTTTTCCCTTCACAGCCACTGCTATCTCTCTCTCGTACCGTGCAGACTCTGCAAGAGGCTTTCCGTTTGCTCTACAGGTTGGCGGAAGCCTTCCTATCTTACTGGTGGCTGGCCCTGCCCCTCAATTGTGCTTCCGGTGTTGGCTCCGCCCCTAGACTGCAAGGGGGTGGGGCCTGTTGGG
Organism: Bufo gargarizans; assembly: GCF_014858855.1. NCBI lineage: Eukaryota > Metazoa > Chordata > Amphibia > Anura > Bufonidae > Bufo > Bufo gargarizans. Next base: position 169,061,683 of record NC_058086.1, on the reverse strand, counting down.
GGTCATGTGATTGGGCTGCTCAGTCAAAAATGCCCGGGCTATTTTTTGTCCCAGTCCGGCCCTGGACACAGGGACTTCAGGTGACCAGGTCTCGTGGAGCTCTGCTGCAGTGGAAAATGGGCTGGTCTTGGAATTTCGAGCCAACAAACGGTCCTCTCGAGCAGTTGTCTTGCGGGGTCAGCCTGACTTGGCCTTGTCCAAAACGTCTCCAGTCTCTTCAAATCTTTTTTTTATCCTCTGAACTTGACGCTGAGACACATTGAAGGTGTCTGCCACATCAGCAGTGGATCTGGTCTTCAGCCTCTTGATAATCAACACTTTAGTCTCCGGGTGACTCTTAGGCATGTTTGCAGAGGTCTAGTTGCAGTTGATGTGAAGGTCTAGTGTACTGGGGTTTTTTTATACACACCTGAGACCTAATTGATCCGTTATTAGTCACAGGTGAAGCTCATATGACAAGGCGACAACACTTATGTCTTGGCAAAAATTGACTCAATGGGCTTTACCAAGCTGTGAATATTAGAATACTTTTTGTCAGTTTTGTTTTGCACTGAAACATTATTATAAAAGCTGTTGGGATTAAAATGACCCAAAATCTTGATTAGAAATATATTTTAGCGGCACTTCAGGTCAATTTGTACACAAGCGACAAGACTTTTGTCAGGGACTGTATATACTGTACACAGAGGAAGAACCTCCATTACAACACACAACTGATAATTACATAGGAAACAAAGACTCGTGGGCAGAATATGGGACTTCTGTCGACTGAAAGCTTGTGTGGCCGACAGCGGATACTCTGGACCACCATACACATGCAAGCTCGACTTGACCATCTTCATCACATCTATGCACAGAACCTCTGCGTCTCTATTCCTGGCACGTCACCACATATTCTGGATATTTATCGCTGCAGGATGAAGTTACTCGGCGTCATCGCACTTTTCTGTGAGTGAGAGATCCCAATCTGAAAGAACCCTAAGGACTGGAGTAACAGTAGACTGTAGTGGACGGAGCTTCCCCGATCCGTACATGGCGGAGTATCCGACAGAGGGAGATCCATTCCCTGTAATGGCAGGCTGCTGATGACGCTCCATTCACATGTTAGCGGGTAAGAGCTTGCAGCGCTGTGCTGACAGATATACCTCTAACCGCTTAGCCAAGACCCCACTGCAGAAGAATTCTGAATGCAGCTCTGGACACTGCCGGGGGCCTTGCACATTCTCCTTTTTAAAAAATTATACAGTTTACATACAAATAGGGCTTCACCTATCGACTATACTAATTAAAAGAACTTTTTTCTTTATAAAAACTCATCAGGCTCCCCCTCCCCCTGCCCCAGTGCCACCAGCTGCCCCCTCCTAGCCATGTCCCCAGTGCCAGTAAAATAAAATACTTACCTCTCCTGTAGGGGCGCTGCTCCACAGCTCGTCCGTCTTTTTCTCCATGCGCTGCACTGTCGTCCTGACGTCACACAGCGTTTAAGTCATAAAGCACGATGTGTCAGGATCCAGTGCAGCGCGGTTCGGGCCGGCAGGTGACCACGGAGCGGGGAGTAATAGCAAGCTCTTCACTCACTCTCCGTGGTCACATGACACAAACAAATCCTTGATGCAAAAAATTTGCATCAAGGATTTTTTGGTGTCGAGTTACTCGATTCAAATCGAGTAATCGTTTCAGCCCTACATACAAATACAATCTACTTGGTATTTATTATAAGCAATCACAATTCTGCTGGCTTCAGAGCTCAATTCAGCCAATGTTTCCTGCTAGTTCCGCTGTGTTCCTACAGAAACGGTTTTGGTGATTAGCTTTCTGTAAACTGTAATCTTCACACCAGGGACAATACAGTCAACTATAGGTCTCCCCTTCTGCATTGTAAGAGCTCATCCAAGCTGTAAGCAGCAAGTCTGTCAATAGAATGCTGCAGAATAGTGAGCGCAGCTCTGGGGTATAATACAGGATGTAATTCAGGATCAGTACAGGATAAGTAATGTATGTGCACAGTGACTGCACCAGCAGAATAGTGAGTGCAGCTCTGGAGGATAATACAGGATGTAACTCAGGATCAGTACAGGATAAGTAATGTATGTACACAGTGACTGCACCAGCAGAATAGTGAGTGCAGCTCTGGAGTATAATACAGGATGTAACTCAGGATCAGTACAGGATAAGTAATGTATGTACACAGTGACTCCACCAGCAGAATAGTGAGTGCAGCTCTGGAGTATAATACAGGATGTAACTCAGGATCAGTACAGGATAAGTAATGTATGTACACAGTGACTGCACCAGCAGAATAGTGAGTGCAGCTCTGGAGTGTAATACAGGATGTAACTCAGGATCAGTACAGGATAAGTAATGTATGTACACAGTGACTGCACCAGCAGAATAGTGAGTGCAGCTCTGGAGTATAATACAGGATGTAACTCGGGATCAGTACAGGATAAGTAATGTATGTACACAGTGACTGCACCAGCAGAATAGTGAGTGCAGCTCTGGAGTATAATACAGGATGTAACTCAGGATTAGTACAGGATAAGTAATGTCTGTACACAGTGACTGCACCAGGAGAATAGTGAGTGCAGCTCTGGGGTATAATACAGGATGTAACTCAGGATCAGTACAGGATAAGTAATGTATGTACACAGTGACTGCACCAGCAGAATAGTGAGTACAGCTCTGGAGTATAATATAGGATGTAACTCAGGATTAGTACAGGATAAGTAATGTATGTACACAGTGACTTCACCAGGAGAATAGTGAGTGCAGCTCTGGAGTATAATACAGGATGTAACTCAGGATTAGTACAGGATAAGTAATGTATGTACACAGTGACTGCACCAGCAGAATAGTGAGCGCAGCTCTGGGGTATAATACAGGATGTAATTCAGGATCAGTACAGGATAAAGTAATGTATGTGCACAGTGACTGCACCAGCAGAATAGTGAGTGCAGCTCTGGAGTATAATACAGGATGTAAGTCAGGATCAGTACAGGATAAGTAATGTATGTACACAGTGACTGCACCAGCAGAATAGTGAGTGCAGCTCTGGAGTATAATACAGGATGTAATTCAGGATCAGTACAGGATAAGTAATGTATGTACACAGCGACTGCACCAGCAGAATAGTGAGTGCAGCTCTGGAGTATAATACAGGATTGAACTCAGAATCATGGTATCAACAAAACAACAGATAGAAAATATTCAAGATTCTAAATAAAAAATAAACTGAACTTGAAGTGGATTCATGTTTGCAAGAAGTATGAAAATGCATCTAGACAACGTCAGGCTGACTGGTAACGGTACCAAAACAAAGAAAAACCCTGGGATAAGAAGTGCAGAGACATGAAATAAACAGGAGGGTTGGCAGCAAGCGCTGGCGTTCTCCAGAGGATCAGAGGAAACATCTTCAATTCATCCAAGTCAGGATCTGATCTTTAATTTAATAAGCCTTCACAAAAATGACATTTCCCTCTTTCTGCCCTTCAGCGCACGTCTACCTCATTCTACGCCACTTAACAAAAGCTCTGGAACCGCGGGACGCACAATTCAGAATGGATTTAGATTTTTGCCCAGGTGAGAGGAGATAACAGCGAGGGGTCACTGGGTGCGCTCATTAATATGGCCACACGTTAGCTTTAGGGGCATCATACAACTAAGTCCTTTTGGCCCTAAGAGTTTCATGAAGGCTCCTCCTATCCCACCATATTGTTTTTCTCACTGGCCGCTTTCTCTTTTCTCACTGTACAGCAGATCGCACTCCACAGGTGTTTACAGGGAGCCTGTCGTCAGGAAACCAGGCCTTGCGGGTCTGGCTCAGATGAGTGTAATGAAACCTTTCACTCAGTGATCCATTGCTTCATTCTGGAGAAAAAGAGCAGCTAAGTGCACAGAGGGCGGGCCCAAGCCACTCCGTGCACCCTTGCTCCTCCTACATCATCTGCCAGCCTCCTCCCTCTCCTTGACTGACAGGTCCAGGTTCCTGCATGTCATCTTGCCTGAATCGAAAAGGAAATGGCGGTGCTGACAGAGGAAGCAGGAGGGGCAGGTGCTCCCAGTCTTTAACTTCCCAGATGCTGTGGTCACACCACAGCATCTGAGGGGTTAAATGTATGTGATCACTTCAGTAAATAGCACTTATTATGTAGAGAAAGTTAATACAAGGCCCTTCCTAATGTATTGTGATTCTCCATATTGCCTCCTTTGCTGGCTGGATAAATTTTTCCATCACAGGGTTTATGGCGACCGCTGCAGCTGGGGTGGTATCTGCTGCGCATGATTGCCTATGTGCGCCCCAACAGTCCTGGCCACCAGAAAGGCCGGCACTTTTTCCTATAGTGTACGAGCACGACCACCGCTACTGAATTACAGGGTGGTCGTAACCCCTGGATATGAACATTGCATAATGTGATGGAAAAATGTATCTAGCCAGCAAAGGAGGCGACATGGAGAATCATAATAATATCTTTGGTTGGCGCTCTCACTTATCGGCAGCTTACATTAATTATTACCATCAATTCATTGGTATCCAACGAGTGTTCGCCCAGATATATCAATACATACAGATTTCATTAAATAAACTCCTAGGATAAAACATTACTAACAAACATTAATAAATAGTGGACTGGCAATCCTTAAATATTGATAGTACTCAATTGTCCATGTCTGCACACCAAAAATATGTACAAAAAATAAATAAAAATTATGAAAAAAAAAAAACATGATGATAATATTCACCATATGGTTTTTGCAATAGAGATAGTTACTACTACTGCAGCCTATGTGAGGGTGCGAACAATATTTCATCCCTCTTAAGCCTCATGCACTTGTCCGTGGAACACGGACCGCGAGACACTGACCTGGAGTCCTGCTGAGTGCAGGAGCGCACGGCGTCATTGGTTGCATTGACGCCGTGCGCCCGCTGCTGTACAATAATACACTCGTATTATCTATACGAGTGTATTACGGTACAGCAGCGGGCGCACGGCGTTATAGCAACCGATGTCTGATAGGATCCAGCTCCCTTGACCCTTAGGTCACTAATGACGGACCCGTACACTGGAAGAGGACTCCTAAAGATAATGTAGGGACGTCAGCGGAGGCTGCAAACTTCTCTCTGGGCAGCATCACGAGACCACAGTGGCAAACAGCAGGCAACATGAACAGTATCAGAACACCTGTTTAATGAGACAGTGCGGTATGCACCCTCATCGTATACGGAGGGGCGGCACCATCTACACAGGGGTCGTAATCCAGACCTTACAATTCCAGGTCACTATTCCGTGTTTGGAGGATTTCTTAATTTCATAAATTTTTCAGATGATTCCTATTTGGGTTCTATACAAGTCAAACAGAAGCAAGAAATCTGAATGCATCCTACCTGGCTCTAGACTGGGGAGAAAGAGGGAAAACAGGTGAGCTGGAGCGGAAGACAGATGCATTTTCTGTTTTTAGCGGGCAACAATCCTCAGTCTCCGACAATGGGTGACGGTTGGGGGTGGATTCCTCCATCTTCTCCTCTTTGATATCCGGGACGATGTTATCTAAAAGAAACAACGTTGCAAAGATAAGTCCCCCATTACTCAATGTGAAATGCACCAACTTGTGCTTATACATAGAGAAAGTAGAGCTGCAGTATAAAGCAAGGAATAAAATAGCACCATGTGGATTTCAGGCCATGCAGCTGAGCTGGAGCCACTGATAGCAACGTGCCCTAATACAGCAGAACTAGAGAGCAGCCGACAACAAGGAAAAGAACGCGGGTAAGGCTACTTTCACACTAGCTTTCGGGTGTCCGCTTGTGAGCTCCGTTTGAAGGGGCTCACAAGCGGCCCCGAACGCATCCGTCCAGCCCTAATGCATTCTGAGTGGATGCGGATCCGCTCAGAATGCATCAGTCTGGCAGCGTTCAGCCTCCGTTCCGCTCAGCAGGCGGACACCCATACGCTGCTTGCAGCGTTCGGGTGTCCGCCTGGCCGTGCGGAGGCGTGCGGATCCGTCCAGACTTACAATGTAAGTCAATGGGGATGGATCCGTTTGAAGATGACACAATATGGCTCAATCTTCAAACGGATCCGTCCCCCATTGACTTTCTAAACTGTAAAGTCTGGACGGATCCGTTCAGGCTACTTTCACACTTAGAATTTTTTTTACAATATAATGCAGACGGATCCGTTCTGAACGCAAGTGTGAAAGTAGCCTTAAACTCTATCTACATCTATCTATCCATATATCCACAGTGAGTTCTATAGGACTTGTAGCCCATAACTGGATTCCTGCTTTATCACCTAGCCAGCAAGAAATAATGATTTGTCATTGATTTCCAGTTAGCAGAGTTAAAGGTTAGAGGTCGGCAGTAAGGTCTGGACCCCAGAAGGAATACGCTTCCACAAATCACTGCTGCGCCTATTAAATACATTTCCAAGAGGCTCTTTACATCCTGATTGCAGCAGTTAATCTTCTGCACTAATTATGCTGCTGGAGACGTGACGTGCATAAAGAAGCTGAGAAGATAGAAACGCTGGCGGATTCAGAACATATGTGAGGTACCTACATGGTTAAATACTTCAGTCCCCTACCAAGAAAGATGTTAAAGAGGTTTTCTGGCAGTTAAAATCTGATGACCTATCATCCAGAGAGGACATCAATATCAGATCCTGCGTCCTGCACCCCCCACCGATCATGCCCACTGTAGCCTCTTCATACTCTAAGCAGCACAGCGCCGTCCATCATATAGTGGCTGCGCTTGGTATTGCAGCTCAGTGCCATTCACCTGATGAGGGTGGAGCTGCACAAAGACCATGTGACCATGTGATTTAAGTCCCCCTTCATAGCTCACAATGAAGAGCGCTCAGTTTCCTGCCATGCCACTTCTAACTTGCATTTTCTGCAGAGAACAGTCCCAATTCTGTCTTGCATTTTGCAGAAATCATGGGATACAGGCCATAGCTCTGGTAACTACACGTACAAGGTGATCTTGTGATTGCTGGCCTCAGTATAGGTAGTCAGTATCTGATTGGCTGTTTGAAGAGGAGGCGGCGCTCGTTTGAGATTACACTGTGCGTCGTCTCACTTGCAACGGCGGCGCAGTGTAATTACAACGGCTTGGTGTATTCAAGTGAATAGAACAAGCACTTGTAATCACACTGTGCTGCCAAGATTTCCAGCGCAGTGTAACCTTGAAGAGGAAGTAGCGCTCGCACGAGGCCAGAGGAAGCGCATACAAGCGCGAAACGGCTGTTGCCAATTTTTTTACATTTGCAATGTTGTCTGTCCCGCTGACCCAGCTTTTTATAATCCGAAGGCGAGTTCCACAATTTCCTTTTTCTTGTGCACTGGATTCTTGAAGTAGCGCTCGCACGAGTGCCGCCTCTTTTTCAAACAGATGATCAGGTCATCAATATGTACTGTTTGCACAACCCCTTTAAGGCTATGCACACCTTTAATTTTTTTATTTTATTGTATTGAATATAAAAATAAAAAAATAACTACTTTTATAACAAATGCTGATCGGTTTGGCTTCTGCAACTTGCATGCATCCCAATACAAAGCAAGCTACAGAATGCCATTCTGTGGAAAACCCATCAGACTGGCTTTCTGACGTCTCGTCTCCAGCCCTCCTTCTTCCCTGTTCTTATTGAGCTCATTAGAAGTCAGCAAATGACGGCTCAGGTTAAGAAGACAAAGCACCAGAACAGTAACCTGCAGCTTGCGATTTACTGGAATATATGCAAGCTGCAGAAGTGAAATGAACAAACTTTTCAATAACAAATAACAGGAAAATGTTTTCTTATGACATAATTAATGCAATGCAGTAAAAGGCAAATAAATGTTTTCAAAGGTGTCCATGGCCTTGGACAATGAATGACTGCACACTATGCAGCAGCAGGCATGTCACAGGCAGTACTGTGAAGAGGACCTGCACGCTCCCCTAAGTCTATATCAGACAGGAAGAAGGCCTTCTGCTGAACCTGCCATACACAAGGGAATTTCTATAGCTAATGATAATCGCAAAAAGCTTAATTACTGAGCAAAGACACAAGCAGAAGCCTGAGCAGGAGGAGGTTTTCTGAGAACGTTATACTTTGGCTTCTCTGCCCTTCGCAGTGATAATCCAGGCGGTCTGATAATGGGACATTACAGGAATTACATTGTATCATGAAGTGATCAATCCCTCTGTAAGTGGCATGGATGTGACTGCAAGAGTGGGCCGCAGGGGATATTCCACGTGCGCCGCTGCTCCGCATTGTGCAACATTACTCTCCGTTTTTTGAAACCTCTGAATGCACATTCATGAAGAGGCTGTATATTACAAGGCGTCGTCTAAAGCTGACCCACGGGGACGGACTTATCAGAGGCGCCTGGTAGATAGTGAATGAATCATTCACTTTGTGAGCAGCGCTGAATACAGACAACGCAGGGCGCCGCGTACCGTGACTAATCCATTATAGAGCCACTCAGCCACTAAGTCCTGAACCAGTGCTGGGAGACGGTTCATCTTGAGGCACGTGATGTGTGAATGGCACCCAGAGCACCGTGCATCAAGTGAAAGCTGCCAGCAGTGACAGTACACGGGCATTAGCCTAAAGATAAAGCATTTTAACAAGGAGACATTCGCGCTGCTGCAAACCTCTGAAACCAGCTCTAACGTGCCGAAATCGAAGGAGGCTAAACGACACACAATCAGAAAGCTCACAGCAGCACAGAGTACTTCAGGAAATAAACGTGTGATCTTGTAGAGATCGGTGACCGATTCAAGGGACAGTGTCAGGAGAAAACGGAGAAGATCACAGCAGCACAGAGTATTTCAGTAGGCGAGGCTTGTGTGATCTGGTGGAGATCAGTGACGGATAAAAGCCTCATTCACACGTCTGTGTCTGTTCTTAAATCCCCGAATAGGAGGTCACCGATTTCCCCGTGAAGCTGGCTGTGAAGGATCCGTGTTGGGTCCATGTGGTATCCGTGTTTCACAGACACTGTGCAGCTGAAGAATAGTTTTCAAAGCATATTTTCCTAATGATCCGTAAACCGCGGATGGCATCCGTGGTTTTCACTGACCCCATATGCTACAATGGGCATGATGGATCCATGAACACGGTCAAAATAGAGCATGCATCCATGCTAAAATCACGGACCGTGGTAAACCACAGAAGTGTGAAAACACACATTAAAATGAAAGGGAACATGTGTTTTCCATGGAACACTGATGTGTGAAGGAGGAAATGCAGAAGATCACAGCAGCACAGAGTATCTCAGCGGAACAGTATACTTGATCTTGTCGGGTACAGTGACCTGTCCTCTCAATTGAGGTAGAATGTTATGTCGTCAGGAGATAAATGGAGACAAGTTAAGGCTCACAAGCAGGTGGTGAGAAAAAGATTATCCTCCCAGCAGCACAGAGTATTTTGTGGAGCAAAGTCTGAAGATCTGTGGGGGTAGTCACTCGAGCAGCAGTAAAGTGACCAAAGGGCTACCAGCGAGAGGGGTAACATCAATGAAGACAATGGTGTGGATACAGAAGAGTCCTACAGTTGAGGGACTGGCGTCCTTCTGCAGCACAGAGTATTTCAGAATAAGGATCACTCAATTGGAAGGTTTAGAGCATTTCATTTGAATGTTTGCTCCTTATCAGAGAAGCCAGCAGCGTACAGGATACAGACGTCAGCTGTCAGTGCCTGGCGCTCTACACACTACTACAGACTGAGGCGACATGGAGGACATAACCGGAGGCCACAACTGGTCTCTCTCCAGACAATCAGCCTCCTCGTGGAATCACAGGCACAGTCCGTGCCTCATGACCACGGGTCAAACATTGACTTATAGTTTAGCTGCCTTACATCTGGTGGCATTAGAGGCGGGGCTTTTGAGCTCATTTGCATAACCCTTTTCCCAGAAATCCAGAGGAGCATGTATGGCCTATAAGTCTCCTCACGCCGACTTAGGCCTCTCTCCCCAAGGAGAGATAGAGTACCCCCAAAATTATGACCACTCATTCACCCTCATTTCCGGACAGCCAGGGCCCCTCGCGGTCAGTGGCTGTTCTACTGACACCCTCCTCTGCTAACCTCATTCACTACCAAGCCTCAATGGGCTCATGACTATACGAGAACTACACCAGCGGCTTACCGAACGCAGACATCTTCATACATAACAGATATATAATTCTGGACGGTCACCAAACAGTCAGTGGTGCAGGAAGTCATTAAAAAAAGCCATATCATTCTTAAAGGGGTTTTCCCGTTTTTAATTTTGTATTTGCTTATATAATAGGAAATCTCATATACATGTATTTAAAATTCTGCATACATGCCTTTCTTATATCAGGGCGGTTGACACCTATATGCAGTAGAATGGTATAGCCCATGTATCGGTCCTATGTAATGTATCCATGGCTTAACTGAAACGTGGCATCAGTCACTATTCACATTATATAATCCCTGCCATTCAGTAAGCAATAGTGTTACATGACATACATGTGCTGGGTCAGCACTCAGGACACTTCTGTGTGATAAGTAAATAAGACTAGTGGTGACATCATGATTTTTATTGTAGTTATTACAGTAACTCCATCTCTGTGTGCATTCATATAATGCTGCCTGTCTGTAGGTGATTTGGAAAATGGCTGCCTGTCTCTAGGTGATGTTGTCATGTTGTTAATAAAGTTTACTGTAAAAAATAAAATAAAATAAAATAAAAACACATACACAAATCTGCTTCTACATAGACACTGGCATGACGAGGTGCTCTATATGTTCTGCTCCTCAATGCTCTAATACCCAGGTAGCATGACTTTAGAGAGGGGCTACTGTATGGATATAATAAAGGTTTGCAAGCAAAATTTTAAATACATGTATATTAGAAAATTGTTCAATATCCAGTTTTCTACAGACGTCAATAAATGTAATCATTAAACCAGAAAACCTCTAAGTCCTACTCTTATGTAAAGAATTCTAATATTAAATTCCGCTGTCAGACTGGCTGTCTGTGATAATTCTTGGGTGACAATACCGTTATTAAAGTGTCAGTTTTCACAGTAGATGCGGAATTCCATTCATGATCTAGCAAGCTCAATGCACGGCTCAGATAAAATGACTGAAAAAGGATAGGAAAGCAGCAAACTAATGTTATAATTCTGTGTCCAAAAAAAACCCCAAAAAACTGCAGCAAACATCATGAGGACCAGGGCAAACCTGTATACAGCTGTATAAGGTTCACATGGACATGAATAGGAGCTGCATACACGTCGCCCTCTAGTGGTGGCAAGAGGAAGCCGATAATTTTACAAGTCTATGAGTAAATTCATGGGACAAAGACGCTGATCCCAGCAGCCGTATGCTGGTTAGTATAATAACTCTGGTAGGTGCAACGTTCTGGTAGATTGGGTTATTATCCGCAGATCCTGGGCCCCGGCTTTGGCTGTTGCACTCAATTCCCACTCACTGTGACTGGGGTTAAATATGAGATTGGCTAAAACTGATTCTTGAATTCTCAACATTTCCTCGGCCGCCTGCGCCTCCGGCTGAGCAATTATAGTTTATTTGTCGGGAATAAAGCAAAATAGTAAAGGTTACGCACGGATTTCTGACACAGATCTCTAACGTTTAAAGGGAACGCGTCATCAGAAAATGATAAACATTATTATTTATTTTCTGTTTTCCCAAGTTAAAAAATATGTATAATACTGTAAACGTTCACAATTTTACTGTTCTATACAGGTAACTTTTCAGTAGTTATTATCATTATGCTTGAGCGAATCGCGTTTCGGATCATTGCGCGAGACTTCGGTGAATTACTTCATTTATCTCATCTGTTTATTAAAAAACATTTTAAAATAGGAATCGGGAGTGGGCTTTGGTACTGGCTGGTATCTGGGTACCAAAGCCGACTTCGGATTTCTCTCTTAAAATGTTTTTAAATACCCAGATAGGAATACCGAAGTCATTCACTGAAGTCTCGCGTAACTTCAGCCAAGATGACGTTTGCCTACACGGAGCCCATCAATTTTAATGCTGTACGGAAACAGCATTACCAGCGAATTGACTTCAGATCTATGATCCAAATTATCATCACAGGGAGGATTACAATGACAAGTAACATCTCTATATAGATAACACAGGATCCTCCATTCACAATAGGCGATATCACAGCTTAGGCCTCTTTCACACTTGCGTTGTCCGGATCCGGCGTGTACTCCACTTGCCGGAATTACACGCCAGATCCGGAAAAACGCAAGTGTACTGAAAGCATTTAAAGACGGATACGTCTTCAAAATGCTTTCAGTGTTACTATGGCAGCCAGGACGCTATTAAAGTCCTGGTTGCCATAGTAGTAGTGGGGAGCGGTATACTTACAGTCCGTGCGGCTCCCGGGCCGCTCCAGAGTGACGTCAGAGCGCCCCATGCGCATGGATGACGTGTCCATGCGATCACGTGATCCATGCGCTTGGGGCGCCCTGACGTCACTCTGGAGCGCCCCGGGAGCCGCACGGACGGCAAGTATGCTGCTCCCCCGCTCCCCGCTACACTTTACCATGGCTGCCAGGACTTTAGCGTCCCGGCAGCCATGGTAACCATTGAGAAAAAGCTAAACGTCAGATCTGGCAATGCGCCGAAACAACGTTTAGCTTAAGGCTGGATCCGGATCAATGCCTTTCAATGGGCATTCATTCCGGATCCGGCCTTGCGGCAAGTGTTCAGGATTTTTGGCCGGAGCAAAAAGCGCAGCATGCTGCGGTATTTTCTCCGGCCAAAAAACGTTCCGTTCCGGAACTGAAGACATCCTGATGCATCCTGAACGGATTTCACTCCATTCAGAATGCATTAGGATAAAACTGATCAGGATTCTTCCGGCATAGAGCCCCGACGACGGAACTCTATGCCGGAAGAAAAGAACGCAGGTGTGAAAGAGCCCTTATCAGCTTCTTCCTGACCTCTGCACAGCGCACAAAGCATGCCTAGAAAACTCTTCCATAGAAGTCAGTGGAGCCCGCCTTTCTCCATTGTGTGTCTGGCTCATGTCATCACTCTCAAAAGACAGCAAGTCTGGCCTAGTGGCCAGTGTGAAAATTGCAGGATTATGTACAATTTTTTAAATATAAATAGTGACATAGAAAAAAAAACACTAAAAAATGTTTAACATAAAAACATGATTTAAATAATAAGTAATTTACTGACACAGTCCCTTTAAGTTTTAATTGAAAACAGTGAGCAAAAATAGGAATGTGGAGATCAGCAGCGCCTGTGTGTAACAGGTCCTAAGGAAATCCACTCAAGTCAGAGAAGTGAGCGGCACCATTTACATGTATCCCAGAACCTAACCCAAACTGAATGATCCATACACTAACCCTGCGGCCCTCCAGCTGTTGCAAAACTAAAACTCCCAACATGCCCAAACAACCTACAGCAGGGCATTGTGGGAGTTGTAGTTATACAACAGCTGGAGGGCCGCAGGTAGAGCATGCCTGCTCTAACCAAATCCCTAGTGAACGGATAGGCGGCATTCTCAGCGAGGTCATCGCTAATCTCTAGTGAACGGATAGGCGGCATTCTCAGCGAGGTCATCGCTAATCTCTAGTGAATGGATAGGCGGCATTCTCAGTGATGTCACCGCTAATCTCTAGAGAATAGATGCGGCATTCTCGTGATGTCACAGCTGATCTCTAGTGAAAGCATAGGCTGCATTCTCAGTGATGTCACCGCTGATCTCTAGTGAATGGATAGGCTGCCTTCTCAGTGATGTCACAGCTGATCTCTAGTGATGGATAGGCTGCCTTCTCAGTGATGTCACAGCTGATCTCTAGTGATGGATAGGCTGCCTTCTCAGTGATGTCACAGCTGATCTCTAGTGATGGATAGGCTGCCTTCTCAGTGATGTCACAGCTGATCTCTAGTGATGGATAGGCGGCATTCTCAGTGATGTCACCGCTGATCTCTAGTGATGGATAGGCTGCATTCTCAGTGATGTCACCACTGATCTCTAGTGATAGATAGGCGGCATTCTCAGTGATGTCACCGCTGATCTCTAGTGAAAGCATAGGCTGCATTCTCAGTGATGTCACCACTGATCTCTAGTGATAGATAGGCGGCATTCTCAGTGATGTCACCGCTGATCTCTAGTGAATGGATAGGCTGCCTTCTCAGTGATGTCACAGCTGATCTCTAGTGATGGATAGGCGGCATTCTCAGTGATGTCACAGCTGATCTCTAGTGAATGGATAGGCTGCATTCTCAGTGATGTCACCACTGATCTCTAGTGATAGATAGGCGGCATTCTCAGTGATGTCACCGCTGATCTCTAGTGAAAGCATAGGCGGCATTCTCAGTGATGTCACCGCTGATCTCTAGTGAATGGATAGGCTGCCTTCTCAGTGATGTCACAGCTGATCTCTAGTGATGGATAGGCGGCATTCTCAGTGATGTCACCGCTGATCTCTAGTGATGGATAGGCGGCATTCTCAGTGATGTCACCGCTGATCTCTAGTGAAAGCATAGGCTGCATTCTCAGTGATGTCACCACTGATCTCTAGTGATAGATAGGCGGCATTCTCAGTGATGTCACCGCTGATCTCTAGTGAATGGATAGGCTGCCTTCTCAGTGATGTCACAGCTGATCTCTAGTGATGGATAGGCGGCATTCTCAGTGATGTCACCGCTGATCTCTAGTGATGGATAGGCGGCATTCTCAGTGATGTCACCGCTGATCTCTAGTGATGGATAGGCTGCATTCTCAGTGATGTCACCGCTGATCTCTAGTGATGGATAGGCTGCATTCTCAGTGATGTCACCACTGATCTCTAGTGATGGATAGGCGGCATTCTCAGTGATGTCACCGCTGATCTGTAGTGATGGATAGGCTGCATTCTCAGTGATGTCACCACTGATCTCTAGTGATGGATAGGCGGCATTCTCAGTGATGTCACCGCTGATCTCTAGTGATGGATAGGCGGCATTCTCAGTGATGTCACCGCTGATCTCTAGTGAATGGATAGGCGGCATTCTCAGTGATGTCACCGCTGATCTCTAGTGATGGATAGGCGGCATTCTCAGTGATGTCACCACTCTATACTGTATAGAATAATTACATTCTACTACTTGCACTTCGGTCCGGCCTTCTACATAATTCACAGACTTCTATCTGGTGCGCGGACATCTGCGCGCGGCTGGGGCGCACTGTGATCAGCTGCCGCTGCCTTTCATGTAGCAGTGAGGAGGATGCGCCTACGTGACCAAGTGGAGGAATAATTCACCCGCTTATTTTCACGTTCCTTGTTGATAGCAGATCAAAGCAACAAACAAAGGGAAGACAAATTATGGCGCAGTTATCCAGAGATCGCTATCTCCTCGGCCCCAGAATGACTTTCATGTGAGAGAGGAAGAAAACAAAAATCTAAACAAGATGGAAATGCTCAGCGTTCGGGAGACGGGAGCGAAGGGGAGGAACAGCAAACGCTCGGCGCGTGTGGTTCAGCCATGGTCGCTCGCAGCAGCCATGAAATGGAGTAAAGCAGCAATACTGAGCACCGCAGCCCCTTCTAACTGGCAGTCAGATCCCCACCAGTCTGATACTGATGACCTACCTTAAAGGAGCACTAACCTTTCAAACAACCTCTTCATAAAGGTCAGTTTAGGACTGTGAACCAGAACAAATCTGAAAATCACGTTGATTAAAAAATGTTCATGTTATCCACCCTAAAAACACTTCTGAAATCTCTGCCACTAGGAGTCTCACTTCCAGCAATTTTGCTGTTCACTCCTGGTTACCTCATCCTTAGCAGCAAACACAAAAAGTAGTGCGTTTTTTATTTTTTTCTCTTTTTCTTCACTGGCTGGCCCCTGAGCTCAGTGCAGAGGCCCCTTCCCCATCCAGGGCTCAGAGCCTGAACACTGCAGAATGCTCCCTCTACTGTGTATGACCGCCACATCTTCCCTCCGGTACATAGTAAGTGCATTTCTTACTCCAGTCGTGATAAATTCATTTATGAAGTGCTTGTGAGCCTCTGCATGCGTTGGTTCTAGCTTGTTTATATGGTTAGAGGTGCACCCGTCTCACGGACGTTAAAAAATAGGTGCACTACTGCAAAAGGGCCTTTGAGGGGTTAAAATAACAAATTACTCACCTCATCCACTTACACACGCAGAGGCAGTCACTCCTGTCTCGATGCTGGAGGACCTACGCTCAAGTGTGAAGACGTCACCATGCTCTCCCAGCATGGGGATTATTAATGCTGGGGGCCACTATGTGGGACATTATTACTGCTGGGGGCCACTATGTGGGACATTATTACTGCTGGGGGCCACTATGGGGAACATTATTACTGCTGAAGACCACTATGGGGATTATTAATGCTGGGGGCCACTATGTGGGACATTATTACTGCTGGGGGCCACTATGGGGAACATTATTACTGCTGGGGGCCACTATGGGGAACATTATTACTGCTGGGGGCCACTATGGGGATTATTAATGCTGGGGGCCACTATGTGGGACATTATGTATACCGCAGGGGATGGTATTTTATTAAAGAAAGCCAATGAAAATCATCCATTTCATCATAAACTGTCTCTTACTCACCACGTGTGCTGGGGACAGGACTCACTAGGACTACAGCAGACTGCCTGTATTTGGACATCCCCCCAGGCTTGAGGAGAACTGCTGTATGCAGGGCGACACACTGGGGGCAGCTAGAAGTCAATATAAGCAGACCCCAGCACTGGGGGAGGCTGGAATGGACCCACACACTTTCCCCAGCAAAAGCAGAAGTTAATTTGTGAGAAGATCCAAAACTCAGTCACTGATTAAGGATAGGCCATCAATACTGCCATCCTGGACAATGCAATGTTTAGGACAAAACACAAGAGAAAATGCAGCTCATGTCACCACATCCACGGTCGGCTGCTCCTCTGGCAGAATACAGGCTGCATACATTCTGCTGACAGATGTGCAGGCGGCACCAGGGATCGCACATCACCTGCACCTGCCCTGCTTGATTAGTGGATTCCTATCATATGATGACAGAGTCTTTGCATTTTTGCGATTCCTGGTATTCCAGTCTTTCGCTTGCCATGGGTTTTGCTGTAATTATATGGCCTGTCCATCAGAAACTATAGGTAAAGCATTAATCACTGCAAAAAATTGGGTTTTGGCTGTGCACGTGCAATGGGGCTGCAGAAAACGGTAAATGTTAATCAAATGCACTGAATTACTAAATGGTCATGGTATACTGGATGAAACGTGACTATTAGGGCTCATCACTATGACTGTATGTGGTCTGCGGTCCACAAAACAAGGATCCGCGAAAAATACATGGCCTCAATAGGACAGTCCTATCCTTGTCCATAATGCGGACAATAAGAGGACATGTTCTATTTTCTTGCAGAACAGACATACGGAAACGGAATGCACAGTCATTTCCATTGAAGCGAATGCTTCTGCATATGGGCCATACTGCTGGATCCTCAGAACGTCTGGATTACTGGGGGCGAGATGACAAGGAAATAACTGAAGGAGTTGAAATACACGTATCTGCCTCCAGCAAATGAAGATGTAATGTGGCGCTCAAAGCAAACCGTCCCTGGTGAATGCCCCCCGGCCTCCTTTGTACTGTCAGCCATGGTTAATAAGAGATAAGAGGAATATGGACGTCACAATTGCTGAATGAGGCATCGCTGTCACAATGAGAGCGTCAGGCACAGGACCGGGATCTGCTGAGGATGGCGCCGCCATGCCATCAAACCCTCGTATAACTTTATAGGATATAAAGTTTGTGCAAGACATTTTTTGTGATAAGAGAACAATGGTTTGCGTCGCTCTGAAATATAGGCTTTATAATCGGAGCGACGGACGCAGCGGGCCTCTCCACTCAGTAACGTATAACCACATTTCTGGAAATAGAGATTTGCAGCAGGCGGCGACTTTTATGGCAACGCTGATATGTGAGGAGAATTTTTATGTCCGGCTCCGGCTGTGAAACTATTCTGCGGGAGCACAGGCACTATATAACCCTGGCCCATATATAATAGTGATGATCTATATCTATACACCGGCTGCCAAGAGCACGGCAACTTAAAGGGGAACACACACACAAAACGAACTTAGGTCTTGTGAGTTTCTGCCAAGTTCAAGTGTATTGGACTAATACAGGGACAGGGGCGCGAGGGAGGCGGGATGTTATACAGGATGAGGGGTGGAGCTTGGCAAAGGGGAGTGGCTTATATTGGCTTCGAGACGTAGAGGAGGCTGCAGAAAGATGCCGCCTAGCCAGAGGCAGTACAGCATCAATGACGAAAAAGAAATTACAGTCCCTGAAATGTTTTAAACAAAGAAAAACATCAACCAGGACAGTCTTCTTATATTATAAACCATGTGCAGGGAGGTCATTAAACGCCCATTCATAACTGGATTTTCCGTGGTTTAGGAAACATGGCGGGAAACGATCCTGACGTATATGTTAAATAAAGGCTGTGATAGATGTCTAATAATGGCACCACCCGTGTCGATAAGAGCATCCATTTAATAGATGTGTCATGAAAAGATATGGGGAATACAATATCACCTTATGGACAGCGCCTTAAATGTCGTAAGGAGGCTTATAGGCCATACAGTCTCCTCTGGAATTTTGGGAAGATGGTATGCAAATGAGCTGTTAGCCAGCTCCGCCTCTAATG
Source organism: Bufo gargarizans (assembly GCF_014858855.1). Lineage (NCBI taxonomy): Eukaryota > Metazoa > Chordata > Amphibia > Anura > Bufonidae > Bufo > Bufo gargarizans. The sequence goes on along the minus strand of NC_058086.1, from coordinate 169,043,018 downwards.
CTACCAGCTATCCTAAAAGTCAATGTTCAACCTTTTAACCACCTGTTTTGCCCGAGGCCAGCTCCGGTAGTGGGAAAAGTAGCTAACTGGAGGGAGAGGGCTGCTTCAGATGCTACTATCTCCTGAATGGTATCAGCTAGAAACATGCATCTGGTCTTGTTTGAAAGCTGACATTCTGACAGGCTTTCATACAAGACCAAAATGACAGCTAAAGTCACTGAAATCACTGTTAGGAATCGATTCGGGAATAATCGTGGGTAAAACATGTTGTTACTTTTACTTTCAGCTGCATTCACTGCATCCTGATTTCTATCAGTGATATCTTCCTCTGTCCTGAACATATTGCTGTCATTCTCGTATACTGAAAGCATGGAATGTCAGCTTTCAAACAAGAACAGTTGCATGTTTATCTGCTACCATTCAGGAGATAGCAGCATCTAAAGCTGCCCTTCTCCTCCAGTTAGCTACTATTCTTACTGCCGAAGCTGGACTCTGGCATAACAGTTAGGCCTCCTTCACCGTATGGCTTTTTCAGTATTTTGAGGTCTGCAAAAACGGATCCGCATAAAAAACACGGATGACATCCGTGTGCATTTCGTTTTTTGCAGAACGGAACAGAAGGCCCTGATAGAACAGTACTATCCTTGTCCTCTATGCGGGCAATAATAGGACATGTTCTATCTTTGAACGGAACGGAAAAACGGAAACAGAAGGCATATGGAGTACCTTCCGATTTTTTGTGGATACATTGAAATGGATAGTTCCGTATACGAAATGCAAAAAACGGAACGTAAATAAAAAATAAAAAAAACATTTGTGTGCAAGACGCCTTAGGTGGTTAAGAGGCCTTGAGACAGGACTTGGACAAAACGTAAGCCAGCATCTCATCTGCAGACAGCTGTTTCGAGTGAATTCCCCTCATCAGTGCAGAACAGTATAAGGCATGTATGTGGCAATTTGGAATACGTCTTGAGCCATTTACTATCTTTGAGGGTATGCAAATGAGCTCTTAACAAGTTCTGCCTCTGATGCCACCAGATGTAAGGGATCTTTCACACGAGCGGATGCCGTGCGGGTAATCCACTGCATGAAAGAGAGCCACGCCCTGCACCGGACAGCAGAGACACGGAGCATTAACATGATTGATAATGCTCTGTGCCTCTCTGTGATCTTTTTACTACACCGGGATCTTCTACGTGACCTTTGCATCAAACATCTGTAGAAAGATACTGGGAAACGGTGAAATCAGCAACACCGGATTCCCCATTTTCTCGCTTTGTCGGGAACTGCCCCATTCAGAGGGAGGAGAGAAGGTTCATGGTGTCTATGAGGAACCCGCACACCCCCGGCAAAGACATCACCACTTTCCTGAAGCGGTTCTGCACAGTGGTGAGGGAACCCACCCACATCCTGAACGGACTCTGCTTCTGAATCGGGAAGGGGTCAGTGATCGTCAAGTTAAACAAGGACTCGACCTCTGAAGACGGCCTCCAGCACCTGCCCCTGTCATTTTCCCTCAGAAACTGCCACAGTCTCATATACTACCCGGATATGCCACAGTTCTTCCGGAAATGAGGAAAAAAGGGCCACAAGATGAAGAACTGCAATGAGGATCCTTGCCGAATTTGCCGGGTCACAGGTCACGAGACCAAGAACTGCCTCAAAAATATGGCATGCAACCTGTGCGGACTGTGGAATACATTAGTAAGTGCCTTGTATTAACTTTCTCTACATTATAAAGGTCAGTTGCTAAAGTGAGAGGACCCCTTTAAATGTAGACAAAAAAAATAAAAAAAACTTACATGAAAGGGGCTAAGATCTAACAGCGATGGATACTGTACCCTCCGGTCTAAATGACACCCCAAAGAGCAAATTAAAAATAAATTCACTAAATTTTGAAACAAGCTTCTCCTGATTATATATATAGATATATATATATCTCTATCTAGGAGTCTGAAGAGTTGAGACCCCCTCCCGGCACCCACCTGTGTTGGGCTCCTCTTTCACCTTCTGTCCCTTAGAATTCTTCCATCGACCCTTCACCTGTTGTATGAGCTGCTGGAATTCATTCTTGTGCTTCTTCCCTGTAAGAGACATAGAAGCATTTAATAACCCAAAAGAGGTTCAAAAAAAAAAAAAAAAAGGACGGAATAAAAAAACAACTATGTATTCAATTAAAGCATTTACACCCTCTAAATGTAACATTGTTTAAAGAACATACGAAATTTAGAATAAAGCAGAAAGAACAGAGGTTTTCAAATGAGATCATGACCACGTTCAGGGTTAGGCCTCTATACACTCTTGGCTTTATTTATCTATGCTAGATACAGCAAACTAGTATAGAAAACTATGAAATCATTGGAATTCCTCCATTCTTTACACTGCTGCCTTCACTCGGGGTCTGGGAAATGATACTATAAAGTGACTGGTTCTGTCAGGACTAAACAACTTTACTCTACAAAGGCTGAGACACTTAGCATGAGTAAACATGTAATTATACCGAGTAATCTGCTCTAATCTCATTTCAAAACCTATTATTTAAATTTAGTCATGTCACCTGCAAGGAAACGAGAGGAAAATTACGCTGAATTAATTAAAATGCTAATTTATGACAACATGAAAAAGATCTCTGCTGGTTCTTTACGAGAGGTGTATAAAGCGAGCTCAGTACTAGTTCTAATAGCTGTCAGCCGGGAAAACTTTAGGCTTCATTCACACGAGCGATACGGATTGTGTCAGGATCTGATGACAGAAAAACTGATGGTTTTTCTGGAATTGCGTTCAGTGAATGCGTTTTTTCCATCCGGGTGGTTGTATCTAGATTGCATGTGTTTTCTACGCGTGTGAAGAAAAATTAAAGAATAACCCTCAACATTATACAGGTCGGGGTGCTGCCACATTCATTTCTATGGGAGTTCCAGAGAAATGAGTACAGCGCTCGGCTATCTCCGGAACTGAATGGAGTGGCCGCTCGCTTGTCTGACCAGCAGCTCCATTCATTTAGAGAATCTCCATGTGGTATGGGGCACCAGTTCATGTCCTACAGCTGGGCCCCCGCTGATCTAATGGTTATCCCTAACCTGTGGATAGGGGATACGTTTACATAACCAGTGTAGCGCGCAGATCTCGGTGACAGGCTGTCGTTAGCTGCGGTCACAGTAAGTATCCAGGAAACCAGCCAAAGTGGTCTCCCTGCGTGGTATTAATGTAACAGGGTGTTACAGTGATCCGTCACAATGTAAAGTGACGTGAGAGCACTCACTGCTGGCTGAAAAATTAACTGCGAGTCTGTGAATTAACTCCTTCCTACTATAATAGTTAGTTTTTTTTTCCATTAAATATAAATAAAAAGTAAAAAATAAAATACATTTTTTTAATAAAGATTTTTTTTTTATATATAGCTAGTTACTAGTTCTAGCAATAGTATAGTAGACTATGTACACACACATTTCCCCTTATTTTCTTTCATAAAAATAAAATAAATGTATTAGTTTCAACAATATACCAACGTACACACTTGTTTTTCCCTTTCATAATTTTTTTTTAAATATAGGGTATTCATCTAAGGGCTCTTTCACACTTGCGTTGTTCTTTTCTTCCAGCATAGAATTCCGTCGTCGGGGCTCTATGCCGGAAGAATCCTGATCAGTTTTATCCTAATGCATTCTGAATGGAGTGAAATCCGTTCAGGATGCATCAGGATGTCTTCAGTTCCGGAACGGAACGTTTTTTGGCCGGAGAAAATACTGCAGCATGCTGCGCTTTTTGCTCCGGCCAAAAATCCTGAAGACTTGAAAGGCATTGATCCGGATCCGGCCTTAAGCTAAACGTCGTTTCGGCGCATTGCCGGATCCGACATTTAGCTTTTTCTGAATGGTTACCATGGCTGCCGGGACGCTAAAGTCCTGGCAGCCATGGTAAAGTGTAGCGGGGAGCGGGGGAACAGCATACTTACCGTCCGTGCGGCTCCCGGGGCGCTCCAGAGTGACGTCAGGGCGCCCCATGCGCATGGATGACGTGATCGCATGGCACGTCATCCGTGCGCATGGGGCGCTCTGACGTCACTCTGGAGCGCCCCGGGAGCCGCGCGGACTGTAAGTATACCGCTCCCACTATGGCAACCAGGACTTTAATAGCGTCCTGGGTGCCATAGTAACACTGAAAGCATTTTGAAGACGGATCCGTCTTCAAATGCTTTCAGTACACTTGCGGTTTTCCGGATCCGGCGTGTAATTCCGGCAAGTGGAGTACACGCCGGATCCGGACAACGCAAGTGTGAAAGAGGCCTTAGCTATATTTAGTATGGGGGGGGGGATCTGTGTGTAAAATATACAAACGCATGCATATTTTTTCATTTATTTAAAAATATATTGCTTAAAATGTCCAAATTTCCCCAAGAAGAACTCTTATTTTTAACCCTATCAAAGGCCTTAGAGGCATCAAGAGACAGGATGGAGCGAGAGCCCCCACCCCAAGATTGTATGTTCGCAAACAGGCGATGTAAATTATAATAAGTATTTTTAGGCTACTTTCACACTTGCGTTTGGTGCGAATCAGTCTTGTATCTGCACAGATGGATCCGCACCGATTATGCAAACGCTTGTATCCGTTCAGAACGGATCCGTTTGCATTATTCTTTAAAATAAAAGGTCTAAGTCAAAACGGATCCGTCCTGATTTACACTGAAAGCCAATGAGAGACCAATTGCACCATATTGTCAGTGAAAACTGATCCCTCCCCATTGACTTAAATTGCAAGTCAGGACGGATCAGTTTGGCTCCACAAGCAGCGTTTTGATGTCTGCCTCCAGAGCGGAAACAAACGGATCCTTATCCATTCGGAATGCATTGGGGCTGAACTGATCCGTTTTGGACCGCTTGTGAGAGCCCTGAAACGGATCTCACAAGCGGACCCAGAAACGCCAGTGTGAAAGTAGCCTTATTCGGAATAAAGCCATTCTGATCTGGATGTATAAATCGATGTAATAACCTTAGCAAGCCTTGTAGCCAAAACCCTTGAGAGAAGCTTCACATCCGTATTCAACAAAAGATATCGGCCTACAGGATCCCATATCTAGAGGATCCTTGTCCTTCTTTAGAATTAGTGTTATCGCAGTTTCTGTCATTGATTCTGGAAGGTTACCATCCTCCAATGATTCAGTAAATACCCTCAATAAACATGGGAGAATAACCTCCCTATTTTTACAGTAAAATTCATATGGCAATCCATCTGAACAAGGGGAGGCCTTTAGTGCAGCCTCTAGCTCCTGTAGGGAAAGATCAACATCCAGAAATTCTCTTCGAGTGTCCGTAAGGACTGGAAGAGAGATGGGCTCCAAATATGAATCCATCACTTCTTCTGGAATATTAGTATTTGATTAATATACGGTAAATCCGCAAAGTGCTCAACAAAAATTATTTTTATGCTTTCTTGATCTTCAATAATTCTACCTCCAGGTAAGTGAATGTTTACTATCTCATTTTTTGGATCCTGATTTGAAATCACCCTAGCCAACAATTTCCCCGGACGGGCCGATTTAGCAAAATATTTTTGTCCCTTAAAAAAAGCGCCTCTGCTGGGCCTTGTCCAATAAGAAATCAGAATATTCCTGGCTTGCATGCTTTTCCTATTTTCCTCTGTTTTATTCCTACAAAATTCCTTCATGGCCCCTGCCGCTATTTCTTTTAATTCCCTCTCTTTCATACCGAACCCTTTTCTTAAGTTAGAAATGTTGCTAATAAATAACCCCCTCATAAAGACCTTGAATGCATCCCATACTAATTGAATTTTAACCGAATAACAATTAGAATCCTAAAAACGGACAATCTCCTGTTCCATCATTTTATGAATATCCATTATGGCTATCCAATAGGGATTTAGTCTAAATGGGGGTCTGGCCCTATATTTATCTGTCATAGATCCCTCCGGCGAGTACGGTACATGATCCGATAGAGCCCTGGCCTTATATTTCATCCGCTTTACACAAATAAGATGATTTTTATTTATCAGAGCCAGATCTATCCTGGACATAGCATTTACCGATTTGGTTATACAAGAAAACGCTCTTGTCCCCTTCCCTAGACACCCCCATACATCAAAATCTTGTCATGGGGGACCCTTGAACAGAAATATGGGCATCACCCCTCATTGAAATCCCATCTATCTCTGGATTAATAACATAATTGAAATCCTCATTAACTAGCGAGGGACATTCAGGCCATTGATCCATAAATGTTAGCAAATAATTAAGTACATAGAGAGGGAAAGGTGGCGGAATATAAATAAAGGCCAAAATACAAAATCTTCCAACAAACTTGGCATAAAGGAAAACAAATCTCCGCTGCTTGTCCATAGAGGACGCCTCGCAGACAAAATCAATGCTCTTGTGAATTAAAACTGTCGCTCACCCGGAATAACTGGAAAAAGTGGAATGATAAGTCTGCAGGGCCATCCTCTACCAAACCGTATAGCCGTCTCCTCAGTGAAATGGGGCTCCACTAGTCAAACAATCGCAGGTAAGTGTCTCTGGACCAAATCAGAACCCGCCTGTCTAAATCAGAACCCGCCAGACCCCTAACATTCCAAATTAAAATTTTAAGATCGACTTAAATCAGCAAATCAGATAGATCCCCATCTCCTAGGAGACACATCTCAATCCATCACCCCCCCCCCCCCCCCCCCCAAAACCTCTGGATCTGCCACATTACTGCACCAGATCTCTCAACTAAGATTTCAAAAACTGATCAATTTGTGACGATTCAAGAGGTTTCTGTCCCATTTTAGAATAGTCCGCTGATCACCTATTTTGCTTAGGGCCCCATTTTTTTTCTTCCTCCCTTTCCTTTTTCCCCTTCTGTATAGTGTCTTTTACAGGCCTTCAGATTAAAACTTTTTTTTCCCCCTTCCCACCTTTCGCTCTCGTTCCCCCCGTTTTAACTTATCACCACTTTAACAAGTCCACAGCGCCAATTTTTCGTCTTAATCACGGAGAGTTTCTCCTATCTCATATTTCTCTGAGAAAAACACGGAAAGAAGGGAGGAACAGGAACACACAAAAAAGGAAAAAGAAACCAAAAAATACAAAAATAGGGCCACTATGGGCAGATCTCACCAGTCTTCTTATATTGGTCAATAATACAGCGGATGTTCATCTAGGGCAGCACCAACATGGGTCCAGTAACAGAATGAAAAAACACCACAGCTGGGCAGACCATGGAGGAGAGGAGGCAATCGGTAGCTGGTTATCAACAGGAGGACGGAGGAGGCACATACAGCAAGCGGAGGAAAAGTGGCTTAACATGGAGACAGGAGTAGGTACACTTCCAGGGCTTTCAAACCTCCTTCAGGAGCCAGCACGGACAGACAGCGGAGAAAGCCAGCAAAAGCCAGAGAGGGCTGAGCGCATCGTCCGTCTCGAAGCATCGATAAGGGATCCGTAATTTAGGGCATGACACCCCCGCAGGTACCCATCAAGCCCAGGTGGCGTGCAGCTCCTCCAGCAGTTAAGAGCCGCTCCAGCCGGGAAGCAAGACCAAGTGCAGCGTGGCGAGGCAGAGAGCGCAACGCAGCCACACCTACGTCATCACGTCAGCCCCTTGTGCAAGAAGAATTCTTTAGGGGAGTCAAGTCACTTTGAAGGAGTTTCTAATGTTTTGGCGATTTACATAATCTGTACTGGCAGTACGGTGCCATGGAGCCAGCAATACAAAAATCCACCAAAACCCAAAATGTGCTCCAGTCATTTGTAGTCTTGTACTTAGCCCAGCCAGCAGATAAATGACACAAATAGCGTCCATTTTACACGGTACACACATACGGTAATGGTTTTAGAAATCTTTTGCTTCTAAATCTTTTGTAATAGAAGAAAAATTGGTAAGAAAGGGAAAAAAATAATATATATATATTTTATAAATTTTTTCCATAATTTTCACAGTTCTTCCTTTATTTTTTAAATATTATATTATCTAATGGCACAAAAGAAAGGTCTAAGTTGTCTCGGAAATCAGTTATTTGAAGTCAGACAGGCCAATTGCTAAAAGTGGCCTGGTTAGGAAGGGGGTTAGGCTACTTTCACACTGGCGTTTCTGGGTCCGCTTGCGAGATCCGTTTCAAGGCTCTCACAAGTGGCCCAAAAAGGATCAGTTCAGAATGCATCAGTTTGGCTCCGTTTAGCCTCCATTCCGCTCTGGAGGTGGACACCAAAACGCTGCTTGCAGCGTTTTGATGTCCGTCTGACGAAACTGAGCCAAATGGATCCGTCCTGACACAATTTTTTATTTAAAAAAATTTCATGATAAAATTTCATGCATTATAGGTGCGGATCCGTCTGTGCAGATACCAGACGGATCCACACCTAACGCAGGTGTGAAAGTAGCCTTAAACGGTAAGGCCCTATTCACACGACTGTATTTTTGGTCTGCATCCGATCCGCATTTTTTGCAGATTGGATGCGGACTCAATAAGGGCTGCAAAAGACAGAGACAGCACACCGTGTACTGTCAACTTCTGCACGTCCATTCTGTCGCCCCGCAAAGATGGAACATGCCCTATTTTTGTCCGTTTTGCGGCAAGGATAGGCATTGTTACAATGGACACAAAATACACACGGTCATGTGAATGCACCCTAATGAAGAGGTTAATAATCGTACACTGTTTCTGCTCTCCTTTAACCCGTATGGTTTTCTTCCATGTATTTTCTTCTCCCACTTTCAGGATTGGCAGCTTCTCATCTTCCGGCACGCAGCTATAACCCCGTGGGCGCAGACGTCCTGGTAATACTTTGTGCTTTCTCATTTAGAAGCTGAATGACTATTTCTGCTCTCGCTGAGACTTAATAAGCAGATTTATAAAATCATTTTGTGAGCCGTCCGCTCTTCAGAAAGCTGAACGGGATGAAAGGATTGACAGATGTGCTGAAGTGTTTTGAATCATGCTGCGTGGAGGCGAGGATATCCCCAGATGACATTTTCCTTTGGCCGGTCACAGATCCGGCCGTTTACTTATAGATTGTAACCTCGGATCTTATAAAGCACTCGCTGATCGGAATCTCATTACTGTAAACCCGCACCATTACCTGCTCTGGCAATTTACTGATTTGAAAAGTTCTACATCTTTCTAATATACCTTGTGTGTCAATATCTCCCCCATTTCCAAGCTCTCTGCTTGCTGTCAGTGAATGGTAATATTCACGGTTTACATCCAGAGACTAGGGAACCCATCCTGACCATGCAGACGTGCAGCATGTTACAGCCGAGAGCCGATATGGTGTAATGCTGCCCGGAAGATAACTATCATGCGCGATCTGTATATAATGGTCATAATAAGAAATGTGCTGGTGGAAGATGTCTCATATTTATTAGACATGCGGGTCTCTTAAATTCTTCCTGCAGTTTGCGCACTAGAAAATAAAAAAGTTAATTTCCTGGTGGCAGACTCCATTTAAAGGGGCAGTTTAGGATTTACAAAAACATGGCTGCTTTGTCTCAAAAACAGTACCACACCTGTCCACAGGTTGAGAGTGGTATTGCAGTGTCAAAGAAGAAGATATGCAATACCAGACAGGTGTGGCGCTGTGTCTGGAAGGCAGCTATGTGTCTATCACCCTGTACAATCCTATGGGAATACATGCAGCCACCATTTTAAAGGGGTTGCTCCCCTTTGGGGGCCTTTCAGACAGACCCTCCACCCACAGAGCTAGACCTGCAGAGGGAAGAAAGCGTTTCTGCTCCATGCCCCTGGCTCCTTCGCTCACCTGCCATGACCCAGCATTGGGGGGAACCAGTAGTCAGTGCTGCCACGGGACCCACGAAGATGGGACACAGACTAGAGGGAGGCAGCAGCTGCAGGTAAGCGAAGCAGCTGGAACCCAGCAGCAGGGAGCAGGTAAGTACGCTCCTCCACAGGTGCAGAACCTTGTGGGGGGGTTTAAAAGGCCCACCCCAGAGTTAAAAACACCTATGAGCTGGACATACACATCAGATGAATGCCGGTCAAAGCTACAGATTTCTTCTCAATGTTTAATTAGTATGAGGGTGTCCTGACTCTCACCGGCTGGCAAATTTCAACATACCAGCTCTTTCGCTTCTCAGGGGAGATAGCTTCATATTGATCTCTTGGTGGACACCACCGTTCATCATTTGCAAATATGAGAGTTTATTAAAATTGCATATTAGTTACGAATATATATATATAAAAAAATTAAAAAATCTAAACCATCAGAAGAATTTCCGGTGTGCTGTGTGCACAGAAATCATAATCCTACTTCCAGTATCTCACAGAACAAAGTAAGATGTTAAGGGGGGGAAAAAAAAAAGACAAACATCTGTTAAAATAAAAAGATGGCGGGAACGCTTCCTCTGCCGGTCTGGGGAGATTTGCCTTTCCCCCAGGCTGAAACCCACATCCAGAAAATTAATGGAGGGAGATGTAGTAATTACTGTAATACCAGAGGGACGGACATTATACCGATTTTATATTTTCTGCAACAGTTTTGAATAAGAGAGAATTCCGGGGAAAGAAGCGCGTTAGATCTTTTTTATACAAGGTCACATATATGATCACTAGTGATTAATATGGATTTCATCTCGGAGAGAAGCCGAATTCCTGACCGCAGAATATGGTTTGCCTTTTCCACTTGTGACTTCTCCATGATTTATGTTGGCAATGAGCTCCATGGGATTTAATCAGTTGCACCAGGGTGGAAGTAATAATGCTAACATGATAGATCATTAGTATGCTCCTTAGTGAGAAGATAATGAAGACGAAGAAATTGCCTTCATCTATCGGAGAAGTGCCGCACTACGGGTGTGGAGGATTGACACTCGAGCACAGACCGTATCAAGGTAACTTCGGAGAACGCACTGCTGTTTATTTCCATTCAAGACTGCCAAGTTAACCCTATGTATGCAGGGCTGCAGGATCAAAGCGGAGTTCCCTCTGTCAGCCCAAAGTTTTTCAATATGGTGTCATTAAAAATACATGTTGTCCTGAACAATACCTCCAAACTGAAAAAAATTACAATACAGGCCTTCTCATTAAGAGGTTAAAAGGCTATGAACACCTTCGAAATTATTATTAGAATTTTTTTTTTGCTGTAACATTTTCTACAAGCTTGATGCTGTATGTGTAACCCCTGCTGAATCTGACAGATCCAACAGCACACTACTCCTGGCTCGCTCTACTCATCCATCCCTTCTCTCAGTGTTAGAGATGAAGCAGAACAGAGAGGGGAAGGTTTTAAACAGGAGATCAGAGTTTGGAGAGGGGGGAAAGCATACAAGTCTTCAGGAGGAACAGAACACACATGCTGAAAGGGTCACTAATAAGGATGAGCAAATCGACTTTGGATGAAACAACTGAAGTCAGTTTGCATAAAACTTTGTTTGAATACTGTACCGAGCACTTGCTCAGTACAGTATTCTAACGAAGTTTTATGCGAATAGACTTCGGATGTTTTATCCAAAGTCGATTCGCTCATCCGTAGTCATTAACCATAAAAAAAACCTAAAAACTTTTGTTATGTCTTTGAGATATATCAAAATCTTAGACTGGTGGAAGTCCGAGCGCTGAGATAACCCATGATCCCAAGAAAGAGGGGAGAGAAGCACGTGTATACTGCGCTCTCACTCCACAATGCACGGCGTCTATGGCCCCATCTTAATTCCGCCCTCAGCTGTGAAGATCCCTTCATTCTAGGGATCAATGGTGGTCTTAGTGCTCAGATCTAAACTTTTGATAAGTTTCTATGACATATCAAAAGTTTTTTGAAAAGTTAGTGGCCCTAGGAGGAGATCGCACACTGCAGTCTGCGAGTGGGATCAAACAGGGTGTGAATCAGTGTACAGGGATAGGAGAGAACAGCCTCTGCATGGGGAGGGAGGGGGAAATCACACACCTCAGCATCAGTGACTGTAAGAACAGGGAAAGGAGATCCCTCCTGATCTTCGAAAGGGAAAGGAGTCCAGCAATGAAGATGTGCTGATAGAAGAGAGAAAGTGAAGACAGTAGCATCCTGGTCACACAGACCTCATATCCTGCATGTATTACTGGGAAGGACATAAGGGAGATAATGTTTATCAGAGGGTCTGAAAATTAATGAAGATTACTGCTTGAAGCTTAGTGCAACTACTAGCATAATTAAAAACATCTTTTCATGTCTAAGATGTTCATTCTGACCCACAGAATTTATACATGTCTGATAGGTAGCGGACGCAGTTCTAGGCACCCTAGATAACAGGAGAATGAGGGGGCATATGAGCCTTGTTTGGAGCAGAAAACATGGAAAGCTGGCTGTGCATGTGCTTCTGCGCAGGAAATGTCCTGTACGATGCCGATGAAAGAATCAGGTTTCAGCTATATCCGTGTCATACCCTTGAAATAACTTCTGCAGAGGGGGCGATGGGAGACCTACCTTGCTACATACTGTTTCGTCAACTGCTCTGTTTACCAAGTAAAATGTGAATGCAATGTACATCTGTGTTTTCGTGGCAGGGGTAGCTGTCCCAAAGCAACAGACGGAATGTGCTGCATAGCCCAGGAAAGCCTCTTTAATGACTTGGATTTGGAAAACAAGCCTTTGGTTCTCCCCCCTCCCTTCACGCATTTCTCATTCACTTTCCAGGACACATGGCTTATCCTGCCAATCTGTGGGTTTTCTGCAGAACTCAGCGGTGATTCACATGTTCAGAATCAGAGTACATATTGCTCAAGTGACTCTCACAGGAGGGGTGTCTCGATTCTTGGTATGTGTTGTTTTACATTTTCAACCCCATGGAAAGCTGGAGTAGTTTAGGGCACGCCCAGGCCTCCATTTTCTATATATTTGTATGTTATCTATTACAGATTGTGGGGGAACCCCGTGATCTGCCTTCCTTTGATGGATCATTCTTCGTCCAGGGTGGACAACACCTTAAAGCTTTTTAAAACCTTTAACATTTTCTTACAAACCCCCGTATCCAATCTTGCAATGACAGGGCTGGTAACAGTTCCATCTGAGTTTTTCACGCGGCTGGTCATCAGCTACAGGTCTGACGTGGACTTCACCTGCGTGGTGATACCACCAGTCATTGTGGCTGCAGTAAGGAGAGCGGCTGTATGGGAGCCTCCACAAACGCTAGTTCTCATGGCTGCATCCAGTGCGAAGTTGGACAGAACTGAACTACAAGAAATTATTGTTTACGAGACAGAAAAGTTCTTGGAGATGAAGGAGGACGGTCCGCTGAGAGCCCATCAGAGGTGGGTGAGCAGATGTTCTAAGCACATTCTTCGCTAATAATTCCAGGCCAAAAAATGTTGGCGGCCAACATCGAAGAGACTCCCAAGAAGAATAAAACTACATTATATCACATGCACATAGAACTGTAACTACGAACCTCTATTAGACCTAAAATTACAATTCTGTGGAACGGTCTTGTTATGTAGAGGGAAACAAATGTGTCTCCTGCTCAAGACTCTATGACTGCAAGAAACAAGCGGCTCTCGCTCAGGTGGACCAGGCTATGTGCGCACGTGGCAAAAACTTACATGGATTCAGTCCCATCATTCAATTGGGCTGAGCTGCAGCTTTTCAGTGCAGAATTTGCCCAAATAATGAACATGCTGTCGATTTTAAAATCTGAAGTGCGTTCATTATTCCAGAGAGAGATAAAAAATACCTCCTTCACTTTCATTAGCTGCCAAATGTCAGCAGAGAATCCGCGGAGGATTTCTGAAGCAAGTTATTTTTTTTTATCAGATAATTTTTATTGAAAAATCTTTTTTTCCATTAAACAAATTGCACATTAATATCAATTGGTCCAGTTCACCTCTCTATCAAAAACCAACCAAGGGCTACATAATCCGGACCTATCTATCTATAAACCCCAAATAGCCTAAATTTTCGAGATACAATTCCTTTTAGGATAGACCCCTTTTTCCAACCGGATCGCTACATTTAATTTTGCAATAAACTCTGCAACAACCAGCGGGACATGCTAATCCATCTCGCCCGCCAGTGTCTTACGTGCCATGTATAACATTCTATGTATTCCTGTAATAATAGGTGGTTGAAGATTTTCCAAATCAAAAATGCCAAGGAGACACGTTTTGGGATCAGGGGAGAAATTTGCACTATGTACCTTATTTATCAGTTGTATTATGTCCTGCCAAAATGCTGTCAAGGCACCGCAGTTCCATAACATCTGAAACAGATCAGCCCCTTCCTCTCCACATTTCGGGCAACAGGAGTCTCTTCTATACAAGGCTTCGAAGAGAACTATTGGAGTTTTATAAACCCCGTGTATCAAACAGCTGAGACAGTCTAGCAGCCTCACTAAGAGACAGGTTCGGGGTTGATGCTAATGTTTCTTCCCACTGAGTATCGCTTATTTCCCAATACATTTTTCCTTTAAGAGGGAATTTTTTAAGGAAATCCTCATGTAGAGAGCGATACACTTCTGATATAGCTCCCCTCTCAACACTGTCGCCACTATCTTGTCAAGCATCTGACTAGTTGTAATTTGCAATGGAGCTAACTGGAATTGTGTTTCCACAGCGTGCCTCAGCTGCAAATACTTATGGAAGTGAGTGGAAGGGAGGTCACACTCAGATCTAATCCCCCAGAATATATCTGGCCCAAAGTCCAGATGTCTTTCGCTTTCCACTCGGTGAACCCGGTCAATCGCTGAAGCAAGTTTAAAGACATGCTTTCAAACGGGCTGTTCTACAAAAAATATTCTACATTTTGAAACCAGCAACTGGATCCGAATACTTTTGTAATTGCAGGTCATTAAAACTTTAGTACAGCCACTGGGCTATTCAATAAAATGTCTGTATGGTGCCACCTGCTGTTTCTTCTTTTCTTTACTTTTTGTCCACCTCACTGAGGTGGTCGCACACGCTCCGTTTAAATCTTAAATGGTCACCGCCCAAGCTGTGGTAGTTACAGGGAATGAGCTGCAGTAAAAGGACATGCCCCTGCCAGCCTGAAACAAATATAGGAGAACAATTGGAGCAATGAAAGGGCAGGCACAGAGCTGGTTCTCTCTTTGTTAGGCTACTTTCACACTGGCGTTTTGGCTTTCCGTTTGTGAGATCCGTTCAGGGCTCTCACAAGGGGTCCAAAACAGATCAGTTTTGCCCTAATGTATTCTGAATGGAAAAGGATCCGCTCAGAATGCATCAGTTTGCCTCCGATCTGTCTCCATTCCACTCTGGGGGCTGCCTGCAGCGTTTTGCTGTCCGCTTGACGAAACTGAGCCAAACGGATCCGTCCTGGCACACAATTTAAGTCAATGGGGACGGATCCGTTTGGCTCAGTTTCATCAAGCGGACAGCAAAACGCTGCAGGCAGCCGCCAGAGCGGAATGGAGACTCCACTCGCCATGACGTCGCCCCCCCCAATCACTGACGAGAGGTAAGTAACGCCACCTACACTTACCTTTAGCTTCACAGAGAAATATCGCGCAGGCACAGTACCAAAGACTGCATGCGTGCTTCATGTGTCACTGGGCATGCGCCTGGGCAGGATTTCTCGGCGAAGCTGAAGGCAAGTGTGGGTGGAGTTACCTCGTGTCGGCAATGGCGCTGATGGGGGCGCGGAGTCTCAGCCCAGGAGAGGCGTGCTCGACCCAAAGCAGAACCACGATTGTCACATTAGAAAAGGTGAGACATCACCAGGTCTGAAAATCCACCATTTTTATTTACATTATGTGCGCAATGGGGAATAGTTGCTAATACTGACCGAGAGACGCACCAGTCACTCCCTCAGTGCAGTGTACAATATAAAATCTGCCAGAAAAACCCTTTAAAGAGGACCTTTCATCAGTTTAGCCCTCGTCTAATTATGGTCTTACCTTATAGGGCGGCCCCCACTGATGCCATGGCACTTTTTATTTTATTTTATTTTTTTAAAGACCCCACGTTCGTCCGCTTTTGGCCCCGTTGATTTCGGCGCCTTATATTATAATGAGACAACTCGTTTATACTAGGCAGAGACTCGCAGTTTTGCTGCGGGTGGTGTCTTCTCCCTGGCTGTGAGCGCATCCAATCAGAGCGCACCGCTCTTAGCCAGGGAGAATGCTCCTCCCTGGCTAAGAGCAGTGCGCTCTGAATGCGCTTCTCCCTGGCTAAGAGCGGTGCGCTCTGATTGGATGCGCTTCTCCCTGGCTAAGAGCAGTGCACTCTGATTGGAATGCGCTTCTCCCTGGCTAAGAGCAGTGCACTCTGATTGGATGCGCTTCTCCCTGGCTAAGAGCAGTGCACTCTGATTGGATGCGCTTCTCCCTGGCTAAGAGCAGTGCGCTCTGATTGGATGCGCTTCTCCCTGGCTAAGAGCAGTGCGCTCTGATTGGATGCGCTTCTCCCTGGCTAAGAGCAGTGCACTCTGATTGGATGCGCTTCTCCCTGGCTAAGAGCGGAGCGCTCTGATTGGATGCGCTCACAGCCAAGGAGAAGAGAACCTCCCCCATCGAAACTGCGAGTCTCCGCATAGTATAACAGAGTCGGCTCATTATAATATAAGGCGCCAAAATCAACAGGGCCAAGAGCGGACGAACAGGGGGGTCTTTGGGGGGGGGGAAGTGCCATGGCATCATTGGGGGCAGCCCTATAAGGTAAGACCATAATTAGACGAGGGCTAAACTGATGAAAGGTCCTCTAAGTAATACCACCTGACATCATCATAAATACGGTACATTGGCTAACTTGTTCCATGGTATAAAATTCTGCTCTCTTTAATTACACAGTTAGCACCAGCCTTAAAATAAACCCTACAGACCCAGTATCATTAAATATTCAATATTTCAAACAAGCGATATTGTTCCACCGGCTGCCATTATGGCTAAGTGCTTCATTAAACAGTAACACAGGATTTTGTAGGAAGAATTAATAATTGACTCGTCCGGCGCTTTAGAAAATTCCAGACGAGCGCTCTAAGTCACAGGCTGTAAATCATTCAGCGACATTAAAGGGAATGAAAACAAAATGAGGTTATTAAGGACAGCGATTACTACGCAATGCAGAAATCCTCGCGGCGGGAAATGGCGGCAAACCACAATGCATCTTAATGGACGCCCAATACCAAACCACTCTCCTTAAATGGCTGCTACATAGAACAAAAATTAAATGCACACAATGGGCTTTGCCCAGGAGGGACTAATAATATACACCTCTTGACATGACTTTTTAGGGTTTTTCTGACATATTTTTACTGGTGACCTATCCAGGTCCGACACCCAGGACCCAGCCAATCAGCTGTTCGAGAAGGCACCGGTGCTCACAGTAGCGCCGCGGCCGTCTCTCTGCTCACCAAGCACAGCGCCGTACATTGTATAGCGGCTGTGCTTCGTATCGCGCTCAGGCCCATTCACTTCAATGGGGCTGAGCTGCGTCTAGGTCACATGACCGATGAACATGACGTCACATGGCCTAGGGAAAGCTGAGAGAAGGCCACAGCGCTACTGCAAACGTCAGTGTCTTCTCAAACTGCTGATTGGCGGGGGTCCCGGTCATCAATCAAAATATCTTGGAAAAACTCTTCTAAATAGGTTTTTAACGTGATAAAAATGGTCTCTCCCTTTTTTTTTTTTTTGGGACTCTCCTGACCCATTCTCACCATGTAAATCACTTCCATTCATTTCCATCCTCTAGGAAGCACTTCCTGTTGCTGTATCCAACCAAACCCATGATGCACTGCTCCTTTCTTTGCTACAGCTCTAGCACCTCCCCTAACAAAGCCCAGCTAGTTTATAGCTCCTCCCACCCAGCTAGTTAGATAGACCCTCCCCCTACATGACATCACAGGAAATAAGAGAAAGCTGCATGGACAAGGTCACGTGACCGCAGCCCAGAACAGAAGATGAGAGCAATAAAGGGAAAATAAATAAGTTACAAAATGACAGCGACCTTCATAAATGACTATTTTAAAAGATCTCTATGAACACTGAAAAACCGCTTTAAAAAATAAATATAGGCCCCTCCCATTTACTGAAGCGCCTCCTCATAAAATAAAAGTAGCAGTTACATAATGAAGCTCTTTTCTCCCTGGAGGCTGCTTAGAATCATTGTGCCATGACAGACACTCTCCATGTACAGACTTCCTTTAATTTTTGCTTATGCCAGCAACCAGTATGAACTGCAGTTTAAAGTAAGGGGGAGGAAAAGTGAAGCAGAAAGAACTGAAGGGAAACCAATGGCAGATTTCATACAGGGTTTTTCCCCCTTCATAAATTACACTAATAATTGATGGGCAGGCATTAAAGACTTGGTACTGCACCCAATGCGTAAATGATTACAAACGTTTTATAGTGCACGCTAAAGAGGCGAGTGTGAATACAAACGTATTAGAGGCAGAAGCCTGGTGTCAAGCTAATGGACAGAACTTAGAGGTGCCCAGCAATGTTCTTGTAATAGATCTTACCCTAACGCACAGCAGAAGAGGCTAAAATGATTCTACATCTAAATGAACCATTTCCATTGACCCTACACGTTTCAGAAAGTCATTACCTTACAAGGTTAGACGAACTTCAAAGATTTAAAAAGAAAAAAGAAGAACCTTCTTGCATGACGAGGAGTAAAACCGCTTCGCTAAGCACGTTTGATAGTCCTGCTGCCAGTACGCTTTCTAGAAGAAAACCGCCATGTCCTCTCTCCGTTATGGGTAGGATGTTTTAACCTAAAGATTGTGCAGATCGGCGTGACGATATTCTTAGAAAACTGACAGTAGACAAAGCAAAGTTTTGGAATAAGAGGACTTTTGCCGAGCGACGATCTGGGTGTGATATTTAGCAGATTTTAGTAGAAATTGCTCCTGTGAAGGTTTCTTCCACTGCTTGGAGGCCTTTACAACTAAGGCTACTTTCACACTGGCGTTTCTGGGTCTGCTTGTGAGATCCGTTCAGGGCTCTCACAAGGGGCCCAAAGCGGATCAGTTCAACCTCAATGCATTGTGAATGGATAAGAATCCGTTCAGAATGCATCAATTTGGCTGCGTTTGGTTTCCGTTGCGTTTTTAGAAGGTCACTAAAACGCAGCTTGCAGCGTTTTGGTGACCGTCTGACTATGCGGAGCCAAACAGATTCGTCTAGACTTACAATGTAAGTCAATAGGGATGGATCCGTTTTTCACTGACACCATATCCCCAATTGACTTTCAATGTAAGTCAAGACTGATCCGTTTTGACTCAGACGTATTTTTTTATGAATAATGCAAACTGATCCGTTACGAACAAATACAAGCGTTTGCATTATTGGTGCGGATCAGTCTGTGCAGATACAAGATGGATCCGCACCAAACGCAAGTGTGAAAGTAGCCTAAACTGCTTAAAAGGGTTTTCTGAGATATTTTTACTAATGACCTATCCTTGGGATCAGACACCCAGGACCCCCACCGATCAACTGTCCGAGAAGGCACCAGCACACACAGCAGAGCCCCCCGGCCTTAGCGCAGCGCCGTACATTGTATAGCGGCTGTGGTTGGTATCGTGGTTCGGCCCCATTCACTTCAATGGGGCTGAGCTGCGTCTAGGCCTTTTGACCAATGAACGTGACATCAAATGACCTAAGGAAAGCTGGAAGAAAGCCATGGCGCTAGTGTGAGTGCCTCTTCAAACAAGTGATCGCCTAGGAGTCAGACCCCCACTGATCAGACACTGATGACCTATCCAGAGAATAGGTCATCTGTAAAAATATCTCAGAACACCCCTTTAAGGACTGCCTGGTGTATATACACAGTGGGTGGTCCTGGTCCTTAACCCCCTGAATGTTTATCGTTAAGGAAAGGATTTAAAAGGAGTTGTCACAGTAAAAGAGGTTGTCCCACCCGGCCATTTCCCCAATGAGGTGGGGGTCGGCGTCAACCCCAGGTGACAGGGCATATGTTATTGCTGAGCAGGTGGCACTCCACAATTTCCATAGCTCCATTGGCAGGGAGCTACACAAATAGGATAAAAAGGTAAGCTAAGCTGATTCCATAACTCTGAACTTACATAGCGTCTAATGGTATGCTGTCTAACTGCAAAGAGAGCAATGAAAAACAGCGGCGCGCGCCGACCTGCTCGTCAGTTTCTGTAAGTCCAGCCACTTGGGTGTGGCGCTTAGTGCCAGCTTTCCAAGCAGCTTCTGTACCTATGATAAAACAAAAGATGCAATACTTCTCCTTTCTCCCCCGTGCTGCTTCCTGCACTATGCTCCGCTCTGTCGCTGAAGTCTTCGTCTTGACTGACGCCACCACGTTCTGATGACCATGAAGCCAACCACTGGCCTCAGCAGCAAGAAAATGCCAGGAAAACTAACTACAGCAGGGAGTACAGCAGCGAAGCTCTGGAGAGAGCAAGGAAGAAAATGGGAAAGTATTGCTTCTTCTGATTTTGTATAGCGGTTGCACAATTTTTTATTTAACTTGTAGAACCTAAAAAAAAGTGAGCGCTGCGTATGGAAACCAGGAAGCGGCACGACAGCTGTCTGTACTGGCTGTGGGGGCCACGTGACTGGTCATGTGATGGATGACATGCTGGTGATAGGAGGCTGATGTCAGGTCTAGACTCAACTCAGCCGTCAATAGGCCCGGCTGCAGAGCCCTTGCGTAGTAGAAAAATATAACATCAAAATATATAATATTAAAAGAAATGAAGTGTTTACTATGTTTTTCTTAACAGAATTTTGACTGAGCACAAGTTTCCATGGTAACAAAAAGCTCAAAAAGTTGCCATGAGATCTCTAGGTGACGCAGTTTCTGTTTGTCTAAACTAGAGCAAGGATAGCTGGAGAAATACACAATCGCCGTGACGTGAAGGGCTGACGAGCCACTAAAGATTCATTTGCAGCGGGTACAGGAGTCCTTGAAAACTCTCTTGTACTAAAAGAGACCATCTGCGCTTCAAACAATATAACTAAACGACAAGTCCCATCTACCATGATCAGCGGCGCCTCCTGTCATACAGACCTGATCTTCCCACGTTTAAGCAAATGCTTTAAATTGTCCTGCAATTAAATAGGTTTCTTTGATCATTATTAAGGAGATGTAAGAGGAGAACTCGGCAGTGAGTAAACGTCAGCAACGCTGCGGATCATGACATATCCTACTCCACAGAATTACTGATTATTTTTTCTCTTATAATACATTTCAAAAGTGCAGAGATTGATTTCCACAACAAATTGGACTTTAACATTCACTCCCATCATGACCCAGGATAGAGATGTCTAATATTGTCTTCATCCTTAATCATCTGCTCTTTTCTGTCCCCTCCTGAACAATGTACTGTACATGAGCAGCAAAGAGGAGAGGGGGAAGGGAGCCGACAGCAGCACTGAGCGCATTTCTGACTTACTAATTCAGGACCATATACAAAAATATAAAAACTATAATACAATCCCCTAGCTACATAAATATACCTACTATAATACTGTCTCCTATGTACAAGAATATAACTACTATAATACTGCTCCTATGTACAAGAATATAACTACTATAATACTGCCTCCTATGTACAAGAATATAACTACTATAATACTGCTCCTATATACAAGGATATAACTACTATAATACTGCCTCCTATGTACAAGACTATAACTACTATAATACTGCCTCCTATGTACAAGAATATAACTACTATAATACTGCTCCTATGTACAAGAATATAACTACTATAATACTGCCTCCTATGTACAAGAATATAACTACTATAATACTGCCTCCTATGTACAAGAATATAACTACTATAATACTGCTCCTATGTACAAGAATATAACTACTATAATACTGCTCCTATATACAAGGATATAACTACTATAATACTGCTCCTATGTACAAGAATATAACTACTATAATACTGCTCCTATGTACAAGAAAATAACTACTATAATACTGCTCCTATCTACAAGAATTTAACTACTATAATACTGCCTGCTATGTACAAGAATATAACTACTATAATACTGCTCCTATGTACAAGAATATAACTACTATAATACTGCTCCTATGTACAAGAATATAACTACTATAATACTGCCTCCTATGTACAAGAATATAACTACTATAATACTGCTCCTATGTACAGGAATATAACTACTATAATACTGCTCCTATGTACAAGAATATAACTACTATAATACTGCTCCTATGTACAGGAATATAACTACTATAATACTGCCTCCTATGTACAAGAATATAACTACTATAATACTACTCCTATGGATAAGAATATAACTACTATAATACTGCTCCTATGTACAAGAATATAACTACTATAATACTGCTCCTATGTACAAGAAAATAACTACTATAATACTGCTCCTATGTACAGGAATATAACTACTATAATACTGCTCCTATGTACAGGAATATAATATTATAATACTGCTCCTATGTACAAGAATACAACTACAATAATACTGCTCCTATGTACAGGAATATAACTACTATAATACTGCCTCCTATGTACAAGAATATAACTGCTATAATAGTGCTCCTATGTACAGGAATATAATATTATAATACTGCTCCTATGTACAAGAATATAACTACTATAATACTGCTCCTATGTACAGGAATATAACTACTATAATACTGCCTCATATGTACAAGAATATAACTACTATAATACTGCTCCTATGTACAGGAATATAACTACTATAATACTGCCTCCTATGTACAAGAATATAACTGCTATAATACTGCTCCTATGTACAAGAATATATCTAATATCCGCCTCCTCCACCTCATGAATTGGGCGCGGAGCACTTCAACTCCGCTAGCCTTGCTCAGCACAGACGCGGAAAAGGCCTTCGACAGGGTCAGTTGGCAGTATATGTCTGCGGCACTGTTGAAATTTGGTTTCCCTGATCAGTTAATGGCGGCTATTTTCTCTTTATACTCGTCCCCCTCTGCCAGAGTCAAGGTCAACGGCACTCTTTCCCCTGCCTTTGCCATATCCAATGGCACTAGACAGGGATGCCCCCTCTCCCCGTCTCTTTTTGTCATAGTAATGGAAACCCTACTATGCAAGATCAGACAAGACCCCGACATTGAAGGCATCAAGATGGGATCTTGCATGCATACCACTGCAGCATTTGCCGATGATCTATTAATGATGACCACCAACCCCACGATTTCTTTCCCACGGCTCCACTCTCTGTTCGAAGAGTTCGGATGGATTTCTAATTTCAAGATTAATTATAGCAAATCCATGGCCCTGAATGTTTCATGCAAATCCTATATAGTCAAGAACCTCAAACGCGCCACCTCCTTTGCTTGGGCCCCCCGTGATATTACGTTCCTAGGGATACGAATCTCAGCTAACCAAGATGACCTATTTAGTCTCAACTACGGCCCCCTACTCAAAGATATTAGAACACATCTACAGTCCCTTAAACTCCCCTTCATCTCCTGGATAGGCAGGAAGAACTTCCTTAAAGCCTTCATTGTACCCAAACTTCTATATTTAATACAAACACTACCAATTTGGCTCCCTCGCTCCTTTTTTATGGAAATACGCCGTATGTTCTCTTTGTTAATGTGGGCAGGCAAGTCCTCCAGGATAGCGTACTCAATATTGACAAGAGAAAAGAGATTTGGGGGCTTTGGTATGCCCGACATCCAAACTTATTATACAGCGTCGCTCCTGAACAGGTGCTTCTCTCTCCTCTCACGCCAACCCCCGAATCTTTGCGTACAACTGGAACGTGCTCTTATCACCTACAAAGAAGGACTTATCCTATGGGGAATCCGCACATGCACCCCGAACAACGCATATGCCTCTCCCATTTGGAAAGGCATGTTGGTGGAATGGGCCAAACGATATAAATCCCAAGACCTCAGGTTCCCTAATATCCACCTTCCCCTGCATCTACTACAGAACTATATTCACCCCGATATACTCAGACCCTCCGGAGTCTGGCGCATACTATCTGACCTTACCTTACAAGATATCGCTTCTACGTCTGGGGACTTGGCATGGGACAAGATCCAGGATCTGCCGAGGGTCAAAGCCCTCTCCTTCCTTTCTATTGGGGCATTTAGTCGTGATATTAGAGCCCTCAAGCTACCTCCCCCCACTGATGATACACCTACTTGGCTAGAGAAGAAGCTTTGTGTTCCCGAGTTACCGAAAAAGCCCCTCTCGACACTCTACAGGGAGCTGCTCTCTTCTGCTCCTCCAGCACTGCACTTTGTGTCCGCCTGGGAAAAGGAGCTCACAATCCAATTGACTGAGCCGGAGAAGGCCTTTATCTTAGCCCATTCACATGGCTTCAACCGATGCATCAAAATTCAGGAGAATTCCTACAAGTTACTGACCCGCTGGTACAAAACACCAGAATTCCTACATAGGCTCAACCCGGATATTCCATCGCAGTGCTGGAGGTGTGGAACAGAAGTCGGCTCTTTGTCGCACATATGGTGGTCCTGTAGTAAAATTCGCCCCTTCTGGTCTCAAATAGAGAACACAATTAACCGGATATGCGCCTCTGAGGTACGTCTGGATGCAAAACTAGTACTCCTCTGGTGTCCCAATGATTCCCTTACCCCTGCCAAAGCTGACCTCCCGACCATGCTTCTTACTGCAGCACGTATGTTGATACCCCTCCTCTGGAAGAATGATTCGCCACCCTCAATGTTAATGTGGACCGAGAAAACAGACCAATTGTTTAGATTTGAGGAATTAGCCCATTGGGAAACACGCACACGTTCCAAATTTCTCAAACTGTGGCGACCATGGGAGAAGTACCGTAATCCCGAGTGAATTGGAAGAACTCCCTCTCCTCCTCTACCCACCCCATTCTACCTCTCCTCCCAACTCCCCACCCCCCAATCTTGTCTGTGTCTTTTCTTTCATTCGTTGTTACTAAATTGTTTATACTCACTATGTTAGTAGATATGATATGGTCTGTAAGAATATTTGTACCCTTTCTACTGCTGCCATTTGCATATGGCTATATAATGATACGTATTTTTTGACCAGATCGTTTGCACTCTCAATAAAAAGAGTTTTGGTTAAGAATATAACTACTATAATACTGCCTCCTATGTACAAGAATATAACTACTATAATACTGCCTCATATGTACAAGAATATAACTACTATAATACTGCCTCCTATGTACAAGAATATAACTACTATAATACTGCTCCTATGTACAAGAATATAACTACTATAATACTGCCTCCTATGTACAAGACTATAACTACTATAATACTGCCTCCTATGTACAAGAATATAACTACTATAATACTGCTCCTATGTACAGGAATATAACTACTATAATACTGCTCCTATGTACAAGACTATAACTGCTATAATACTGCTCCTATGTACAAGAATATAACTACTATAATACTGCCTCATATGTACAAGAATATAACTACTATAATACTGCCTCCTATGTACAAGAATATAACTACTATAATACTGCCTCCTATGTACAAGAATATAACTACTATAATACTGCTCCTATGTACAGGAATATAACTACTATAATACTGCCTCATACGTACAAGAATATAACTACTATAATACTGCTCCTATGTACAGGAATATAACTACTATAATACTGCTCCTATATACAAGAATATATCTAATATAATACTGCTCCTGATAGACCAGGATATGGATTGGAAGTGAGGAGAATTTTCACTTGTTTTTGATCGTTTGCAGTACAATGTACACAGACACATTTAATATTGTTTCTTAGTTTGTACATATATGATAATCTGGCGATATCTTTTACCATTTCTGTCTGTCAGATTCAATCTCCATGACTCCGTTATACTCCTTGTATGCATCCTGTATGATATTGCTCTTGGTGATGGAATCATGTGTTTCCTTTGCTCCATCTCCTCTCCAGTCACAGTCCTGATAAGGATTCAGCTTTCATATCTGGAGACCCTCCTGTATGTGAAGTGTCCTGTATGAATCCTGACAACAGGAATGCACTTGTATTCCAGTCTCTACAGATATCTATGTAAGAAGCTAAGGAGAAAGAGTCCGGACTTCATATCAAATCAGCGGCCAATTATTTATACCAGCAGATTGCTGCACCATTTCATCAAACCCACTGAATATAATTAGATTGTTCTGCACAAATATGCTGTCAAAATATTGTTGTCTCCTCATTAATTTTCCAGAAGTTACAATGTATCGGGAGAAGAAATAACTGACACTTCAGTAAAATTCTGTATGTGGATTGGTTTCCCAGACACGACGGGTTAGCAGACAGGTGACGACGGAAGCGGACGTCTGAGAGCCATTGTCTGGATGGCTCCTGCTGCTCTGCGGACATGTCCGTGCACAATGCCTGCTAATGACCAGACCTGCTCAGCTGCGAGGGGAGGAATTGTGTGCTACAATTAATATGGACTTTCTGCAAATTTCTGTGTAACAGATGCAATGTTAAGCCTGACGACAGCTTCCAAGCTAGGGAGAGGAGCACCTAGAGGACACCACTGGGTGCCACTTTGACAGAACCACACGGGGCGTCTTGATGCAACACGTTGCCGATTCTCCAGTAGAAGTCACATTACTTCTGAAGTGTCATTCCCGGTGCTGCTCTTGTGTTGTCACCTGTGTGGAGGAGGGGCTCTGACAACTTCACTATCAGGGGCTGATTATTAATACAGACACAGCAGGATCTGGTACTCTCCATAAGCGCTTCATGTCCAGGGTGTCAGCACCACAGAGCAGCCATTACTAGTACGCATTAGTTTAATAGTGATGACATCTTTGTTTCTTAGATTACCCGTATGATTTTTGCTCCATTTTAACAAGACTAATGCAGGTTTTTGACACACACAATTTTTGCCTTTAAAAAAAAAATTTTTTTTAGGCATTTAGATGTAGATATATAAATGTATATACAATACATACACTGCCATACAATACACTATTTAAATCTTTACTAATTTACTGAAAATAAAAAAATAAAATCTGACATGGGCACAAGTCTTCGGCCCCTTTACTCGGGGCACAAGTCTTCGGCCCCTTTACTCGGGGCACAAGTCTTCGGCCCCTTTACTCGGGGCACAAGTCTTCGGCCCCTTTACTCGGGGCACAAGTCTTCGGCCCCTTTACTCGGGGCACAAGTCTTCGGCCCCTTTACTCGGGGCACAAGTCTTCGGCCCCTTTACTCGGGGCACAAGTCTTCGGCCCCTTTACTCGGGGCACAAGTCTTCGGCCCCTTTACTCGGGGCACAAGTCTTCGGCCCCTTTACTCGGGGCACAAGTCTTCACCAGTTGTAAATATGTGGTGGGCAGGCCTCAGGTGGATAAAAGGGCTGCAATAGATTAAAGGGTCTGCTTGTCCTCCGTATAGAATCTCAGCTCCATTCATGTGAGCACCAAACCTGACCCATGGACAGGAGTGGCAGGAGATCTGTGAGACTTGCAACACCTGGTTTGATCTGACAGGTTTTCCTTGTGGATCAATTCGTGTCTGAGTTGTTTCTGGTAATGGCCTCACCCCTTGCCTCAGGGGTTGCTAATGTGGTCATTTAACCTTCCTTATTTATAGTGGCTTCTCCCACAATGCTGTGCAGTTTATAGCTTCTGTGCCTGTGGATTGTTTGTGGTTAGATCTCGGCTGAGTTCCTGGTGCTTCCATAGCCTCTGACGTCAAGTATTTCCGTTCCCTTTGGTATTTTGTTTGGGTTCTGTGTGTTACATTTCCCTATTGTTTGTATTAGGCCTGAAGTAGACTCTTGTTCGTCTTTCCCTTTGGAGGAACAGGTAGTCTCGTCCCTGCCATTGGTACCAGGGTCCTATAGGGCTAGACAGGATAGGTAGGTATTTCTGCGTATGGTAGTCAGTCAGGATTTTGGTTAGGGTTTGACTAGGAGGTGTCCATTTTCCTTCCCCGGTTCTCCGGCCCGATTTCCCGTTTCCCCCTTCCCTCGGTGTGGTGTTTCCCTCCCACACTAAAGCGCGACAGCAGCTCTGTTTTCAGGGGGATAAAAAGCAGCCATGTTTTTTCTATTCTCACTTAATCCATTTAACATAATCAGATGCCATTTTTTAGGACATTTCATTTTACCAAATATTAACTCAAGTCAGCGGTTCAGGTAATAAATGTGACTCAGCAGTGTAGGCAGACCTGCTTCTTCTGCAATCCACCCACTATAACAGCTTTGGACTTGTTTCATATAGTACTAAACGCTCTTTATTCTGCGGAGGACACAGCATCTCCACATTGTCCCAGATGCAACATTTAAAGGGATACTCTACAACTGTAACAAACCCTCCACTGTGAGAACTGTGAGTATTAGTTGTGTAGAGAAAGCGTTACAGTCTACTTGCTGAGCTTCCAGCCCTGTACAGCTGACCTCCTGGCCAGCTGGTCTGCAGGGAGCATCGGTCGGAGACTTTGTTTTCTACTGCTGGAGTTTTTCTCTCGTGTCTGTCTAGGTGACCATGTTCATGGAGGTCAGAGACTAATGGGTGATGCTCTCTATCAATGTACTCACAGGCCTAAGTGTTATGGAAGGACCCAGGAGACATTGTCCAATAAAGAATATCATACAAAAAAAATCCCCTCACTCACTGTAATCCTGGTGAATCCCATCTATTTGCTCTTCACTCTGCTCCTTGCTGAATGTCAGGCCCTGTGAGATGGAGAGGAAAAACAGAAGCTATGAAACCCATAAAAAGTTATCTCAGAGAGGAGAAAAAAAAATGTTACAGATGGAATAGCGTAATATATATATATACACACACACACACACACACACAGTCTGTATTAGGTGTTACTGTAGAGCCATGTCATGTGCCCTTCCTCACAGCCAAGCTCTTCAGGTGCATGAACGCCAGAGGAATCCCCTACAACAAGCATGCTCGGCCTGCAGGCCTCCAGCTGTTGCAAAACGACAACTCCCATCATGCCATAATAGTTGTAGGCTTTCCAGGCATGCTGGGAGTTGTAGTTTTGCAACAGCTGGAGGGCCGCACGTTGAGCATCCTTGCCCTACAATGTGCTTGGATGGGTGATTAATCTGCCGTATCTGGTACTGCAGCCATGTTCCATAGAGGTGAATGGGGTTCAGCTGCAATACCACAAAGATCCTGCTGACAGCTGTGGAAGAGAGCAGCCATGTTTTTCTAAGCCAGTACAACCCCTTTAATAAATCATTTTTCTCTAATAAAGATTAAAATATTATTCTGGTAATCGGCCACATTCAGGACCTCCACAATCCTAGACCAGCAGATATTGAGGAGCACTGGCATTTTCTACCAATCAAAACAGAGCATTCAGAAAGTCTTCAGACTCTCACTTTCTCACATTCTGTTCTCTTGCTCCTTGTGATATCAGTTCCCCCATCATTCTGCCCTCAATCTTAGAAAGTTTTACTAATTTAATAAAAAAAAGGAAAACTAAAATCTTAAATTGACATGTCTTCAGCAGGGTGGATAAAAATATATATATATTTTTTTTAATTTAAATCAGATTTTTTTATTTATTTAAATCAGATTTTCAGGTCTTTAATTGAGGAGAGGCTGCAGTGATGGTCGACCTTCTGCAAGTGTCTCCCATCTGCGCACAGAATCTCTGGAGCTCAGCCACATTGGCCATTGGGTTCTTGCTCAACTCTCTTACCAAGACCCTTCTCCCCTGATTACTTAGTTTGGGGTGAGGCCAGCTATAGGAAGAGTCCCGGTTGTTCTTCTGCCATACAGTTATGGAGGTCACTGTGCTCTTGGAAACTTTCAGAGCATAAGAAATGTTTTGTCCCCTTCTCCATACCTGAGCCTCTACACAATCCTGTCCCTGAGCTCTATAGGCAGTTCTTTCCTCCTCATGGCTTGGTTTTTGCGCTGATATTGATTGGCAGCTGTGAGATCTTATATAGACAGGGCTGTGTTTCCAAATCATGTCCAATGATTTTACTGCAGGTGAAATGGGAAGCCCCAGAGCCAAATGTCAAGTGTCATAGCAAAGGGTCTGAATACTTATGTCCAGGAAAAATTCTATTTTTTTTTCCTTTCTAATAAATTTGCAAACTTTTCTGAAATTCTGTTTTCACCTTATTATTATGGGGTATTGAGTGCATATTGATGGGGAAAACTGGAATTTTTAACATTTTAGCACAAGGAGCAACATAACAAAATGTGAAAAAAGCAAAAGGGTCTGAAGACTTTTGGACTACAAGGTATATGTGAATTGAAGACTGATGTCTCATCTCATTCTTGCAGTTAAAAGAAGTGCATTTTATTTCCACCTCGGCCCAATGAATTCAATACTCCAGAACGTGGGGTTTTGGTAAAAACAACATATTAAGGTTTTCCCTGAAGAGGGATGTGGGGAACATCATCTCTCAGAGCTTTTTATTAAATGTCACTGCCAGTAAGTGCATTGTAGTGTCTGATGTCATCCTGACTGGTCTGAGCCATCATAGCTGTTGGTTAATTGACAGCCCAGTAAAGGTCACATCATAGAAACAGAAGCAGCCGTGGATGGGCTCCGGCGAAGTGAGTGGGAACTTGCTACTGCACGGTCGGGCATGGGTTAACTTAGATACATTTTGCATAGTTTTATTGTGCTGACAGCAAACAGCGGAAGAGAAGACAATGCATGTGCTGCAAGACAATAGATCAGCGGCCCCATCAGTGGGTGGAAGGGGGATTCTCCAGGGAATAGGAGCGAGTACCTGGCATCAGTCTTTATTGTCAACCTGTATAAAGAGCTAGTGTCGTATCAGAGGGAAAAAAAAACTCTCCGGAAGAATCTAACAACTCCCTCTTAATGTATGCTATTCTATGTAATCCTGCAGGAAGCGCGCTTCAGATTACATTACACAACGTGTTTTTGCTCGCCATGGTCATAGTGATAAACCTTTACAAAAGGGATGTCCATCAAGGACAATCAACACCCCTGAGGCATCTGCTCCACTAAAGAGCTGACCTTCAGGGGTCTGATTATTCGGGGCCCCTAGAGGTGACAAATTCTAGGGGTCTGCACACATTTACTATGTTGTGTTAACGCAGCAGTACATGGTACCTATGAAAATCAGTGTGTGACCAAGTAGTATATAGTCCTGAGGGACAACAGATGGTTTGCAGCTCCAACATGGATGATCGAGGGGATTCCCAGCAGGTTACGCCCGTTTACGACCCCTAAAAGCCCTATTATATAGCACACAGACAGCGGCTGTCCTGAATGGACTATCTGTAGGGTATTTATTAGGTGGCCATCACCCAATAATCTAGTAAAGGCCGATCTCGTGCAACTATGGGAAATTACTTTTTCCAGATTTGGAATTGCTCAAACTACCCAACAATGAGGAAAATGTGTCCTATAGGTGCAGGATGAACGGAATATTACCATAATTAGCCGATGAAACGTTAAATATACGTATAATGAGCAGATTCTGAAGATAATGAATAATTAGGCCCCATTCACATAGCTCAGGGGCCGTCGTCCCCGTATTGTGGACCGCAAACTGCAGTTCTTCAAAACACGGGCTGCTGCTGTTTACACTCCGCATTGCGGCACGGACCCATGGACTTCAATGGGTCCGCGATCTGAAAGACGCGACGAAAGATGGGACATGTCTTATCTTTTGCAGCACAGAGGAACGAAGCCGAAAGCCAAGGGAAACACACAGAAGCACTTCCATGTCATTCCGGGTTCGTGCCTCAGCACCGCAAAAGACAGAACATGTCCTATCTTTCACCGCACCTCGCAGGTCACGGAACCATTGAACTCAATAGCTCCGAGATGCGGAGTGCACGTGGCCGATGCCCAGGTATGACTAACCTTTGTTTTGTTGTCCGCAACAAGGGTACGGTGGTCCCTCTGTCTTGTGAATGAGGCCTTAGGGGAACACTAAACCAGAAATGAATGGCACAAGTAAACAGGAGAGCTACAATCCTTTTGATCTAAGAGGCTCCTGTCGCAGCCAGTTGTCTTACAGTCTGGCAAAAGACAGTGAGGAGAAGGAGGGGAGACATGACTGAGCTCTTAATACTGCTTAGTTCGAACCGCAAAAAGAAACAAACTAGGATCAAAGAAACTGTTCCATTAAAGGGAATCCGTCACCAGTTCTGTCGTGTCCTTACGAAGGGCCTGATATTCATGAGCTCCTGGCTTTCCCCGCCCACCTGCTGTTGTTTTGGGGGAAAAAAACTGTCAATCAGAGGCAGGTGGGCGGAGAGAGCCGTGAGCTCATGAATATGGGGAATCGGCAGGCGCCAAAGCCGTTAGAACCTACGAACATAAAACTGGTGAAAGGTTCCCTTTAATAACCCAACACTATATGAATCTGTATGGGCAAATATGTCAGAATTCAGAATATTTAAGAAAGCTGCACCAGCCTCCACCTCCAAAAGCCAAACGGAAGGAATCTATATATACAGGTATAAAAAAGGACGTATATATGTGTATATGTATGTTCTGCGATCACTAAAAAACGCAACCATCGATTTCAATGAAACTCAGTATACACATCCCTTGCTACCTAGAAAGAAATCTTGTGGGGTCTCGGCTCTCTAGGACGTACCGTTCCTGAGATATTCCCAAAAAATGACCTGCATTATTCAATACAAGTCTGCAAGTCTTTTCTTCATATCCCAACTGCCATACACACGGTCACATGTCCCTTATCAGCCAATAGAAGCTCGCAGGCTCTTAGTCTCCACATACACACAGTTTTACTCCAGGTTTCCATAACAACCCAGCCATTTTTCTTCACTGCTGTAGGTCAGCTTTAGGCTAGGGCTATACAACGACAATAAGTCGCACAACACATAGGGTACAACTACGCTGCTACATGTGTCGCGCAACATTAATGTCGCACCAATGTCGAGTGACAATTTATATAATGATAGTCTATGGTGTTGCACTGCGACATTTGACATGCTGCGACTGCGACGCGACAGTCGCAGAAAAATCCATCTTGGAAGGATTTTTTGCAACTGTTGTGTCGCAGTCGCAGCATGTCACATGTCGCAGTGCAACATCATAGACTACCATTATAAATATTGTTGAGACAAAATGTGGTGCGACATAGGCCGTCGTGTAGCTCTAGCATTAAAGGGGCAGGGCAATGTGGAGGTCACCGTTAAGGGGGCAGGCCGCCGTGGAGGTCACCGTTAAGGCGGCAGGCCGCCGTGGAGGTCACCGTTAAAGCGGCAGGCCGCCGTAGAGGCCACCGTTAAGGCGGCAGGCCGCCGTGGAGGCCACCGTTAAGGCGGCAGGCCGCCGTGGAGGCCACCGTTAAGGCAGCAGGCCGCCGTGGAGGTCACCTTTAAGGCAGCAGGCCGCCGTGGAGGTCACCGTTAAGGCAGCAGGCCGCCGTGGAGGTCACCGTTAAGGCAGCAGGCCGCCGTGGAGGTCACCGTTAAGGCAGCAGGCCGCCGTGGAGGTCACCGTTAAGGCAGCAGGCCGCCGTGGAGGTCACCGTTAAGGCAGCAGGCCGCCGTGGAGGTCACCGTTAAGGCAGCAGGCCGCCGTGGAGGTCACCGTTAAGGCAGCAGGCCGCCGTGGAGGTCACCGTTAAGGCAGCAGGCCGCCGTGGAGGTCACCGTTAAGGCAGCAGGCCGCCGTGGAGGTCACCGTTAAGGCAGCAGGGTACTGCGAGGTCACCGTTAAGGCAGCAGAGTACTGCGAGGTCACCGTTACGGCAGCAGGGTACTGTGAGGTCACCGGTAAGGCAGCAGGGTACTGCGAGGTCACCGTTAAGGCAGCAGGGTACTGTGAGGTCACCGTTAAGGCAACAGGGTACTGCGAGGTCACCGTTAAGGCAGCAGGGTACTGCGAGGTCACCGTTACGGCAGCAGGGTACTGTGAGGTCACCGGTAAGGCAGCAGGGTACTGCGAGGTCACCGTTAAGGCAGCAGGGTACTGCGAGGTCACCGGTAAGGCAGCAGGGTACTGCGAGGTCACCGGTAAGGCAGCAGGGTACTGCGAGGTCACCGGTAAGGCAGCAGGGTACTGTGAGGTCACTGTCAAGAGAGTGGGGTGCTGTGAAACTCACTGTTAAAGGGGCGAACTGCTGTGAAGGTTAAAGTTAAGGGGATGGGCTACTGTTGAGGTCCCATTTTAAAGTGGCGGGGCACTGTGGTGGGGGGGGTGTAAGTGTTAAGGGGTGGGGGATTGTGGAGTTCACTGTTAAAGCTGGGTGCTGTAGAGGTCACTGTTTTGGGGGATACTGTCGATATCTTTTAACAACACACACAAATATTAAACAAAATAGATGAAATATACCCATGTGAAGCCGCATCTTTCTGTTAGTGTTTCTATATTATATGGTCAATTTCTGAGGAATAGCAGATGCGGCCGCCGTCTCTTATACTCACA